>NW_022105908.1:13999864-14040659 GCF_000313985.2 Echinops telfairi | reverse complement strand
GTTCACTACATGTGATACTCATGGCTGCTCATGGAAAAAAAGATTGTTTCTATTAAGAATTAGTTTACAGGAAGAAAAGCAATTCCCCCACCCCCCCGCCCCCGTGTGCTAGGAAAGATATGAAATGGTTTCAGTAATCTTTGTTTGCATTTGGAAACTCTGCTGTGGGCATCAGCTTTGTGCCATAGTCTTTAAATCTTAATTAATGTGTACATTACATTCTCCTTATTTATGTTTGTTTTTAATTTGTCTTGTGAACCTGTAGAGGTAAGGGCTTTTTACCTTGAAATTCAACAAAATAGAAAGAATATGCATAGAATAATTAATTCTATATAACCATGTCACAGTGAATAAGAATTTTTGCATATTTGGCCATTTTGATTTCTATGTTTCATTTTTACTTCTCTGCTCCTTTGCAAACCCAAAGGAAAATGAAGTTCAGTTTGACAATTTGTATGCCTAAAAGTAGGTACTATAGTTTATTTTACTGATTTGTATGATTAGCTTTTGTAAGAATCAGGTGGCATTTATATTTATTGTACAATGCCATGCTGTTATATGACAATAATAAGAAACATTATTGCATGATGTATTTATAAATACTATAAAGCATGTAATTGTACTTCATGCACTCAGAAATGATTATTGAAATCCTTCCAACTGGTTCAACCTTTGCATATGCCCTATGTTTTTTATCATCATAAACTATTTTTAATGTGGGAATATAATTCTAAATTCTCTTCTACTGAAAGCACTTGACAAGTCATTATAATACTAACTAATACATGTTTACTTGTAAATTTAACTGTTGCTGTAAAGGAAAATACATGAATATGGAAAATATTTATTTTCCATTGATGGTGATTGATTTAATGTGTTTTTAAGTGTACATTGATCACTATAATTTTAGAACAATAAAAAGAAATAAACCACGTTGTTGAAAGAAGCTATTTTTATCTAAACTATTTTAATATATGGCACAATAGTAATTTCAAGTTTAAGAATCAACAGCTGAGAAAATGGAAGTATTCCCTCTAATGTCCAGTAATGGACACAAGTGACATTTAATTTCTTTAATAGCGATAGCTTATTGAATTTAAAATACGCATAACCCCAAGAATTTTCAGTTTGTGGTTTGCTTTGGTAGAGCTTCATGGGTTTTCATCACCCATTAGTTATTTGTGAGGGTATCCTAAATTAATATTGTTTCATGTTTGTATGGGGAAATTGTAGCTAAACATTTCATTGTCCCCTAAGCTGCAAAGAAGCATGACTCTGTTGCTTTGTTTTGCTAATAGCTATTAAATAATTACTTTTACATATTTTAAAAAAAACATGTATTTGGGATTTGGATAAAAATTGCATTGGATTTATAGATTGCTTTGAGTAGTATTGACATTTCACAATATTAAGTCTCCCTGTCCATGAACATGGGATGTTTTTCCATTTGTGTAGGTCTCTTTTGGTTTGGTGTAGTGATCTGTAGTTTTCTATGTACAGATCTTGTTTCTTTGGCTAGGTTTATTCCTAATTATTTCATCTTTTGTGTGGCTACTGAAAAAATGGTTTATTGTTGTCTTGTTCAGAGCTCTCTTCAGTGATATACATGAATCCAAATGATTTCTGCTTGTCAATCTTGTATCACCTTTTTGTGGAAATCTTTGGGGTACTCTACATATAAAATCATATCATCTGAAAATAGTGAGAGTTTCAATTTTTAGCCCAACTGTATTCCCTTTATTTCTTTTTGTTGTCATCTACTGTCTCTAGGTAGGAGTTCCAGTACTGAGTTTAATATAAGTGGTGATGGGGACATCTTTTTTTTCTTCTTTTTTTCAGTCTTTTGAGGACTGATTTCAGTTCTCAAGGGAAATGCTTATATTGTGTTGAAGAATTTTCCTTTTATTCCTATTCTGCTGAGTGTTTTTTAATCAGATATGGATATTGAATATGGTTACATGCCTTTTCTACATTGATTGATACAACCATGTGGTTCTTATTTTTCTTGCTTGTGTGGTGGATTAAATTATTATCATTTTCTAATGTTGAGCCCTCCTTGTGTCCCAAGTATAAATCCTATAGATCACGGTGAAATATTTGTTTGATCCATTGTTCTATCCTATGGGCAGGAATTTGTTGAGAATTTTCATGTCTATGTTCATGAGGGATAACAGTTAGTAGTTTTATTTTGGTTCTTTTTCTGAATTTGGTATTAGGACTATGTTTGCTGCATAGAATTAGCTCACAGAACTTTCTATGCTCTGGAATAATCTGTATAGCATTGGTGACAGCTCTTCTCAGAATAGTTGGTAGAATTCCCTTGTAAAGATCTGATCCTAGACTTTCCTTGTTTGGAAGTTTCTTGATGACTTTCTCTATTTCTTCTTCTTTTGTTATGGGACTGTTGAGGCTTTATACATGCATCTGCATTAATTCGGGTAGATGTTGTATTTCTAGCTATCTGTCCATTTCTTGTAGGTCATCCAACTTGTTGGAATAGTCTTTCAAAGTGATATGTCCTTTTTATTTCATTTGCATCTGTTTTGATGTCATCCTTTTCATCTCTAATTCTAGATATTTGCATTTTATCTTCTTTTCCTTGGTTAACTTTTTCAGTGCCACTTGCACAACTTGTCAATTTTGTGAGTCTTTTCAAAGAACCAACTTTTGTTGATAATTTTTCATTGTTTTCACATTTTGCAATCCATTTATTTCTGCACTAATCTTTATGATTTCGTACTATTGTTTTAATTGCTAGAAGTATTGTAATAGGTGTTGATTTCAAATATCTCTTTTCCCTACACGTGTGTCGATTGCTATTAATTTCCCTCTGATAACTGCTTTAGCTGTGTTCCAAAGGTTTTGATGTGTTGTGCTGTTTTCATTTGATTCGAGGAATTTCCTAATTTAATCTCTTATTTGAACTATTACCCAGGTGTTTTTAAGGAGTATGCTGTTCAGACTCTATGAGTTTGGCTTCATGTTCCTGTTCTTTCTATTGCTGATTCCTAGCTTCATAACGTTGTGGTCTGAGAGAATAGATTGTAGGATCTTAATGTGTTTGAATCTATTAAGACTTGTATCTGTGACCTAATGTGGTCTGTTCTAAAGTATGCATTATGTGTGCTGAAGAAGAATGTATACTGTGTTGTTGGATGGAGTGCTTTGTCTATGTCTAGGAGATTGACCTGGTTGATTGTGTTGTTTATCTCTTCTGTGCCTTTACTGAGTTTCCTTCCTGACTAGCTACATTTCATTGAGAATGGTGTATTGAATACTCTTACGATAATTGCCAAAGTGTCCATTTCTCTTTAAATCTGTGAGGGTTTGGCTTATGAATTTTGAGAGTCTTTCATTAGGGACATATATTTTTGTTACAACTATGCGTTCTTGTTTCATTGTTCCTTTAATCATTATGTAGTGTCCCTTTTGTCTCTAATTATGATATTTGTCTTGAGGTCTATTTTATCAGAGATTGATAATGCCACTCCTGATATTTTATGGTTGTCATTGGATTGGTACATTTTTCTCCCTCCTTTGATTAGTCTATTTTGTTTTTAAATTTAAGGTGTGCCATTAGTGTTATAAGATTCTTCCTTGATATGATCAATAATTTAAAGGATATGATCAATAATTTAAAGGATATGATCAATAATTTAAAGGATATGATCAATAATTTAAAGGGAGGTTTGAAAAGACTACACTGGGAATTATAAACCAAACCAAATTAAATTAAAATCTGAAGCAGCCAATCAACAAACATCCAAACCTTACTGTCACTGAGTTGATTTTTGACTCATAGTGACCCTACAGAATAGGGTGAAATTTTTCCTTTGGGTTTCTGAGGTTATAAATATTTATGAGAGATAAAGTCTCATATATATACCTGGAATGATTGGTGGGGTGGACTAGAACTGAAGATCTTCTGATTAGCAAATCAGTGATAACTCACTATGCCACCAGGAGTTCTTAGGGATTATTAGCTAGATATTATTTTAAATATACATGAACAATCCTTTCCAAATAAGTAAATCGGCACACACCTTTTGTACAAACTTTCAAACTATTTGAGGCTCATTTTCCGTATGAATAATTTTAAATCCTTCAAGATAAATTCGGGGTTTATATGATGATAATCAAGATTTCAAAAGGCATTTCATTATCTGAAGATCTGAAGTTTCTTTCCATTTATTGTGATATCACTCTGATGTAAATATTCAATTGTAAATAGACACAACATCATGCTTGAGATAGTTAACGTTTATTGTGCTAACCAGGTGCACTGTAGTCTTCAAAGTGACATCCTTGCTCTTCGACACTTTACAGAGGTCTGGTGCAGCAGATTTGCCCAATGTAATATGTCATTCGATTTCTTGACTGCTGCTTCCATGAGCATTGACTGTGGATACAAACAAAATGAACTTCTTGACAACTTCAATTTTTTTAGGGCAGAGAGAAGGATTTTTTCCCCTGCCAGCGGCTATCTGGATATTTATAACATTAATTCTCAGACCATGCAAAATTTTCAACTTAAAAATTAGCCTCTTATATCTGGTCAAACATTTAAATGGGCAAAACTGCTTCTCTTTAGTGTGGTGTATGATATTATAAGGTATTGAAGATTTTGACGGCCTTTTACAAACTGCCAGCTGGGCATTCCCCACCCCTGTTTTAGATCTATCTCGAAGTTCCAGCTACAGAAAAAAAGATCATTGCATACAATAGAGGAACTTGAGGGTATTGCCTTATTTTAAAGCACTGTGGCCCCTGATGGTGATTCTGCAGTATCACATGCTATAACTACAATAATAGGTATACAAGGTCATCTGACGATAGGCAAACCAGTGCAAAAAGCTAAAATATATTATTAATTATTCAAAAATATGTCAGAGAGAGGTGGATCTACTGAATAGATTGGATATGAATTAATCTATAGTTACACCTTTTTATATAGTGGCAAATAGCTAGTATATATATAATATATATATGCACACAGATAAATATGCATATTGCCATTTCAAAATTTTACATGTATAATTCAGTGACAGTAATTGTGTTTATCATCTCATCATGTTGTGCAGCCATCATCATTATCTCAAAGTTTCCCACAAACTTTAATACCAAGTTAGTGTCATCTAAGTAATGACTTTTGCTTTGCCTCTCCCTCCCACTCTCAGACCCTTGGAACTCTCAATAAACGTTCTTCTCTATATATTTGTCTTATACAGATGTCCCATATTAGTAGGGATAATACATTTGTGTTTTGTGATATATTTAATTTAGCATAATGTTTAAAGAGTCATTCATTTTGTAGCATATATCAGAACTTCATTTCTCTTTATAACAGTAATGTTTTACTATATATATACATTGATATAAATATTGAACTCTTATGTGACACACACACATCTATATACTGATATATATAGTATATATATATATACTGATATATAGATGTGTGTGTGTGTATATATATATATTTATCAAGTTATCCATTTAAATATGGGTGGTTTATTCAGATTGTTTCCATCTCTGGCTGTTGTGAATATTGCAGTGACCATTGGTGTTCAAGCATCTGTGTTTCTGCCTTCAATTATTGTAAATGTATAGGATTAGAATTGCTAGGCACAGAATTGCCTAGGGGTAGAACTGCTCAGCCATGTGATATCTTTACACTGGAATTTTTGAAGAAATACTAAGATGTTTTCTGCAGCAGCAGTTCTATATTACAGCCTCATTAACAATGGATAAGAGTTTCAATATTCCCACATCTTTACCATCACCTGTCATTTCATTTCATTTTATTGTTCATCATCATTATCTTAGTGGTGATGAATTGGCATCTCATTTTGTTTTTGCTTTGCATTTGTAATCAATAATAATGTTAGCTATCTCATATGATTGTTGTCTATTTGTATATCTTCTTTGCTAAAACAGGTATTCAATTCCTTTGTCATTTATTATTTTGCTTATTTTTATGTTTTTTTGTTTTAACGTGTAGGAGTTATTTATATCTGGATATTGAACTCTTACCTGACATATGAGGAGGCTCCACAAAACTCATAGAAACATTCCATTAACTTTTAATTTAATTTTTCCGTGGGCACTTTGAAACCCCCGAGCAGGATTTTCCATTTTTCCTTCAATCCATAGGTTGTCTCTTGATTTTATTGATAAAGTCTTATGCAGGACACATTAGTAATTGGGAGGAAGTATCAATTTTGTTTCTTTTTGCCCCTTTTGTCAAAAGTAAGACCCTGAGGTACAACCACTATGTTTCTTCTAAGAGTTTTATGGTTTCAGTTCTTACACTTAAATACTGATCCATTTTGAGTTAATTTTTTGTATACAGTGTGAGGTCTGAGTCCAGCTTACTTCCTTCGCATGTGGAAATCCAGTTTCCTTAGCACTATTTATTAGATACCATTCTTTCCCAATGAATGGACTTTTCTTGAAAATGAAGTAGCCACCTATATCTGAGGTCATTTCTGGACTCTCAGTTCCATTCCATTTTTTAATATGTATGCCATTATATCAGTACCTGATTTTTGGTTATTGCTACTTTGCACTTTGTTTTGAGGCTGGGAAGGGGTTCTTTTTAAAGATTGCCTAGGTCACATTGAGGCCTCTAGCCGTTCCATAAACATTTGAGAATTGGCTTTTTCATTCATGCAAATAAAGCTGTTAGAATTTTGATGGCAATTGTGTGGAATATAAAGGTTGTTTTAGATAATATTGGCAACTTAAGAAAATTACATTTCTCAACCCACAAACATGAAATGTCTTTCAATTTATTCAGATCTTCTTTCATCATTTTCAGTAATAATATATAATTTTCAATGTGCTAGTGTTTTCCCTTTTTAGTTACACTTATTCACAGGTATTTTATTATTTGAGAAGGTATTGTAAATTGAAGTCCTTTCTAAATGTCCTTAATTACAAACACAGTTTATTTGTTCTATTTCTTATCCATTGGATATATGCGTGTTGTTGAAGGGATGTTGACTCTCTGAAAGCCAGAACTGAGACACTTGAAACTTGTCAGAAGGATGAACATGAATAATATGTTTCCCACTGAAGGCTGAATCACTACAATGATTTAGAGAGACGTTCTTTTGTTGTGATGTTGCTGCATCACTTACAGTGTTATATAATGAGATGATTGGAATTTGACAAACATATTGATGTTTGAGTATTGTTTTGTAAGCGTTATTTTTAACATTTGTATAGATTAGATTGTATTTCAGTTGATGTGACACTTTACATGGATTAATTTGTGCCCTCATCAGCAATTCACAGATAAGGTTATGTTTAGTATTTTTTTAAATATGAGAGGCAAACCTTTGAAATAAATTTCTCAAGATTTTATAACTTCCCAGTGTTGCAATGAGAATTTACAGGCAGCCCGATTCCAATATCTGTGCTCACAATCAAATGTGTTTCCTTGGGTTTTTCTGTATTTGATTGTATTGTTAAGGCCATGGAGCAAGACCAGTTTGCAAGCATAATGATGCTTTCACAAGGAGTATTTATGTTGTCAATCAATATTGAAAATGGCATATCTTATTAAAAGAAACAAAGACTGGGGAAATTAGATGAATATAGTTCAAGAAATGTGTTATCTTTATTTTTATTATGGAAATTAAAAAAATTAAATATAACACAATGTAATATAATGAACCCTCTTGTTCACTCACTCACTCAGCTTAAAATATGACCAGACATGAACAATCTTGTTTTGCTTGTATCTTTATTCATTATACTCCTGTCCCACCCGAATGGATTATTTTGAAGCAATACTCAGAAGTCACATAAGCTGAATTATGAAGATTTAAATATGTACCACTATAAAATATTATTTTAAACATGATAATGACATTGCTGTCTAAAAATAAACAATACTTTTAAAATATAATCACATCTGTAGGCTGCACTCAAATTTCCCAAAGTGTCCCATTTAAAAAATTCAGTATCTTTTGGACATTTAAATGTAAATACAATGACACAATTTATTCAATTTTCTTTGCCGTATTGTCTTAACCTACACTTTATGAAGTTTAGGACTGCCAGCAATATTCATGAATTGTGGAAACAAAATGCCCTGGACCCAATTGAGCTGACCCGGGTAATGCTTTCAAGTATTTTAGGCAGCTGTGGGCAATTAAATGGCCTAGGATCTAGTTGCTAATCATTGTGACAAGCTTATTCATACATATATTTATGAATCGTTATTTGCACTTACAAATGACATTGTCTAGTCTCAATTAAGTTGTAGGCCAGGGAGGAAAGGGTTATCTGGTTTGCTGCATCAGAATGTGGAGGCTGTCAGAAACTCGTGTCAACTAAATGCAGTCTGTGGGTATAAGAAATTAGAGTGCCAAGGTCAGTAGCACAGTGTATAGGGAGGGGGGGGGTAAATTCCACTGGTAGCTAGGCAACATGGGACACACAAGCAAAACCATGTAATTATGTAAATGCACATATGTGAGTTTATATGCCCCACACAAGGACTCAATGAGAGATAATAGAGAAAAAAAGAACCACAGAGTATGGAAATGGGCCATTCTTATGTTTACTTTTTATATGTAAAAATCAGTTATTATATAACCATGATACCTAAATATATGAGTATATGAGAGGGAGAGACATAACCTTTGAGAAAATAGTTATCTAAGTCACTTAAAAATATATGTATATATTATATGTACATAACATAGGTGCACATATATACATAATATATGTGTATATTATTTGTACATAATATTATATATGCATAATCTATAAGGAAGGCAGAAGAAGAAGAATTGCACATGAATTGAATATTGAAAATGTGGTGGACTCCTAAAAGGACAAACACAATGGACTCAATGGCCATGAATTTGACATCACTCAATAGTTTTTGACAAGAGTGCTTGGGTTTAATTTCCAGATGTGTAAAATCACTAATTAAATACAAAGTATCTCATATTGTAGATGCACATCTAATTTCAAATGATAGGTCTCATTGCAGGTACACAAGAGCAAGCCTGTTTGGAAAACAGAACAGAGTCTAGATTAATAGTTGATATTTCTCACACTCTTTTCAGCGAAGGAGCCCTGGTGGGGTCATGCTTACACGTTGGCCTGTGATCTGCAAGGTCAGTGGCTGGAAACCACAAACCGTTCCTGGGGAGCAAGGCCAGAGTCGTTCCTCGAGTGAAGTGGTGCAGTCTGGGAAACTCTTATGGGCAGTGCTACCCTGTCCAATGAGTTTGCATTGCCTCTATGGCAGGGAGTCTAGGTATTTTCAGGAAAGGAGTCCTGGGGGCACACTTTGGGGTACTAGTTGGAAACTCCACAGTAGTAGTTCTACCCTATTCTTTAGTGACACCAGGAGTCAGAATTGACTGGATGGTATTGAGCTTGGTGGATTGTTTGTTTGTTTTCCAATACAGATATTTGCTGGCATTGTTGTGTAAATATTGGAATGCTAATCTCAACGTCTTCGGTTCAGACCCACCACCTATCTGTAGGAGAAAGATGACGTTCATTATCTGCTCCGTTAAAGATTTACAACCTCAAAAACTTTATGTAGCCTCTGTATGAGTCAGAATGGGCTCAATTGCTGTAGGTTTGTTTGTTTATTTCTTTCCTTTCCTTTTTTTGTTTTGTTCTCAGTATTATAAGAGTTGTTTTGAGGGACAGTGAAATTAACCATTCATCATTTCCAGAACATGACAATTTCATGTTAATAGCATGAATGATGTCTTTTTTCCAAAAGAAGCACATTTACAAAATTATATTTTATTCATGCTGGTTGCATTAAAATCAGTGAGGTATTCATGATTGTTAAAATTTGTAAGTAAACCTAACACCAAGCAAAGGCAGTTATTAACTAAATTATTGGATATCAACCTGATGGAACATTATACATTATTTTAAAAATGAATACTTTGAATGGTCTGTAAGGAAATTAAAATGGGGATATGAATAGATTTGGAGGCAGATTATATTCTTTTTTAATATTTAATCTCATTATTATGCTACATTTCTTTTGTAATTAATAGTTATTCAAATACACAGAAAGGAAAAAGCTAAATTGGTTTAAAATATTTACAGAAATTAAAATATACCTTTTGAGCCTATGAATGGAACTTTGAGACAAAATATATTCATTCCAAGCTGAATATGATTTGATTTGGTCCAACTCAGTGTAGGCCTAATTGTAAGTGTTTTACTCGTAGTGTATCAGTGAAGCAATAGTTTAGCAATTTGGTGAAATAAGGACAAAGATAATTAAAAGAATAATTACTCGCTACAAACAACAGAAAAGCATTTTTTTTAAATAACTGAAGATAATGAAATACTTTCTAAACAATGTATGGATTCCAAGAATGTTGTCATGGAGTTAAATATTCTCTCCAATGAGTCAATTATTTGCTTAGAAAAATAACAGGAATTTCAACATCCAGTTATTGTGATCTTTCAACCTTATAAAATGAGGAAACTAGACAAAATACAGGACCACAATTTTCAATCCTTGGGCAACAGGGGGCAGAGGCTGGTGATCTTAGGGAAAAGCGAGTAAATGATAAGAACGTATCACTTACCCAAATTCCTTCTTGAGAATTTCCAGGAAGAGAAAACTCTGCAAAGTCAGATGTTCCGAGTCAAGGAGACAGAACTCAGACTTCAAAGAAAAAAACAACTAGAAATGTGAAGCAAAAGCATAAAATTTAGAGATATGCAGCACATTTAAATTGAGTAGACTTGGGAGCTACTATCAAGAGTACTTGTGAGAAAAGTGTCTTAGCACCTTCACGGGGAAGCAACAATTAAAACCACCTCTGGAGCTCACACAAGCTCGGGGGCAACTTGCACCCTACCATCCAGAATGGGAAGACCCCCAAGTACAAAAAGGTTGAAGATGTAAGCAAAGACATGGCCTCCGTTGAAGGGACAAATTGGTCTTAGAACAAAAACTGCTCAAGAACTTCCTGGCAGACAATCAATTCAAGCCTTGAAAGAATAACGAAATTGCAATAATTTAGGTATCTTCTTGAAAAACAACAAAATATATGAAATTCCCTGAAAAAAATGTAATTGGAAGATAATGTAAATTTTCTATGGACTGCATGAACTGCACATAAAAATATAGCATACAAATATATAAAATCCATAATATCATAATTCAATTTTTAAACATCAAAGTAAACAATACCATAAGAAGCAAAAAGATTGTGACAGGTTTATTGCGCAAACTTGGCCAATAGGAACATATGGAATTAATCAGGTCTCAGTTTCATTGGAGGGCAAAGAAATAAATGGCTCTGCAAAGCACATCCCCCTTTCTCTGGTGCTCTGGTGATTGGACCAGTGTGCTGAGCTTTAGCTAGTTCTCTGCCTCAAGTGTAGTAAGCTACACTACCGTAGACCAAGCCAACCTGTGGGTCATGAAGCTAGAGCTGGAGGCTTCTTTGAGACCTGTATTGCCGTGCTGCTGGTACGCACATTGCTTGAACTCGAGGCTGGTGGATCCTGTTGCCTTGCACTACTTGAGTTTGACATCCCACCCGGGCCTGTTCCCCTAAGCTCCTGAGCTACTGACTGTTGTTGACCCAGATGTTTGCTGTCTTGGGGCAGACTGTGTGTGCCTTGCCTGAGGGAGGACTCTGATGTCTGCTTCTTTGACCTGGGACCTGGCAGCCCCTGTGAGTTGAAGGACTTACAGTATATTAACTATTCCATGAAAATGAGCCCTCTATACTGTGGTGTGTATAAACCTTATGATATATATATATCATGGTTTTGGTTTTCTAGAGAACCCTGCCTAACACAAAGATGAATCAAACAACTGAAAAATGAGTCAGATCGTAAAATTGGCAGACAGGTTTATTTTTAAAGTTATTTCATAAACTTATCTCCTAAATCTGACTATTATTATAATGAAATGTGCAAAGACCTAGAATTGCAAAACCAAAAAATAAGAACATGTTCAGTATATCTTAAACAGAAAGAACTAAAGAAAAAATTCAATCTGCAAGTGGCAACACTGAAAGATTCTCTGGGCAAAATATTGAATGATGCAGGAAGCAATAAAAAGGATAGGAAAAAAAACAGTCACTAAACCATAAAGAACTAGTCAATATTCCAATATTTCAGGAAGTAGCATAAAAGCACAAACCAATGATACAGAAGGAATGTTCAAGCTGCTCTAAAAGCATTAAACAGAGGTTCAGCTGAATTTAGAAGAGGGCATGGTATAAGGGATAGCATTGCTGATGTCAGATGGATCTTGACTCAAAGTAGCGAATGATGTTTACTTGTGTTTCATTGACTATTCAAAGGCATTCGGCGGTGTGGATCCTAACAAACTATGCCTATAGTTTTGCCTAAACTATCAGATAGCCTTGAGAAGAATGGGAATTCCAGAACATTTCATTGTACGCATGCAAAACTTGTAAATGGATGAAGAGCCAATTGTGGGAACAGCACAAGGGAATACCGCACGGTCTAAAAATCAAGAAAGGTATGCATCAGGGGTTATAGCCTCTCACCATATTATTCAATTTATATGCTGAGCAAGCAATCAGAGAAGCTGGATTCCATGAAGAAGATTGCAGCATCAGGATTGAGGGATGGGTTATTAACAGCCTTCAATATGCAGATAACACAGCTTTGCTTGTGGAAAGGGTGGAGGACTTGAAACACTTGATGATACAGCCTTCAGTGTGGTTTACAATTCAATGTAAAGAAGACCCAAATCCTCACAGCTGGACCAATAGGTAACAACATAATAAATGGAGAAAATATTGAAGTTGTCAAGAACGTCATCTTGCTTGGATCCACAGTCAATGCTCAATGCTCATAGAAGCATCATCCTGAGGAGCTGGAGAGGAGGTGGGGGCTGCCCGGTCTGGACCCAGCCCAAACCTGTAGCACTATAAGTGAACTATTATTTTAATTTTTATATATAATCGTAGTGACATTGCTGTGCCAAAAAATAATTACCAATAATTTTAAAATATCATCACATCTACAAACTATACTCAAATTGGCTAGCCTTGAATTGATTTCCCTCTGCAGCTGCCTGCCCATCATCTTCCTGTGGCTCTTGGGTTCATCAGCCCCAGAATCTACAGAATGCTTTCAGGCAGCCAGCAAACAAATAAAGAAATCCTGACAACCACTAGACATTTGTGAGAGTGTGAGCATATCCACACACACACACATATAAGGGTGTTTACATGGGTGTGTGTTTACACCTTGGCCACAAATTCAAAAATGAAAATGGTGGTGTATACAGGGGTAAATTTATGAAAAACTTTTAAATGTAACCAAACACCTTGAGGGAATGAGGGACTGGGGTCTCAGGGCCATACTCCCAGGGAACATCAAGATCAGTAGAAGTAACAAAGACAATGTTCTATATCTTTCTTTGGTAAGTAGTCGCTGAGGTCTTAAAAGCTCATCAGCAGCCATGAGAGAAAAAACAATCAAAAAGCGGCCGGCTGAGGGGGTCTGCTGGGCCCATTGAGTTCAAAGCAGAAAGGGTCGGACAGGGTAGAACTGCTCCATAAGGGTCCCTGGGCTGAAAGCTTTTACAGGTTAGCCCATCTTTCTCTCACCGAGTGGCTGGTAAGTTTACACCACTGGCTTTTTTGATCCACTAGGGATCTTTTATTAAAAACTTGGCTGTGATCATTTAAAGATGTGTATTCTAAATACAGCATGCCCTGTTCAAAAAAACCCACAAACAACAGGAAACTATATTGTGACTAGGCTTATAATATACATCGATGTGGAATACCAATATTTACCCCAAAGTTCAGCATGAACGAAGAAAAAAGAGAAGAAGAAAGACAATGTGGAACAAATAACAAGATGATCAATTTAATCCATCTTTATTGCTAACAAGATGCCAGGTCAATCATCTAAATATTTCAAATAAAATGCGGCTTTCTCAGATGAGATAAAAAAAAAAACAAGACCCCATCAAGAAAGCAAAGGCAGTGCCTGTTAAAATGAGGGGAGAAAAGAAAAAGAAAATTCTTTTAACAAAATTATACAAATTTGTGGTCCGTTATCCTTTGGACTTTGTCCACATCTTTAATTTCCATCATGTTTCTTTCCTGTGGACAATCAATTTGCAACCAAGAGATATATCAGGGAAACAATAAAACTAGTGAGGTGCGGATATCTCATAACAATGAACCATTTGAGATAAAAAGGGAAGCATTGCCCTAAAGAGGATGTTAAGATGGTTAGGAAACTTGGAGGAACAGAACCAGGAGACAGAGAGGAAGTGGGATAGGTGACAGCACTGAGAAGGTGGCAATCTAAATGAAACTCAATGGAACTATAGACAATTGCAGAATGGAAACTGACAATCTGCTTTTAAACCTTCACTAACTCAGAATGAAAAGTTTAAAAATTTTGTGAAAAGCAAAATAAAAATAGTAAAGTGAAATATGTAACAATGTGCATGATGTAAATACTAATAAAAATAAAGGTATAGTGCTGTTAAGTACAAAGGAGATTTCTTATTAGAAATATTAGCAGGAATAAAGGGAGTCATTTCTGGGATAAAGTAGTCAATATAATAAATTGAGAGAACTTTAGAATTCATTAAGCAAAAATTAGTGGAAGTAAAATAATTAAATCCACACCTGTGTTTGGAAGTTTTAACATCCCACTCCGATTAACTGACAAAATTCATAAGAATGTAGTGTTTGGCAACACTCCAAATCAACTTTACCTAATTATCCTTGATGTAAAACACCAGGAAAGGTAAGTACCTGGGCACAAATACAGCAAAACAAAAATATTCTTTCAAATCTAAACAGGTTATTTACCAAGGTAGACTGTGTGCACATACATAATAATTTAGAAAGACTGAAATAATGAAAAAGTGTTCGCTGACATAATGAAATTAAAATCAATACAGGTATCTGGTAGTGCACCAAATATTTAAAACTGAACCAAAACATTAAAAAAAAATCCATGGACAAAAGAAAAACACAAAAGGGAATTTTGGAAATTTTATGAATTGAATATTAAGAAAGCATAACATGCCAAAATTGATGGAATATAAATACAACAGTGCTTAGAAAAAAGTTTCCTAACATTAAATGTTTAATCATAACTGAAGAAATGTCCCAATCTATGATCCATACCTTCACAAAAAAATTTATAGAAGAGAAAATTAAATTCAAAGTAAATAGAAGAAATGGAATCATTATTATAATTAATGAAGTTAAAGATATGAATCTAATAAAGAAAATCAATTCCACCAAAAGCTAGTTTTAAAAAAATTAACCATTTAATTGAAAACCATTTACCCAGATGTTCAGGGAAAGAAAGCATGAAAAAATAAAGAATATGTTCATAGATTAAGTGATTAATATTTAAATATGTCTAACCTCCCCAATTTATACGTATATATATGGAAATACCAATTAAATTCTATTTTAAAATTTGAATCTTTGTAAACTTACTCTAAAATACACATAGAATTGTAGTGGAACAATAAAATAACAATATAGTAGGTTATCAAGAGTTACTGGTAGAAGGATAAACTCAGAAAAATGGAAAAATATGATAGGAAAGAGTAGGGAAAGGATAGCATTTAAATTTTTAGTGACGGGACAATTGAGTACCTAGTTGAAAAATTGAAAACACAACAGCTTTATATTATGCACACACATATTTCCTGTGGAATGTGGCTCTAATTTTCAAAAAGTGTAATAATTCTAGAATATATGAAAGATGAAAACCATCACAATTTCTAGGATTTAAACTTTTATTTAAAAGTAAACAAATAGTACCTATTTTAAACTATGGGACTGATAAATTGGACTTAGATAAAATTAGGGAAAAATAACACCAGTGTGGCAGTTACATGATCTACTATCAATAGTGGAGTCTAGCCTGTCAATCAGGTAGTGGCATGATGACCTCATTTGGAGGCATGATGGAGATAAATAGCTCAATGGAAGCCAGACACTCTCTCTCTGTAAGACATTCCTGTTTGATAAGCCACATGGAGCTACGCTGATGGAGCCCGAGTCCTGGAGCTTCAGGAGCCACATGGAGACCCACGCTACCACTGAGATGCTTCCACCACCACTGGATCCATGACTTTCCACCCACTGGTCTGTGATCTTCCTGCATTTTGCATCATTTCATGTGCTGCATGAGCCTGAAGAGGAATTTACAGACTGGTATCAGACATAGGGGCTAATATCAAACTTAAGGACTTGATCTGGACTGGGCTGGGATGTTTTCTTAATATACAATTATTTTTTTCTATAAAGCTGTTTCTTATACACATATGAGTGTCTCTGGATTGTTTCTCTAGTCTACTTAGACTAACACTGAGAGCGATGGGAAAAAACAACAGAAACTAAACCACATAATAGGAAAAACAATCGACATAAAACAAAAAAGACCAACAAGGATTTTAAGATTCAACTAATGTGACATGTCCATCAGCTAAGCAGTTTAAAAAATGACAAATTAAAATCACACTGTATTATCATTAAACTTATAAAGCATTATAAAGTCTAGAATTGTATTATCATTAAACTTATAAAACTTATAAAGTCTAGAATTACAAAGGATAGCCAAATATTAGTGAAGAAGTAGAGCATGCACGTGTGGGGATATAAATTAGTAAAACAACTTAAAAAGAAGTTAGCCCTTATCTAGCACTATGTAGATGCTTGCCTACCCTGTGACAAGCAACTCCAGATGTACAGTTATATGCACCAGAAATGTACATTCCATAAGAAAACAGAATGCTCATCGTAGACTATTCAGATGTGCGTGCTAAGCAACACCTGTCATTGTACCTTTGCCCCAGGACAAAGATTGAGATTTCTACTCTTGCAAACAGTTCCAGGCTCAGGAACCTAGAGGGAGTTGCTATGAGTCTGCATTGCCTTGATGGCAGTGATTTGTTAATTGTACATTTCAAAGAAATAATATAGCACAACTGTTGAGGGTAAAGTTTTGAGTCAAACCAGAGGTTCCAAAGAAAATCCTGGAGACCTACTTCCAAAAATCAGTCATTGAAAACCCTATGGAGCACAGTTCTACTCTTGTACATACACATGGGGTCACCATGAATCAGAGTCATTGTTTTACACACACGCACATGCACATGTGCACACACACACGTGCACACATGAAAGTTGGAAACCAAGTAATGACACAGAATATTGCATGATAAAATTTTGCAAGCCCAATCATTCATTGCAAGTATCATTTTTCCCCAACAATATAAATGGTGTCTACACACATGGACTTCACAGGATGGAATATGCAAAACACATTAATGTATATATGTATGTGTGTGTGCATGCAAATACACACACACACACACAACAAAAAAACAGAATTGTGCTAGGCAGAGCAGAATTTTTGTAGTACGCATTTTTTGCACTAGGCGAGCATCTGGCAACTCATTCTGAGTTAGTGTACCCAGTGGTTGATGCCTGGGAAGTTCTTTCTGGTCACAGTGAATTTTTTTTGTAAAATCAGTTTCATGCAAACTTTGTTTTTGTGTGTGTGTGTGTGAGACCCATTGAAGAGAGCAGTGTTCAGCTGTGAAATTTTGTTTCCTGCTCAGGAAAAGTGCTGCAGAAACTGTTGTGATGTTGAACACAGCTGACAAGGACAGTGCTATGGGAAAAACTCAAGTGTACAAGTGGTTTTCTCATTTCAAAAAAGAGGAAATGTCAATTGATAACAAACCTCATTCTGGATGCTCATCAACTTTCTGAACAGATGAAAATGCTGACTCCTATTTCATTTGGAGTTCGTTCCACCAGGTCAGGCAGTTAATCAAGCTTTCTATTTAGAGGTTCTGAAAACATTGCATAACAGTGTGCGACAAAAGAGGCCTGATTTGTGGCAGACAGGGGACAGGTTTTGCCACCACCACAATGCTTCTGCTCAGACAGCCATCTCAGTGTGCCAGTTTTCAGCAAAAACAAAAAACAGCATGCCTCTCTTGCCCCATGCACCTTACTCACCTTACCTCACTATGAGCGGCTTCTTTGTGCTTCTGTAAATGAAGAGGGACATGAAAGGACAGTGATTTGATGATATAGAAGAGGTGAACAAACAAACAAGGAAGGTGCTGTTAGTCATCAAAAGAGCTGAGTTTGAAAAATGTTTCAAAGAATGGAATCACAGATTTGACAGATGTACTAAGTGTAATGCATTTAGAGGTGATAAGGTTGTTTTTTAAAATAATTTAAATCAGGGGTGCTCAAACTTTTTAAAAAGGAAGCCAGTTCACTATCCCTCAGACCCATTGGAGGGCCGGACTATAGTTTTAAAAAAAACTATGAACAAATTCCTATGCACACTGCACATATCTTATTATGAAGTAAAAAGCAAATGGGGCAAAAACACACGGCGGGCCAGATAAATGTCCTCGGTGGGCCGCATGTGGCCCATGGGCTGTAGTTTGAGGGCACCTGATTTAAATACATAGCTTTGGGAAAAAAATTGGGGGGATACATACACACACATATGTATGTCACATATGTCATATTGGTATTTTATTTATTTTATTTTTATTTTTAATAAACTCATTCAAACTTCTGATAAAATATGTTAATATTCTAATTTGAGTGGATTCTATTATTTAAATTTTAAATTCAACCTTTTAAGGATATTCTTGCTAATTAAAAATATCAATATCATTTATTTTTCACTTTCTGCCCCACTTAAAATTCTGTTTTTTATTACATACTACTAGTAGTTATCAAAGTTTCTGTTTCGCTAATACAACTGCATTCATGCCATTAGATTTGATACCAATTCTATCTAGCACTACTACTTGTCTCTTAATTACTGTGGTGACTTACATATTTGTCGATGGTGAAAGCTATTCCACCAGTATTTCAAATACCAGGGCAGTTAGCATGACTTCCATAGCACTTTCAAACCAAGACAGACTGGGAAGAAAAACCCAGTGATCTACTTCTTTAAGTTCAGTGAAAATATGATGAACAGCAGTGGAACATTGATACACACTTGAAGATGAGGGAGTTGGAAAGCATTTGAAATATAACTGATGAAGAACTGCCTCCTCAAACGAGATCAACTTTAATGACATCCCAGGAACAATTCTTTTGGGGCCTTCATTTGCTGATATGGTAGTACTTAAAATGAGAATACACAGCTGCAAATATTCCTTAATAATAGGAACTAGAACACATAAATTATGAATCTAGGAAACTTAGAAGTGGTCAGTAAGAAACAAAGTGCACAGAGGTTGCTGTCCTAGGTGAAATGGAATGATATTGGCCATTTTGAATCAGAAAATCATAAGTTCTACCATGGTGGGCATGACAAACTAAAGAGGGAAGACATTGCATTCATTGTCAAAAAATAACAATTCAAAATATGCCCTGAAGCTTAAACTCAATGATAGGATAACAACTGTATACCTTCAAAAGGGACCAGTTAAAATGGCTGTTATTTAAATTTACCAAGGTAAACGATGAGGAAATTAAAGATTTTCAGTAACTTCTCAGCCTAAAATTGATCAAGTATACATCAAGAATACTGATAATTATTGGAAATAGGGTTACAAAAGTTGGAAACAAAGAAAGATCAGCAAGTTGGAATATATGCCCCACAACATAGAAATGCCACCGAATGTTGCATGATAGAATTTTACAAGACCAGTCATTTATTGCAAATACCTTTTCCTACAATATAAATTATGTCTCTACAAGTGGACTTCACTGGATGGATTATACAGAAATCAAATTATATTTGGGAAAAGACAATAGACAAGCTCAATATAATCATTCAGAAAAATCCACGGACTGACTGTAGAATAAACCATCAATTGCTCATATGCAAGTCGAAGTTGACTGAAGAATCAGAATTGAGTCTATGAGAGACAAAATACAACCTTAAGTGTATTTCACTTTAATTCAGGGACTATTTCAGAAATGGATTCAATGCATCAAACGCCAATGGCCAAAGACCAGACTAGTTGTGTGAACTGCCATCAAAGATATAACACATGCTGAAACCAAATATTCACTTACAAAAGGAAGAAAGAAAGAAAATAACAAAGTGGATGTCAGGAGAGACTCTAAAACTCTCTCTTCAATGTAGAGCAGATAAAGTAAATGGAAGAAATGCTGAAAAAGCTAGACAAGATTAAGAAGACCAGGTAACGTTATTATAATGACATGTATTAGACTGGAATTAGAAAACCAAAAGAGAATAATACATATGGGGTTTCTCAAACTGAAAGATGTATCTCAATGTACAATATTGAGGTTTTCCATGGGAAAGATATTGAATGATGCAGGAATCACCATAAGAAGATGGAGTAAATACACAGTCACTGTACCAAACGGAACTGGTTAACATCCAACCCTTTCAGAAAGGAGCATATGATAAAGAAGTGATATTGCTGAAAGAAGTTCAAGCTCCGTTGAAGCCATTGGAGCAAGACACACCTCCAGGAATTTGATACACTACCAACTGAGAACGTTGTTGGGGATTCACATAAAGAAGGCCACTATAATGTCCAATTAGGATTCTTGAAGTCTTATTTTTAATATCAGGCTCGCCTGGGCTGCAGCGGACATGTTCCAAGGGAACCTCTCTCCAGACTGCAGCCCCCTTTCCCCTGGCTGATTTTCTTTTATATTACTCAGGGAGTGTTGAATACAGAAAGCAGAAGAAAACAGCAAGTTAAAATACATCGATCACTAAATGGTCTTGACAGAAATAAAACAAAAGTATATTTAGGTAAAGTTTCAGGCCCCTTGGTTTATAACCCTATTCCTGGATTTCGTCTCTAGCTTGTCCTCCTCGCAAGGGAGGGAAATGGACACCCTTGTCCCAGAGAGAAAGACTTACAGCATCTCTTGATAAGGGAGGAAGGGTCATTTAAACAAGAATTTCTCTAAGGGCACTTACAAACCTGCATTTCATTGTGATGTTAAAACTTCAGCTTACTTCAGACCAGGCCAAGGCCAGTTGGAAGGGGTGTGTGCGTGGAAGGGGAGGGCGGGCAGTGGGGGTGGGGTGGGGGTGGGGGCAGGAAAATGCCCTCAGGGAAAAGTGTTCTCTGAACAATTCTGCTTAAATGTGGTAGTGTGGGCTTGTCTGTTTCAAATGTTACAACTGCATATGGACACACTCACTTGTTTATCCCAAGAAATTTGGATGACAGTTAATTGGCCAGCTGACTGGAAGAGATTTCTATTTGTTTCCATTGCAAAGAAAGGTAATCCAGCAGATTGTGAAAATTATCAGACAATAGGATTAACAGCAAGAGAAGTAAGATTTTGCTGTAAATAATTCAAAAATGCCTGCAGCGATTCAGTGACAGGAAACTGCTAGAAATTCAAAGCTGATTCAGAAAGGATGTGGAAAGAAGGATGAAATTGCTGATAGCAGATAGCTCTTGGGTGAAAGCAGAGAATTTTAGGAAGATGGTCACCTGTGTTTCATTGACGTTTCAATGACACACAAATGTGTGGGTCTTAACACATTATGAATAACGCGGAGAAGAACAGGAATGCTAGAACACTTCATAGTGCTCAGGCAGGACCTATATGGAGACCAAGAGACACAAGGGAATACTGGGTGCTTTGAAAGCAGAGATAGGGTTGTAGCCTTCTGTCATTTTTATACATTGCTGAATACTGTGCAAATCATCTGAGAATCTGATACTTTGAAGAAGAAAAGTGACATCAGGGTTGGAGATGGACTCATTCATAGAGGGCCATATGTACTTGACACAAGTGTGCTCCCCGCAAGAGAAAACATGAAGCATTTATTGAGAAAATAAGGAACTATTTATTGCCTATGACACGAATTACACCTCATCATGCAGACAACAGAAAGAAGAGGTAAACAATTCCCACAGCATGAAGACAAACAGAGGAGAACTGAAGTTTTCAAGGATGATGCCATTTTGCTGGGTTTCGTAATCAAAGCCCATGAAAGCGGCAGCCAGAAAAATCCAAAGATTTTGCATTGAGCACATCTGCTGGACAAGCTCTCTTTCCAGTGTTAAACAGCAACGATGTGCCTTTGGAGACAATGCCTGGCTGGCCTTTTCAATGGCCTCGGATGCATGTGAAAGCTGGACATGACGCAGAATGAATGCATTTGAATAAAAGTATTAGCCAAGAATGTTGGGGCTTCAAAAAGTTTATAGAAAAATGGAATGAAAAGATAATAATTTCCCAGGGACTTTTTGAAGTCCATCATACACCACAGACTGCCCTTAGAATGATCAAATCTGTGTTGGAAGAAAGAGAAGAGTTCTTAGCCATGATCCTGGACATGACAGCAGGAGGGGCTAGTTCATGGAGAAGGACGTCACACTCGGTGAAGAAGGTCAGAGAAAACAAGACCCTGGAGGAAATGGATTGTCACAGTGGCTGTGAAAATGGGTTGTAAGTATAGTAATAATTGCAAGGATGGTGGAGGATTGAGTAGTGTTTTGTTTTGTTTACATAGGGTTGCTATGAAGAGGGATAGATTCAATAACACCTAACAACAACAACATAAGAATATTGAAACCAAAGCTCTTTCAATATACTAAAACATTACAATAAAAAAGAACATATTTCTTTTGGGAAGCACTTTAGCAAGAAAATAAAATACCCATGAACTTGTCTTCTACCAACTTAGCTTTGCAATAGATCTATATCACATATATAGAGCAAATTTGGCACACATTTAAGATGTAGACAAACACAATCATGCGAATAAAAAGAAATATAAAGGAGAAATAAGGTACAAAAACAATGAGCTCTTTCAGATATATGAGTCAGAATAGACTCAAAGGTGGTGATATATACACATATATTTTTAAATGGTTTATAGAAAAATATAATTAAGAGATAATGGGTGGTTTGAAACCCCCTGTGTGTATCTATGAGTATACATATACATACAAGTGTGTGTGCATATAGATATATATCGCAGGGGCTTCAGAGTTCATGTAAAAATTTCATTGCCTGTTAGTTTATTTTTTCATGAATTTTTGAAGTTTCCTCATATAATAAGGAATGTACATTTTACTAAAATCTATACACTAGATTCTGAAACAATTATGAAGAAATGATAAAATTAAGTCTCTGTTAATTGGACTTTGGTCAAGGAGAAAAAAGACCCCCAATTCAAGTCTAATTTATAGAAATGACTTTATTTATTTATTTATTGAAATGGCTTTATTAAGATAATGATAAAAATAGCCAAGAGACCATAATGGTGTCTGTGGTGGTTAGATGATTTTATGTCAACTTGAATTTTTATGAAAGTGCAGGGTGGATTTCCACCTGTCAATCATGCCATAGCCTCCTTGGGGATGTGGCCTTATAAGAAGAAACAGGGAAGCTCTCTCTGTATCTGCCCCTCCACCTTCCCCCCTGGTGGGACTCTTACTACCTCTAAAGGCAGTTCCTTGTGGGCTTCACAGCTCTCATAGTTGCCAGCATCCTGCCATGTTTCTATCAAGCTTGGATCCAAGAAACTCGACCTGTGATTTTCCTGCATTCTGCCTCATTAACCTGGAGCTATGTGAGTCTGAAATGGACTCTGGTATCACTCTTGTGAACTTGAGTTGAACTGAGCTGGGATGTGTTCTTTTATTATAAGAATAGTTGTTGATATAAATCTCTTATATATACATGTGTGTCACTGACTGATTTCTTTTCTCTGGACAACCCGGGGCTAACACAGAGTCCAACAAATTCACAGCCATAGGACATGTAAAACAAAGAGAATTGTTACAAATCATGAATGGTGGTAGGTCATTTCTTAGTAGTCAGAAGTAGGATATGGAAAAGAGGTGATGATTGAAATACATATTTTATAGCAGATTACGAGAGTATGCAGGTTGGTTCTGGGGCTTTATGTCCATCTTGGTGGAGCATAACTCAGAACAGTGAGACCCTGGTGCCTCAATTTCTATCAAGTTCACACCCTGGTACGTCCTTGAGGGCATGGTTGCTTCTTTTTGGGCTATCCATGAGCCTTATAACAAACACACTCTGCCTGAGGGCAAGGAATTTTTTCATTGCCTATCAATGGTTAGACAGAAGTCAATGGAAGCTGAGTTTATGTAGAGTTTCATAATGGATTTAGAGTTCCCACTATAACCCATAACCATCCCCAAACCTAGTGCTCTGAATTAATTGAAGCTCAAAGTCATCGAAACCCAACTCACTGCCATCGAGTCAATGTTGACTCTTGAACTTGAACCCCCCCTGTGGGTTTCTAAGACTATAATTATTTATGGGAGTAGAAAGCCCAGTCTTTTTCCAGGGGAGCTGCTGGTGGCTTCATACTGCTGACTATGCAGATTACAGCCCAGCGTGTAACCACCACACCGCCAGGGCTCCTCTTCAACTATATCACAGCCAATAAAAGAATAGTCATAACTGATGTGGTGCCACCTAACAACAATGGCAACAGCATAGTCATTTAAGTCATCGATTACCTAAATACGTAAATACTCTGAAAATGACGGTTGAAATGGCAAATAAAAATACAGCTTAAATAGACACACATTATATATATATGTATGTGTATATATATGTGTATATATACATATAAGTTTAATATGCAGCTCTAAGTTTGTGCTTATGCACTCAAGACTTTTAGACAGTCTACCCCCTATCTAAGCCATTGAACATTCTCAATTGAATGGCAAATTCTGTAAAGCAGAAGTTTTGAGGGATTATTGCTTCTACTTGTGTTTTAGAGTACAAAGGAAACCCCAAATCTCAAATATAATTTAAGGATAGCATTTATTGAGTCTTAAACAGGAAAGCGAAGACAAAGAAAGAGAAACATCATCCGCGTGAGGAAGCCCTTGACTACAAGGTTGTTGCTAATGGTGTCCAAGGGCTTTCAGAGACCCAGAGCCTTAAAAAGGACATGGATGGCAAGGGATTGTTGCAAGAACATGACTGGTAGTCGATTAATTAATCACAGCTACAAGTGGGAGACAAAATAATTTACAATATTGGTGCAGGGCTTTAGGACCATATGACTCCTGACTTTGTCATCCCAGCATCCAACCCCTAAGGAAGATGCTCTGCCATGCTCTGGCTGGGGGTAGTGGTGGTGTTGATAATCCACTTTCTCATGCACTCTGCTTTGGGGCAAGATTGTTCTTGTCCCTAATTAATGGTCAGAAGGAATTCAATGGAGAGGTAATCCACCATTGGAATTTTGTAAATGGATTTTGAGCTTTTGGTGTTCTCTGTAGCCTCCCCAAAATCTAGAGCTCAGAATTTAAGAGTTTTCCATACATTTTATTTCAATAAAGAGGAAACAAAGGAAATTAATATCCATCGTTTAATGAAGTAATTTTTAAAAAGACTTTTATTGTTAGTGATTATGCCAACTAGACACTCCTGGGTATGTGCAGGGGTAGGGTTTGACCTATTAACTGCCTCCTTGGTGTCACAAGCCAAGAGAGAGAAAGAGACGGAATAGAGTTCAATGTTCTTTGGCCCTTTGTCTTCTGCTAGACCTGGATCTTGTGTCTGGTTCCTTGATCACATGCCATCAGCAGACTGCTGACTGTGGATTCATTCGGCCAATTTAGGACCTCCGTATCCACCAGCCTGTGCCCTCTGCTATCTCTGCTTTGTCATCCCGCTCCTTGGCTCCTTGTCCATTAACTTCCCCAAGTCAGGAGAACCCAGACTGGAATTGATCTGGATTTACCATGTAAGCTATTTCTTGATATAAATTTTGTTCTATATATAACATATAACAAATACCAATGTATTTTTCGTAGTATCAAATTAGCACAACGAGGAAGAGTGAAAAATGGTGTTGTAGTAGGCAGGAAACTGAATGGAAGGGAATGCCTTTATAATAATTCATTGTTCACTATTATTCTTTATTCTGGTTATTATCTCCTATTCTGTCATCTCAGTTCTACTTCAGCCTTCATTCTGTTCAAGAATATCCTAATCATTTATTTCAGATTAGGAACATGATGGTTCACTCCCAATTCTGGAATGTCCCCAAATGACTTTTGCCTTAAAAGATAAATGGTCCCTTGGCTCTTTAGCCATTTCCTGGATCATATAACTTTTCTTTGTAGAACTGAATATATAAATTAGTTAGAAATTATAATCACTATATAAATGATCATTCCTAAACCTGTAGGTACAATATATCCAACAACGGCAATAAGAAAAGCGGAGGTCAGAAGTTAGTCCAATATTTCATTACTTTTCTTTATGATTGTCTTCATTTTTGTTGGATTGTTTGTTTTCAGTCTTCTGGAAAATAGTAAGAGTTGAATTTTAGAATAAAGCAATGTCAGAAAATGCTAAGGTTACTCACTCACCACTCCATTTCACCATTTATTTGCCAAAGATTCTCTGATCGCATTCAACCATTCTGTAGTACGGCTGAAATTTTAGGGACAATCGTCAGTCCCAGTGTCATACACAGCTACTCTTCTCTTTCACCTTCAAAGTATGCTTTTTCAGACACCAATTTAAATTCTTAGCTACAGTATAAACCTCTTATATGACAGTGCTGTTTTGGTCAATTATTTCACTAAAATATTACATTTCTGCAAACAATTCCCATTACTCCTTTTTTCAGTTACTTGTACATAACTTTGCTCTCATGATATCCATAATTTTTTCTTAAAGTGTTATCGAACTTTAGCCATAGTCATACTGCTTATTACTGTCACATCGAATAACCACTTTACTAATCAATGTGTTTTAATGCCCCAAATTTATTTTTGTGTTCTTGGTGCATTTCTTCCAAATATCTTTGAGATGTTTTTATTTTTTTAAATGTAACTTAAAAAAGAAAATCTTATCTACCCTTCTTTTCTTGACATCGTTAGTCTGCCACCATGTGGAAACAATTTCAACTCTGAGTACATTTTCTATATGCTTCCATATTTCTGTATAATACATTTGTAATACTTTGTGTCTATGTACATCTGTTATAAGTGAGTATAAACTGTATACTGAAGTGTGGTAGCTCCGCTACTTATTAGATGCTTAATGCTGAGCTATATAGAACATTAGATAACCAAAGTGTCTATAGTTATTTGTTTATGGGATAGTTAGTATTAGCTGGTTCTTAGGGTTTATGTAAGGAGTGTTTGCAATTTGCAGTAATATTTATAGACTATGTATTGTTTTCATTCATTTTCAGATTTCAAACCAGCTTTGCATCACACCTCTCAAATATAAACTATAACTGAACCTGTCCAGGGTTCTGCCAGAGTGAGGGTCATTTTTGTTGAAATCCTAACCTCATGTGTAACCACTTAATTCAAGCTTCTCCAACCAACTTTACATCTCAAAAAGAAATGTGTTGAGCATTGTTTTTTGTATTACTGCTTTTCTTTGGTTTCTGTGATATTTGGAATGAAGATGTAAAAACATATTCTTTGCCTTCCATATTCCTAACACGTCTTTAGAGTAGATGCAATACAATTTTGCATATTTAGGTAAATCTATAAAATCTTTACATAAGATGCCATATTCATAATATTAACACTCGCCACAAATTAGAAAACATGGAATCATTTTTAACACTCTGTCTTTGAAAAAGTGTGGGATATGTATATATTTTAATTGAATTATAACCAAGCAATTTGCAACCTTTTCTCTGGGGATGACCCTCTATTTTTGCCATCATATCTCTGCAAGAAATTTTTTAGATTAACAAGGGGAGAGAGCTGCCATAATGCAGTGAGATGCAAAATGGGAGAGAAAAATGAGTGATTAGATCAAGAATTACAAGGTTGCATTAAAATGATAGCTCTGTTACCAGTGAAACAGGATTGTAAGGGCCAAGGTGGAAGCAGAAACCACAATATGATTGCATTGTTAAAATTAAAAATTAGAATTAAGTGATCATTAATTTAAAAATACAATGGTAAAAGTTAATAATTAGGGTAATAATTTAAAGGTAGAGAAACTTGAAAGGTATATTTGTTTTTAGTTTAATGGAAATTTGGGGAAGTATTTTATTTCAAATTTACATGATGAAAAACATGAAGGTAGAATTCTAGTATTTTTCAGCTGTCACTGTGGACCATGCATTTTTCAATACATGTTTTAGAGGAAAAACTAAATTAGCTGTGTTTAGAAATAGAATTATTAACATGTAAATATAGGACAGAAGAAAAGTTAAGTAGGTGTGCTCATGAAAGATCATGAAAAAGTAGATGCTAGTTAAAACACACACACACACACACACACACACACACACACACACACACACGCCAATTACTATTGAGATGATTCTGGCTGTAAAGGACCTCATGTTTAGCAGAATAGAATTGTGTTCTCTTGAGGGTTTTCAATGGATGATTTTTTTGAATGGTTGATGGCCAGACTTTTCTTCTGAGACACTTTCTAATGCATTCAAATTGCCAATTTTTGTTTAAAATGTAGTTCTATTTTTAACAGGTAGCTCCAGCGATGGGCTTCCGATGCATTTGGGGATATTTTTATATACCAATCATCTTAATCAGAAAATTCAAAGGCAGTACTATTTGGTGCACTCTGGTATAGCAATAACGCTGCAGAGGGACTGTGGCAGGTGGAAAGGATAGCCGTTTTGTGTAGTACAAGCTGAGTCAGAGTTCCTGGAAGGGTCATAGCTAACGGATGCTTGGATGAGAATGCTGGTTGCTACTACTATGTTTCTCTCCCTAAGAACAATGACCAAACTTTTCTCTAAGCTATTGTCCGGACAAATCTGACATAGCTATTAATAAAGCTGCTCCTGTGGAAAGCAGGAAGTGAATCAAGGAACCAAATCGACATGCAGGGACTACACGTCAAGTTGAACTCTCACAGTGACTATATGGAAATTCAAAAGAAGCCTACTGTATGGCATGTGCAAATGCAATCAAAATTAAATCATGATGAGAATTAATTTACTTATTTCTGTCCAATAAAATATGAGTTACAATACAGTACATATTAAGTGCATTTTAAATGGTTTCTTTATTTTTAAGCAATTCTAAATAACATATGTGATAGTTCTCAGAATCAAAGAAAGTTTTAAGAACAGTAGTAGCCAGTCCTTGGCTATTAGATTCTGCTATACATTGAATTGTGTCCCTCAATTTGACTAGGCCATGATTCTCCGTGGTTTGCCAGTTATATAATGATGTAACTACCACCCCTCACCCCATGATGTACTCTGATATAATCATCCTCCATTTGAGATGTGTTGGGAGTCCTGACCTCTGTGTTAATGAGACAGAATTAGGTTACATTAATGAAGACTAGGCTATGCTTGATATGTTAATGAGGCAGGAGTAGAATGAGATGCAATGCCCTTACTCAGTTCATATCTTGATCCATATAATGGGAGTGTTCTTGAGCTATAGCCTACATTGCCTTTCATTTTACAAGAGAGAGAAGGGAGAAGCAAGCAGTGAGAGAGACCTCGTCATCATGAAGGACTAGCTGGATGTGGAACATGTCCTTTGGGCCCACGGTCCCTGCACTGCAAACCTCCCAGATATAGGAGAACATTGATTCTAAAGCCTATGGAACTCCCAAGGGATGCTGGGTCCTGAGATGATGAATGGAGCAGGGGACTTTCCCACAGAGCCACCAGAGACAGAAAGCCTTTCCTTAGAGCCGACACCTTGAATTCAGAGTTCAAGCCTTCTAGTATTTGTTAACGCCATCTACTTGTGACATTTATATCATAGTAGCACTAGATAAGTAATACAAGTTCAATGGAAACTTTATTTAAGACAGAAATACACAAAAGGCATTACAAAAATGTCTATATGAAAGATTGACCTGTCAGCAAAATGGAGTGCAGAATTATAAAGGACTGTTACATGCTCAAACTAATTGAATGAATTCTTTATTTAAAGGATGATTGTAAATCCAGAAGTTCTAGATCAGTTATTGATATACCAGTGGAATATTCAGTTCTTCCCAGGAGATATTTATCAGATTGAATTGCTTCACTTACTGGGTCTACTTTATTAGTTAATAAAGAGTATAAAAATAAAACAATTAAAAATATATACACATACCTAAAATTTAAAAATAAGACTAATAAACTGCCCAATTTTTGTGGCTACTATAACTCCTAACATTTCTACAGTTTACTCCTGTTTAATCCTTCGGATATGCTGTCACTTGACACCTCTTACTTTGGCCTTCACAATAATTACTATAGAGAGAGTTATGACTTACAGGGCTATCTTCTGAAGATTTTACATATGCCAGTTCATCCACTAGAATCTAATATCATCCCCATTTTACAGAAGAGAAAGCAAAGGCAGAAGGATGTTTTAAATTGGCCAAAGGACACAAAGCTTTTTTAAAAAAACGATTTTACATTTAAGATAACTAATACTCTGGGATGTGGGGAGGTTGGACTACAGTTATGTAACTGAATAAGATATCTCCCTAATATGTTGGCTTCGTGCAAATAAAGGGTCCAGCTCACATAATCGAAGCACAGAAAGATGTGGATTCAACAGGTCTTTATTCTCTTGGCCCTAACACGTCAGAGCTCTTGCAAACAGAACACCGGTGGATTACCTAAGGTCACTGAGTCCTTATTTCCATTTGTGTAACGTGAAGACAAGAATGCTAGTGCTGTATGGTTATGTAGAGAATAAATTTGCCTGTATCTTTAAAATGCTTGCAGTGGCATCTGGAACAAGATGCTTTAAATACGGGGAGGGAGGGGAAAAATGAGGACCTAATGTCGGGGGTTTAAATGGAGAGAGAATGTTTTGAGAAACGATGTACAAATGCGCTTTACACAATTGATGTGTGTATGGATTGGGATAACAGTTGTATGAGCCCCTAATAAAATGTTAAAAAAAAAAAAAAGATGCTTTAAATAAATTCCCCCCTCTCTTCCCATCACTTTCCCATGGCTGCCCCCCAAAAGGAAATAAAAACATCCTTCAGAGACAGTAATATATGGATCCATTCTTGCTACAAAACCCTTTTGGGAAGAAAGAAAATAATAAAGGCATGACTCAAAAGCTTTTCCTTGAGGTAGGAATTCTTGTTTATTTTTTTTTTAACTGGTTGATAAAAATACACCTCAATTTAAATGCAAACTGTGGATGATAACCTTCTGACTATCCAAATAATACTAGGCCTTCCAGAAGAACAAATAACATGACAGTGATATGCATGATTACCATTAACCTTAATCAGACGTGGCAAGCTCAGCATTCTGCAGCTCCCAAACACAGTGGCCTGAGTCGCTCTGCTCAGTAGTAAGGTTCTGCTAGGCAGCACACTGAGAACCACAGCCTCCTCTCAAGAGAAAGGGAAATTTCCTTTTGAGGAAATGGATGATTATGAATGGACCAGCCACAGCATCTTTATTAAACAACGATAGCACATTGATTGGGTGGCTGTCAAATAGTTTTGATAGATGAATTCCCCCTCATTTTCCTTCAAGAAAGATGCACGGGCCTAGTTCACTGCAAAGCATCCAGCCAAGCATGTCAATCACTCCTCCCTCATTAAAACAAATAGCACTGCATAGTATAGTCTATAGATCAACAACAATAGGTTTTCCCGGTAATTCCTCCCACAATAGTCTCCCATTGGTTGGTCCCTTTATAAAAGAGATATAATCCCTGTCCTAAGTAAATATACATTTAAACATGAATTTCAATCCTTGAAGACTTGTCCATGTAACATACTACATGTGGTTGGAAAAACAATTAAAAAAATGATGCAAGAAGTTTAAAATATAATTAATGATTTCTTTCTTGGAGTGCAATACCTTCCTAGGGGAGGATAAAGGAAAACACACAGTACGCAATTACAGGGAGAAAAACAAACAAGCAACATGAACTTGAAGTTAGGAAGTGTGTGCTAATTCAAACTTTATAAATAAACGATTAAGTGAACAAGGAGACTCCCTAGGGAGTGAAACAGTTAACATTCTTTGTTGCTAACCCAACGATGTGGTGCCTTGGAAGAAAAGGTTGGCCATCTACTTCTAAATAATCAGCCATTGAAACCTCATGGAAAACAGTTCTACTCTGACGGACATGGGGCCGTTATAATTGATCACAGGCAAATAACTGGTTGACAACTGTCCGGTGAGCAAGTCACATCGCCTCCCTTGGGCACCCTGGTCTCTTCCGTAAAACCTACACGGTCAAACAAGGATATTTTCACCTTTCGAAAAATGAGTTTGTTTTAGGTCTGGACTCCTGTAAAACCTGTTTAACCTGTTTGATTCCCCCAGGGAATATGCAGTAACACTCATAATTAATTTCTCTCAGGTGATGAAAACCTTTTCCTTGATCTTCATTTTTTTTTTTTTCTAAAGGAAACAGACCACAAAAGGGCCGGCTAGTCTTGAAGGAGCCGCGGTGACAGAGAGGTTATGCGTTGGGCTGCGAACTGAAGAATGAGTAGTTGGAAATCACCAGTTTCTCTGCTACAGACAGATGAGGCGTTCTACTTCTGGAAAGCATTACAGTCTTGGAAATCCACAGGGACAGTTCTACCCTGACCTGCAGGGGTTTATGAGTCAGAATTGGCTGGATGGAAAGTGAGTTTGGTTTGGGGGTTTTGAGCCTGAAAGATGGTGTGCTGGTCGTGGTCTCAGGTAATCATTGGCCGACTAACTACAAGGTTGGCCCATCAAACCCACCAGCTGTCCCTCGGCAGAAACTTGAGGCTCTCGGTAGTGATTCATAAGCTTTGAAACTCTAGCTAGGGTCAGTATGAGTCAGAATCCACTTCCGTTTGGTTTTGGGTTAGCCTTGACGTTAAAAAAGCCGTGTGGCAGAGTGTTAAGCACACAGTGGCTAGTCAAAGTAAACAGTTTGAAGCCGCCAAGCATTCCACGGGAGAAAGATGTGTGGCTGTGTGCTTCTAAAAAGGTACAGCTTTGGGAACCTAGGCGAGATTTCTACCCTGTCCTGCAGGGGCTCTCTGAATCAGATTCCACTTGACAGCAGTGGGTTTAATTCTAAAGATTCGTTTGCTGGAAACAATATTGCCTGAAGCTACACACACACACACAAAACCAGTATAACTTGTGAAAGAAATAAAAAGAAATGCAGATAAATTCGTGAAGGCTAACTCCTTGTGAAATGCCTTTGAATTGTGCCATCAAAATGGAAACACACAGATAGTCAGTTCGTCCTTCTTGGGGGGGGGGTCTTTACTTCATGTTACTATGCAATGTAACTGTGATAATAAAATGTGTATAAAGTGTACGCTCATATAAAATGATGCTTTATTGTCTACAAAGTAATTCATAGCACTCTGGATATGTGTTGAAAACTAAAAGTGTAAAGTATAAAGAAATACAACTAAGTTGTTTTACCACTCAGAAGTTACCAGTGTAATTTTTAATTTTATTTTCTTATATTGATTTTCTTGCATGTTTTTAATATAGGATTTAGAGTGATATTAAAAATTAATTGTACTGTTTTCCCTATCACATAGTTTAATCAATTATTATACTGAAAAAGTTGAGTTGGAATAGGATAAACAGAAAAACTTGTTAAACATTTTAAACAAAATCTGAAATAGTAGCGTACCTAAAAACATAAGAGTGCTATTCACAGACCTCATTGATTTAACAATATAATGACGTCACATTTGCCTGTCAATATTTATTAATGTTGTCACTAACACGCATTCTGTTTTCTCGTTGCAACCAATTTACTGAGTTCTTTTGGCTTTTTATTTTAAATAGGATTTTGATTAATATTTCTTCTTAAAATACTATCTACTTTATTGATTGTTTCTTTAAATTAACTTCCAGTAAATGAAATTACTTTACTAAATTTTATTAACTCTTAGGAGCTGCGGTGAGGTAGTGGGGTGTACGCTAGGCTGCTAATCTCGAAGTTAATAATTTGAAACCACCAGCCATTTCTTGGGAGAAAGTCAAAGATTTCTACCAGTCTTTCTACCAGTCTCAGAAACTTACAGTTTTACCTATCGGGCCACTATGAATCAGAATTGGCATGATGGTAGTGAGTTTTTTGGTTTTGTTTTTATGCTTATGACATGCTGGGAAATATTCCACTGGATTGTGTATATGAATATAAAGTGTACATTAACTTTTGCATTAGTATTACCAAGTATATGCAACACAAAGCATGTTCTTTTAATAAACTGTATTTCTTTTAATAAACATTACTCTTTATGATTTTGTGAAATTCCTGAGCTGTGTACAAATGACTAATATGCTTGGCTAAGGAACAAAAGGTATGAGGTGGAAGTGCACCCATGGATGTCTCAGAAGAAATGCCTGGCAGTCTACATCTGAAACATTAGTCACAGAGAACTTTATGGAGCAGTAGAGCTTTATTGTAAAGTGCATAGGGTTGCCCTGAGTTAAAGTAGGTTGGACGGTAAATGGTTATTTCTTATGATTATTTTTATTTATATTTGTTTTCATTCTGTTTTGTGACACAGAGACTATTTGAGTAGTCCTGAGGATGAAACAACTTATGTTCTAATAGGCAAATTATTTTATATTTTGTTTTTGTTTTTTAAATTGTTCTTGTTTGTATCTTGTTCATGAGCAATACTTGCTCCATGTAAGAAATTCAAGCCATAGTTTAGAGTATATACTGTATGTTAAGCCCTACTGAGATTTCAGGGTTAAGACATTTTGATTAATACACCTTTGATTGTCCCTCCAGTTGTGTGAATGTTCATAAATAATTTTAACACATTAAACAAGCGTTCGTATGTGAATAGTAAAATATTTTTGCTTTCATATTTTATTGCTTTGTACTGCCAACTCTTAACATTAATAAATGTCCTGCAGCTCTTATACGCCTATGGTCATCATATACGAGTAGATTTTCCCAGATCTTGCTTCTCAGTTCACAAAAGATCATTAACATTTCTGTAAGGATACTAGTATGCTTTTGGTAAATTTTAGATCAATTGGAAGAGCAAAAATGTTCCTCATAAAAGGAGAAATTACCATATGCTTGAGTATTTTTAAAGTGCACTATTACATTAGATATGCCATCAGTCACTGGGTTTTCAAGGAAGTAGGAGTTAAGAAGATTAAATTATCATAAAATGACAACCATCGATATAAAGTAGCTATTAAATTGAAGAAAATATAAATCTATTATATATTTGAAAATGATTCCCAACATATAGACCAACAATTTTAATTTTTGGATGGTATTGTAACATGCTTCAAAAAATAACTTAAAAGGCAAAACAAAAGTTGTTTATATTGTGTAAGTACTAAATATCGATCTGTTGGGTTAATAAAAAAAATGAACTTGAAACACAGTACTTTAAAACAACATAAACAGAAGTAGAAGCATATACTTTGCAAAATAATATCAATAGAATAACTATAGTGTTCTTTTACAAACAATTATGTGATGGAAATTTTGGCAACAGATGCTGGTGATAATTATACAACTAGAATGACATAGTTGGTGTCCGTCAACTGTAAAAATGTAAAAACCATTGATTGAGAAAAAAGAAAAGAAATATATTGTAAAGGGGATAAATAAAATTATTTCATGAAATCTGATATCTAAGAGGCAACATTTAGGAATCGATAGTGTATATTTTCATGAAAAAATTATAACAAAGTTACTGTATGTTTGAGTGTCATCTTTCTGATTTAGGTTTGTGTTTGCTAATAATAAAAGAAAAGAATACTTCAGAGATGATTTCATTTGGAAGTTGAGTATGTTTTAGATTGCCTAATATCCATGAAGCTGATACACTAACGTTTTTCAACCATCTACCTCTTTTGGTAAAAATATAAGCAAAAGTCCGCCAAATCAATAATTTCTGCATTTATAGTTAAGTGACATATGCAAGTTCAGGTTCAAGATTAAGAAAATTGGAAGTAGCAGCCTAAACCTCTGGTTAAGCAATAGGTTAATATTCAACCAATTTTACCACTTATGCAAGAGGTAGCATAAGATCTTGATCAATGGTTCTGAAGGAAGACTATGCTGTCCTGAAGGTATTGGTGATAATAAGGATCCAGGAATTGAGAAAATACTAATTGAAATGCCATAAGAGCCAAAATATATCCTACCTAAATAAAGAAAACATCTCAAGAAAATATTTGACTCATTGAACTCTATTGACATGAGACTTGACAAGCAGTGGGATATTAAGGACATCATGCTTTAACAAAGCAAAAGGTCATTAAAATACAGGAAAGATAGATCAAAGGAGATGTCAGAACAGTCTCTAAAATTTGCTACTAATAGTAGAGTAGCTAAGACAAATGGAAGAAACGATGAAGTAGAAATGTTGCTGGAGTCTCCCAGAAAAGTTGCAAATGCAAAGTGAGTCACAATGAAAGGAAGCACTTTATCATGCTGGCTCGAGTCTCAGTGATTGCACAGCCAGGGGCTTATCCCTGTACTACCTACGGTTTTGAGGACATTTATGGGAAAGGGATTACGCAAGGGTGTTGTTAGGGATAGGCTGGTTAGTGGCTAGCCAGGGGGTTACAGAGTGGAAGTTCTGGGGTTAGAAGACCAAAGGGAAGAGGACATCCAGAATATCTCAAGCAGAAAGAACAAAAGAAAATCATCCAGCCTCAAGTTACAGCATTGAAGGATTCCCTGGGCAAACTATTGAATTATCCCCTCCTTGGGGAGGGGGATGGGAAGAATACACAGAGCCACTGTCCCAAAATAATTGGTTAACATTCAACTATTTTGAGAGATAGTATTTGATTACGAACCAATGGTACTGAAGGAACCCTAAGATGCCCTAAAGATGTTGATGAAAAAAATCCAGAAATTGACAAACTATTGATTGAAATATTTCTACTTGCTTCTCTGAGGGTTCATTTTATACATGTTAGAATGGCCCTCCGGGGATGTCTATTCACAATTATTCACAGGTAAAGCCTATCAGTATCCTTCCCCACCTTCTTTGAATTTTGCAAAACCACTGACTTGTTCATAGCAAATACTTTTTTTCAACAAAACACTAGGAGACTATACACGAGGAATTCCCCAGATGGAATACACAGAAATCTAGTTGGCTACATTTGTGGGAAGACACGATGGAGAAGCTCAATATCAGCAGCTAAAATCATACCAGGTGCCAACTGGGTAACTGACCATCAATTGCTCACATGTAAGTTCAAGATAAAGGGGAAGAAAAGAAAAATCCACAAGTGTCAAAATGTGACCTTGGATCTACATCTAGCCTCCTCCCTGGGGGATGGACAGCAGAGAAGAGGGTGGGGGGGGGGGATGTCGGGCAGTGTAACATATGACAAAATAATAATTTATGAATTATGGAGGGTTCATAAGGGAGGGGGAGTAGGGAGGGAGGGGGGAAATGAGCAGCGGATATTAAGGGCTCAAGTGGAGGGCAAATGTTTTGAGAATGGTGAGGGCAACAAATGTACATATTTGCTTGACACATGGATGGATGGATGGATTGTGATAAGAATTGTACGAGCCCCCAATAAAATGATTTTTTAAAAAATGTGACCTTGAGTCTATCCCACCTGAATTTTGAGAACATCTCAAGAACACATTTGACAGGGTATTCTCCAGTAATGACGGAAGATCTGTTGGGCTGTGGGAGAGGACATCAATACCATCATTCTTGAAGGAAGCAAAAGGTCATGAAAAAGACAGGAAAGATCACAGTGGGAAAAAAAAAATCACAGTGGAGGTCAGAAGAGACTCTGAAAATTGGTCTTAATCCTGGAGGAGCTAAAGCAAATGGAAGAGAAGATGAAGCCCAATAGCTGAATAGAAAATGTCAAAGGACAGGTCAAGAAGACAAAGCCAAATATTTTAACAAAATGCTCAAAGACCTAGAATAAGGAAAACAAAAGGGAATAAGACACTCGTCGTATCTGAAAGGGAAAGAGCTCAAGAAAACGTTCAAGCGGTGAGTTGCAAGTTTGAAAGATGTGATAGGCAAAATACCGAATGATGCAGGAAGCATCAAGACGATGCAAAGAATACACAGAGTCACTGTACTAAAAAGAACTAGTTGACAGTCCACCTTTTCAGGAAGTAGCATCTGAGTAAGAACCAATGGTGCCGAAGGAAGAAGTCCAAACTCCACTGAATGCATCAGTCTACAATAAGACTCCAGGTATTGACAGAATACCCAATGAAATGTTCCAACAAGCTGAAGAAGCACTGGAAACACTTACTCATCCATGCCAGGAAACTTGGGTGACAGTTACCTGGCTAACTGATAGGAAGAGATCCATATGTGGGCCCATTCCAAAGAATGATGACCCAACAGAATGCTCATCCAAGTAAAATTTTCCTTAAGATCATCCAACAGCGGTTGTAGCAGCACATTGACAGGGAGTTACCAGAGGTTCAGGCTGGATTCAGAAGAGAACGTAGAACAAGTGATATTATTGCTGATCTCATTAGGTCGGTAGATTAGGGACAAGTGGGGTTGTCTCCCCAATCCCTGCAATGGCTCACACAGAGGTGATTCAAAGGAAATCAGGCACTAATGGGAGACCATGGGGAAATCCAGAACTGGGCATGTAAACTAAGCCCCCTAGCCTCTACCTAGAACAAGACATCACACAGGTGAACCTAAATTCAGCCAACAGGATCAACCAATGCCTTCAACCACACCTCACCAGCCAGAGGGGTTCAATACCATGACTAAGGGAAGGCCAGGGCTCCCTTTAACTCTGCTCCCGTTCCATGGCAGGTGGAGGGTGGGGGTCTCTCTCCCCAGTGCAGGTGTACCTGTGCCCACTCTAGGGCTCCTCAGGGCCCACATGCTCTTGAATTCTTGATCTCTTGGCCTCCAGGGATTCCCCAGTTCCACATGTGTGGGTTTCATACTCCTGTTCAGTGTTCTTTTCCAGGTGGTTTTTCACTCCCAGTAGTGAACTCCAGCGTGGCTTCGGCATGGCCTGGCACACTGTCCAGAAATTGCGTGTACTCTTTTGAGACTGTAAAGCCTGAGACTTCCCCTGTCCTCCATAAAAACTCACTTGGATTGCAACGTGTTTCTGTGGCATGAATTCTTTCAGCATTGCGGAGCAAGAACTGAGGTATCTCCCACTCCGGACACCTAACAATATTAGATCGAGCTTGGCTAACAGCAGACAATACCAGAAAGGGTTACTTGTGTTTCACTGGTCATGCCAAGGCATTCAACAGTGTGGACCATTATAACTTGTGAATAACCTGAGAAGAATGAGAATTCCACAACCCTTAATTGTGATAGTGTACAACTTGTGCATGGATAAATAGGTAAGGCATGGGGGGGGGGGGAATCCAAGGGCAACCAATGCCAATGTCACAAGAGCACAGCGCTTAAGTAGGATGTTTCCAGTTTCTTGAACTTCAGACTCAAGAGTTGACATTTTAAGGAGGCGCCAGAGTAGTCAAAGCTCTGGCAGAAAATTCATTCTCCAAGCAAAAACATAAGAGAACTATGGTGAAATTACATTTTAATAATATTGCCAACAACCCGTCACCATGATATATATTTGCTTATTCCTACCCTCCCCACTTTGTTGTGACCTCCAGTACAACATGTGGCACAGTAAAAGGAAGCTCCCAAACTAGGCCCCTGCACTGTCGTCCGTGCCCACCCCCTCCCCGGTTCCACATTCACACTTGCATGGCTTGGTTATCAATCAGATTGGCTATCGTAAATTGGATTTTAATCATATTGTTGATATCTTCTGGAATACAATATTAACAGTGATTTTTTTTAGGGGGGAAAGGGAATGAGCAGATGAGACAATTATTGTCTTCAACACATGGGCAAAGCTGCATTTTCCCTCCTGGATTTCTCCGCTGGCCACCAGATGGTAGGCAGCAGCTGAGCTATGAGACCTGCAATGCAGTTGGCAGTAAGGTGGGGCCCCAGCTCGGAAAACAGAGCTCCTTCCTGTCTGACATTTTTCTTCAGGGAGCCGGAATTTAAATATATGACCCTGCTAATGACGTAACCAACATCTCCATTCTTTTAATACTGGCTCATCTCCATAAGAAAATGAGTCCTCTGTTCTAACTATCCCAAAGAGGAAATCCTAAGGATCAAACAATAGGAAAAACTATGACAAGTGACTTTGTTCTTCTTGGGTGTGTGGGGGCTTTATTAAATATTAAAAATAATTAATAAAATGTTTATAGTAAGTTCCATTCATGGCTCCAGAGTGCTTTTTAAATATTTTCTTTGCAGATATTATTAGCCAATTTATATTATCAGTCTTAAGTGATAGTAGCCAATAATAACTGTTTTTAGTACAACAAAAGCATATGCAATTGGATTTCAACTGTTAAAATACTTTTCCCTTATAAGACATAACAAGGTAAATACATTAAAAAATATTAATCAAATGCTTTCAAAATATTAATAAAAAATTATTCTAAGCACTGAGAATATGGGAGATTGGCATTTTGATTTATATTCCAAATACTGAATCATAATAATGTATTGCTTTTGTGATCAAGAAAAAAATCCTTAAAAATAGTCAGGGAAGTTTTAAATGCTAGAAAATAAATGTGTTTGGTGCAGGAATAACTGAGCAGCACATCCCTCTTCAAATGCTCAACACAAGACTACCTGATTCTTTTTTTAGTGGAGCAAAAACAACTTCAGTTTCAGTCAGAAGGGCTAACTGTTAAATCAGGATTCTTCCACTTTCTAGCAAAGTAGTCTTGAATTAAGTCGTTGAAACTTTAAGAATCTATGTAATGGGTCTCAAAGTACTAAGACCAAGAGATAAATGAAATCTAGAAAAATTTCCTTTCATCAATATGATTTTTCTAAATCATTTTATTAGGGGCTCATACAACTTT
>NW_022105908.1:13997057-13999764 GCF_000313985.2 Echinops telfairi | reverse complement strand
ATGGATAAATAGGTAGTTTTTGGGGGGGGGGGGAATCCAAGGGAATACTGTATGTTTAAAATCAGGAAATGTATACATCAGGATTACATTCTCTCACCATATTTGTTCAATCTATAGGCCGAGCCAATCATCAGAGAAGCTAGGTTATATGAAGAAGATGCAGCATCAGGATTGGAGAAAAGCTTATTAACAATCTTTGGTATGCAGATGACACAACTTTGCTTGCTGTAAGTTGACAGGAGTTGAATCATGGATTGTAGCCTTCAATGTGGATTACAACTTAATGTAAAGAAGATCAAAGAAGATCAAAATCCCCACAACTGGACAAGTAGGTAACCTCATGATAAATGGAGAAAGTTTGAAGTTATCAAGGATGTTTTTCTTGCTCAGACCCAAAGTCAGTGCTCATGGAAGCAGCAGTCAAGTGATCAAAAGAATTATAGCATCAAGTAAATCTGAGGCAGAAGACCTCTTTAGAGTATTGAAGAGCAAGGATGTTACCTTGAGGACTAAGGTGAGCCTGGCCCAAGCCAGGGTATTCTCCATTACATCATATACACGTGACAACATGAGCCCTGAATAAGGAAGACTGTAAAAAAAAAAATGTATTTGAATTGTGGACCCTGGACTGCTAAAAGGACAAAGCGATCTGTCTTGGAAGATGTAAGGCCAGACTGTTTCTTAGAGGCAAGGATCGCAAGACTTCATGTTACATACTTTGCATATGTTCTCAGGAAAGACCAATCCCTGGAGAAGGACATCATGTTTAGTAAAGTGGAGTGCTGTCAAAAAGAGGAAGACCCTTGATGAGATGGCTTGGCACAGTTGCTGCATTGATATGCTCAGGCATAGGAACAATTGTGACGATGCTGCAGGACTATGGAGTGCTTTGTTCTCTGCGTTACTGTGGGTCGGAGCTGACTGGATGGTATCTAACACCTGAAACAACAACAAATAAAATGAAATACTTCATAATGTTCATCTTTGCTCTGTTCATCATGATGCAGCCTGTGGCAATAATTTCTTTTAGAAAAACAACTCAAGATTATTCCCAAGTTGTTGGCGATGAAAGATGCTCCAAATATCCAACACTTCTCACGTGCTGCTGTGCTAATTTCACCCCAACCCCTCCCAGGAGCACCTCTCACTTCCCAGGATTCTGTGATTTACCACCATGTCCCAAAGAAGCTCACAGGGCTTCGAGAAAATGCCTCCCATGGTATGGATGCTGTTCAGCCCAAAATCCAAAGGTCAAGCAGAGACGAGCCAAATGCAGGATTCAGAGGCATTAGCCAAACATATCAGAAGTCACAGCAGGTTTTACTTTTTCTACCAAAGCTCGGTTAGGAAAGGTATGACCTTTAGGTGATATGTGGAAGCATTAAACAATGGTTTCAGCATTTTGACTTCATCTAAGGAAAACAAAGATGGGGTCTTAAACCAGACCCTCTAGTGAAGTAGTCTTAAAGAAGCCCCCAAGGGAACAAAGGGTGTACCTTGGTTCACACCCTCTACTAAAATCAGGTCTTAGTGTCACCCCAATCCTTTCAGTATGGTAGAGAACACTCTCCTAAATGTAGTGACGGGACATAGAGTCTGGAATTATAAAACATCACATGAGGAATTATGACTAAAAAGGCCATATTAATTGACTACAACTATTGGTCTAGAAGTTAGAATTTTTTACTTTCTGTATGTTGAGGTGTGTGGTAGTCACCTAACCTGGTGTCAATGTAAGGACTGAGAGTGTAGGGGTGGAGTCTAGGCTGTCAATCTGGAGATTTAGGGATTAAGAGTGTATGGGGTGGAGTCTATCTGGAGATAGCCAATGAGACTTCTGTGTGGGCATGGCCTTCTCCTGAGAATTCTGGGAAATCTGGTACTTCCTCCTTGGAGGCAGAAGATACCTCTCTCTCTGCTACTCTGGGAGACATTGCAGAAGACAAGCCACATGGACACAACCAGACCTCAGAAGCTGGAGAAGCCACAGAGAGACCCCTGCCGGCCCTGAGATGCTTACAACGCCGCTGGACTGGGTTGGGATGTTTTCTCCATGTTCAGTTCCTCTTGTATATAAAACTCTTTCTTATACTCATATGTGTGTCCGTGGATTTGTTTCTTTAGTCTGCCCAGACTAACACAAGGTGTAATCCATACAGAAGGCTGAAGTCGTCTTTGCTTTTAAGGAGCAAAGCTATGGTGGCTTTGAGTCTTCATTCCAGTCCTGACGACACCTTCTCCTTCAGAGATCAGCTTCTCAGACTCTTAAGCCTTCTGATAGAATAAGTATGGTGCAAGGATCCAGCACTGAGCTCACCTTTCTTGACTTTAAGTCTTCTATCTTTCTGGATGATTGGTTCCTGGTCTGCGGGGTCCAGCCCCACAGTTGAAGGGGCTCCAGGGCAGCACACGCAGGTCAAGAAGACAGAAAAGGGGGTGCAGGGGGCTCAACTCCATTTCCCGGAGAAGCGAGAAGAGAGAGGAGAGCCCAGAGTTTATTCAACAATGGGGTTTTGTAGCTCTTGAGGGATGCAAGCCTGTCATTAATCATATACATAAAATAAATGTGCATGAAACGGGAGTACAGTGAACCCTCGTTTATCGCGGTTAATCGGTTCTAGACCCTACCATGATAAATGAAATTCCGCGAAGTAGGATTCCTTATTTGTAAATCAAATATTTTCATAGTTCGAGCATAGAAGACATG
>NW_022105908.1:13975591-13996916 GCF_000313985.2 Echinops telfairi | reverse complement strand
AAGCGTGTACAGTATGAGCCAATCAGTGGCAGTAATGACAGAGCATGCGCTGTTACGCAAAAACCGTGATAGAGTGAAGCCGTGGAAGTCGAAGCGCGAAGTGGCGACGGTTCACTGTACTTCAAAGGGAGGACAAAGATACAAGAGACGTGAGAAGCAAACGCTCTTTAAGATAAGCCTACTTTATCTGTGCATGTGAAGAGTCCAGTGTCTGTAGAGAACAACTTGGTCTAAGCATTTACGGGGAGCAGAAGCCTGTGGAGAAATGTCCTTCCTGGAATCTTGCGGACTGAAGTTTGTCTCCCTTCTTCTTGACCGCAGGGCCGTGCCTCCACCTAGAGATGGCTTGCCAAGCTCTGCAGTCAGAGTGCTGGGAGCAGACCACGCATGCTTCCTTCCAGGTCCTCAGTTTCCCACATTGGTCCATGCAGTGTTTCCCAAAGTGGAAGATACCACCTCTTGGAGGGAGGGAGGCTAGAACACTCCAGGGGAGCTTCCAAAGCAGATACTTAACACGCTCCATCCTAGATTTGAAGCTACACTACAAAAGGAGTATTTCAGCCCAATGGGGCACTGAGACAATTTTTCCCTGAAAAGTGGGCAGAAGGCCAATTAAGTTTGGGACTCTATGAGCAGGTTCCACTGAACAATTAAATGTCATTCTTTGCAATGTTATCAATAATTTGTTATTATCTACACAGTCAAATGGATGTATATCGCTAATAAAACACAGATAAAGTGATGCTGATATTTCTGGCTTGCAGCCCATACCCATCTTGCATCTGGAATGGTATCCTGCATTTCATGTCTTTTTCTCCATCCAGCTGGAATTTCTAGGGATTCTCGACCGCAATCGTTGTGGAATTCTCTTCTGCAACAGTTTACTTTCATGTGATATTCACGATATTTTTTGAGAAGTTCTGCATTCTGTTGGATCACTTTTTTTTTTTTTTTTTAAATACTGGACCCAAATATGGATCTCTTTCATTAGACTAGCAGCTAGCTGGCACCATTGGGTGTTCTTTCATTTGGACTTCTTCCTTCAGCTCCTTCGGTTCTTGTTCATGAAATGTCTGGACCTAGAAGAGTTCTTTCTCTGGTAGTGACTCCATCTTCTTTTGACGTTTTCTCTGTCTGCCCCGGGATCTTCAACACGGCAGTTATGACTTGAATTGCCGGCTCCCCCCAGTTCTTTCAGAAATGCCACACGTTTTCTTCCCTTTTGTTTTTCTAACTGTACATTTTAGGACATTCATTATAATCCTTTGCTTTATCTTCTCATGTCACTCTTAGAATAGCAAAATAAAACAATGTAATGAACCTCTACTAACCTCCCTGGCCCCGAGCTTATTCTGACGCCTAGCCACCCCGATGGGCATTGCAGGACTGTCCCTGTGGGGTTCTGAGGCTTCCTCTGTCTCCCAGAGAGCAGGTGGTTTCAAACCACAGGCCTTCTGGTCAGTAGCCCAGTGTATAGTACCACTGCTCAGTAAATGTTTTTAATCATACTATATATGCCATATAATTTTAAAATACTGATGGATCTGTCCATTTGTCTCATTCTTGTTTATTTTCATTTTTCTTCAAAAGATTTTGCCTTTTTTCTCCATTGTTTTTGGGCTAACAAATTTCTATCTTTATTGTGGTTATGTTATGTAATATAATACTATGGTATTTGTTTACTTTTTTGGTGAATGATGCTCCTAAATTTTATCTTATTTTGTTTGCTTTTATTTGTCTCATATTTATTTGTTCATTTTTTAACCTTTTGTGACATTTTGATATAAGTGTGTAATTTCCATTTGCCCACACATTTTAGGACAGTTTTCATCCATTTAAACTTTGATCATGAATTGTTCTATTTCTCATTTAGAAAAATCTAATATACTATGTCAAAATTCTGGCTTTTATGTTTATATCTGTTAAATTAACTATAGAATTTATTTTTATGCTCTTTATTCTAAGCTGGTGCCTCATTATTGTTTAGCATATCCTCAACATCATTTACTATTTTATTAATGTATTACTGAAATAAAGCCTATATCTTTTAAACATATTGCTGGAATTTTATCACGTGACTCTTCTGATCTTTTCTCATTGCAATAAATTTTAGTTTCCTGCAGTTTCTATGTTTATCTTTCTAGTTGATAGAAGGTCAAGAACTTTGAGACAGGTGGAAAAAATGTTATCTTTCCAAGGTCCCTATTATAATATTTGTCACACAAAATGCCTTTTCATGGCTTTTTATTCAGTCCAATTCTCTCTACTAAAAATTGGGTTTGAAGCCTTCGGTTTTCCCTGTTAGATCTTCTCTTAGATTTTTATATTATTATTTTTTACTCTTTTTAATATTTTTTTACTATTTTATGGGTTTTAGTGTGATATTTGGATAGAATGAAGAGAAAGCATTAAGTCAGATATTTACATTTCAAAATGTTGAAAACAAATACAATTATCTACCTATTTATTTAGTTATCTTCTTTAAGACCGAAATTACTTAAGTATTTACACTGTGTGTATGCAAAATGATACATCTATTTGGAAGAAAATACTCTGCCTTTTGCACTTCTGTATTTTTATGTGAGCTCCAAATCTAATAATCAAACATAATTTTAGAGTTAAATGGGAAAATAATTACAAGGGCTATTAATTGATTTCTAATAATATTTTAATCCTTCAAAGATTAGATTTTATATTAAAATACTTGTTAGAACCTATCAGAGTGTTGAGGAGTTGCTATATAATTGTTACATCTTATTTATTTAATTTCTACAGATATGTTCTACTTCAATTTGGATGTAATTAACTGATGTTGGCATTCTGCTTTGAATTAGCCATTGATTTTGGTGGGTACATCTCAATATTCTTGACATATTTTTGACAGCATCTCTTTTGGAGGCATGTCCTTAAACAAGACTGTAGTATCTCCCTCTCCTCCAAGTCCCCACCCCAACCCCCCAACCCCCACCCCCACCCCCACCCTCCCAGTCTTGTAGTATTTTTCTAAATTTCTAATTCCCAGTACACATAAAATTCTATTGTTCCTTATTGACATACTTTCATAATATAATTGCTGTTTCACTATAATAATTATTGCACTTACAATCAATCACACATTCATACTTTAATTAGTACTTACCTCATAGAATTGCCCTACAGCATAACAATAGGTTGCCCTGTTCCTTATTTCATGTGGAAAAAGAATGTTGTCCAATAATGAATAGCTCCTCAGTGATTCACATTGAGAGACCTAGTGATAATGTTACCTATATGACAAAGAATAAACTGCCAGTCATAGTTGCCACATTTTTCTGCTTAAAATCAAATATTTGTTATAGACTAGTCTATGACCCTTGAATTAATCGCTATGCATTTATTTCCTTTTAACTGATCTTGCCTGATACATTGTAGACCCTTTTTTGTATTATTGTCAAAATACTTATCTGTGATTGTAGAATTTCCTCCTGCCACTCAAAGGGATTTTAAGACATTTTACCCACTTACCCAACCATTGCTTTACTAAGGCTTAAGAACTTTAAATTATTACCTCACCTATCATTGGTGCATAAAACTTAAATAGTGCTATTTCACAACAATAACTGGGTAAGAGAGAGTTTGTTTTCATAACTCCAAATCATCTGTGCAGCTCAAAATTTCTTTTTTAAGTGCTCTACTTATGTTTCACCACTTGACTCCTGTGTTAGTCTGGGTACTTTAGAGAAACAAATCCACAGAAACTCATGTATAAGAGAGAGTTTTATATAAAGGGTAAGTGCACCTCAAGAAAACATCCCAACCCTGTGCTGCCCAAGCCCACAAGTCCAAGTCCAACATTGACCCATATGTCCGCCACCAATCCACAAAGTCCTCCTCCTTCTCACAAAACACACTCTATGATGCTTGCTACAGGAGGAAAGCCGAGTCAGTGAATGTGTAAACATCTCAGCGCTGGTGGGGGTCTCCATATGGCTGCTCCAGCACCCAGGGCTGCATCAGGGTAGGTCCATGTGGCTTCTCCTTAGGGATGTCTTGCAGGAAGTGAGCCTTGCCAGCTGAAACAGGGAACTGGCTAAGGCAGTTGCACCCTGGTCTGACCATCACAAAGCAAGAGACCTGGCAACTCGAAAGGTGAGACTCATTGAGCCATTTATTTCTCCACCCTTCAATTAACCCCACATGTGTTTTTCGGTCAGGTTGGTACAATAAACTAATTAAGTCTCACTTATCTTCTTCCATAAGGATAAATGTTACATATCCTTGTTGATTCCTAAGCTGAATATGTCACTAACAAACAGTGACTATATGCCCAGTGGCCTCCAAATTTAATGAGGAAAAAGTAGAAAAATATGGAAAATTTAATCTAAATGCTTTTATGCCCAACAATTAAAAAATAGAACCATGTGATTTTGACATCTGCTTTCTCAATGCAAATGCCTATTTATGTTAGATGCCGCCAAGAAAGAAAATGTTCTACCTTCTATATAATTTTCTGATTTCATGACAATGTCCTATAGAGGCCATGTTTTTAGAATACATACAATGCACCATGAATACAGTGGAAAATAGCCCTCTCCACACACAGCCTGGCAATGTTTGCACCCACGCTGACAATATTTGTTCAGAAGAAAAATGCTATTAATTTGGTTTTCAAAGTGTTATGGTAAAAAAGAAAGTCATCTTTGCACTGCAAGGAAGAAAGTGTAGTCCTTTCAACAAATGATCCTGAGGACTTGCCATCCACATTCATATTAAGGAATCTATCCAGAGAGCTTATATAGTTTATAAAAATTAATTCTAAATGGACCATAAATCTGAATGTGAAAATAGAAAACCCAACTATTCTCCTGGACATAATAGATGACTACTACTATTCAGTAATAAACATAAATGGATTATCAAGTCACAAAAATATGTGAAGGAAACTTACATGTACATTACCAAATGAAATAATCCAGTATGTAAAGATGACATACCACATGATTCCAACAATCTGACATCTGTAAAGGCAAACTTACAGAAACTGTAAAAATATCAGCCATTAATTTGTGGATGGCAGAGAGGGATGCATGAATAGAGTTCAGGGAACTTTTAGGACAATGAAACTTTTCTCTATCTTACAGTTATGGTAGATTCATAACATCGTGCATTTGTCAAAGCTCATAAGACTGTACAACGTAAAGGAGTGATCTTTAATGTGAATGATAGAATTTAGTAATTAGAGGCTTCAGTTTATATTGGTTCATTAATTGCAACAAATACTACTCTAAGGCAAGATGCTAATAGTAGGGGAAATTGCATGTGGAGGGGAGAGGGAATATATGGAAGCTTTCTGCATTCTTTTGTGCAATTTTTCTGTAAATCTGAAATTTGCCAGTATATAAATTAATGAAAATCATGCTATTCTTTTTTGTAATCTCCCAAGTTAAGTAAGTTACCAGCAATATTTCCGACATATGATATTTTTTCTGAGTAAGGGACCAACTGACAATTATTATCAACCTCACTGTTATTTATGTCATCAAATGATAATCTAAAAACTTAATATGTTAGTAGCTTTTCATCATTAAGGTGTAAAATTTCTTCTAGTCTATAGATTCATATATACATATTAATTATGAGAGGTCACACATTTTAAGTTGACTATAAATTGCAGGGATGTTTTCAAAAGTTGGGGAAAATATGCATAGAAACTGAATCTGAATGAGTTATGGTATTAATATTTTTATCTTATTCAAATGTGTTTTAAAATGTCTTTTGGTAAAAGTATATTTAACAAAACATATGTCACCTCAGCTATATCTGTATGTGCAATGCAGTGACGTTGATTACATTTTTTCAAGTAGTACTTTATTTTTGCTACACTTTTCCAAGTAATTTTGCCACCATTTCTCTTCTCTCTTGCATCCCTGGCAATGATCATTTTCTATATATTTTCTCATTTTATACTCAACATAAAGTTTTGAAGAGTTATTTATATTGCAGCATGCATCAGGACTTCATTTCTATGTATGGCCAAATAGTGCTCCCTTTTGTGTATATTTGCATTTTCCTTATCCATTCATCTGTCGGTGAAGAGTTCTGTTGTTTCCACCCTTGAGATATTGTAAAAATTGACACAACAAACCATGGTATTCAGGTTTCTGTTTGTGTTTCACACTTGGCTTCCTCTGGGTAATATACTTATCATTCAAATGGTTGGGCTATATAAACTCTTGGCTACTAAACAAAAGTGTGGTGGTTTGTCTCATTATTGTCCTGACCCCAAGTAGATGACCCCTCTGTTAAACAGCGAGCAGACCCTGATAAAATCCATCCATCCATCCCCTTTTCTTTCGGGGATCCACTTACCTAACAGCATCTATACCCTTTTGTCCTCAGCATTTGTGTCTGAGGGGGTGCCTTGGACAAACCCCATTGCTCTTCCTGCAGTCAAGGCTGGAACCATCGAATGCCCCCCTCCCCGTTATACCTTTAATTTTCAGGGTACCCCCCTCCAGAATATCCCCAATTAGTTCAGATGAGGTGCCAAGGGCCACCCCCCAAGTCCCATGTCTATATGGAGATTCTTCAGGGACTTTGTGTCTTTGCTCTCATTACTGGTCTGTTGCGGTCCCCTCTTGGTTTGCCCCTATGTGGGCTGGTCATGCTGGCCGCTCTCCAAACTATATCTTCAGTGTTGTCTTCTGTAGCACTCTCATCTAGGGAGGGGATGTCACGTCTTGAGCTGGGGCTGGCCCTGCAGTCCTCTCTGTAGTCGAGCTGCTCTGAGCAGGAACGTCACTCTCAAGGCTTACCTCACCAGAATGAGGTCTACTCTCTCTCTCTCCCTTTCCTGGGAAGACATAAACAATACCCTATCCTTGGGTGAAATAGTTCCCTGATCCCCCATTGCCATCTTTTTTCTTCCCACATCCCTCTGTGGACTGTAAAGGCATATTTATGATGGGTCAGGGGAGGGGAGACGTCTTTCTGCACCATTGCTATCTACATCATTTTGATTTATTTTTCCCTTTCCTTTTTTGATGAAGCATGCATCATTGTGTTTAATCTGGCTCTTGCCAGAGTATCTGGTCTTCAGCCCGGGAATTGTGCATGATGTACATTTTCCTCTATGCCCATTCTGTTTGAACTTACCTCAGCGGACTCATGTTGTCCTTGTCCTTTTGTGCTTGGCTAACTTTGCTCAACATAATCTCCTCCAACTCCTTCCACCTGACTAGGTGGTTCATCATTTCTTCACTGATTTTAGGAATGCGTAGTACTTCATTGTGTGTATATACCAGAGGTTTTTAATCCATTCATCTGTTGATGAAAATTCTAGGCTGTTTTTCAAATATTTGTGATTTTCCAGCGATGAACATTGGAGTGCAGATGTCTGGTCATGGTCTGTTTCTTATTTCTTCTAGGTATATGCCCAGTAGTGGAATTGCTAGATTATAAACTAACTCAATTCCAAGGTATTGCCAAATTGCTTTCCACAATGGCTATACATATCTACAAGACAGCCAATAGTGAATGAGAGTTGCTGTCTTACCACACCCCCTCCGACATTTGTTGCTCTGTTTTCTTGAATTGGGCTATCCTTGTGGCTATAAGGTAGTATCCCATGGTTGCTTTAATTTGCATTTCCTGGAAGGCTAATGATCCGGAACATGTTCTCATATGTTTATTGGCCATTCAGTTTCCTCCTTTGCAAATCTTCTGTTCAAGTCTTTTCTACACCTCCTCTGTGGGGTATTCATTTTTTTCTGATTGTAAAGTTGCAGGGTTCTATAGATATTAGAAATAAGGCCTTTGTCTGATATGTCATTACTACATATCTTTTCCTAGTCTGTAGTCTCTCTCATTACTCTTTTGATGATGTCTTTCAATGCACATGGAACCATTTGCATCAGATATTTTGGTTTGTTTTTCTTTTCTTTCTCTTTTGGTGTCTATCTATATAAGACAGGCAGAATGAACAAACCCAAGAAGAGGGCAACAGGGCCAAATATTGGGGTGGGAGGGTGCATGGGAGAGGAGAAGGCAGAGGTGGGAAGGGGAGCAATGAGCAAATAACAACAGGGACAGGGGAATATCAAGGGATCTAAAATTGGTGGTGAGAAGTGGGTAGTATTCCTGGTCATGTTTAATCAATTGATATGTATCAGAGAGGAATTACTTAGAGGTGAAAGATGAGTACACATGATAGTGGGGTGGGAGGAAAGAAAAAAGAAAAAGAGGAAAGAATAAGAAAGTAAAAATTGTATACATAGGTATAAATATATATATGTAAATATATAGAGATACAGAGAGGGCTGATATATGCAGGGTGGAGAATAGCACTGATGAAACACATGAATACCCTCTAATTCTTTAATATTTCCTCCCCTTACTATTTATGGTCTTAGTTTCACCTCATTAATCATCTGAGACCTAAAGTCCAAGATAGATAAATCCTTCAGAAGTAGTAATGGGAGTAATAACTCCCTGAGGGTACGGGAAGGTGTGTGTGTGAATTGATAGCAATGATGACAGTATAACCCCACTTGAGGGGAATGAATAACAGAATTGTTGGTGAATACATTGATGCTATAAGATATGGCAAAATAATAATAATAAATAATATAATAATAGGTGTTCCTGGGGGGGTTAGGTGGGAAAGGGAGATTGAGGAGAGCTGATATCAAAGAGCTCAAGAAGCAGAAAGTGTTTTGAAAATGATGGTTGCAGCAATTGTACAATTATGCTTGATCTAATTGATTTATGGATTGTTGAAATATCTGTTAGAGTGCCCAATAAAATTATTTTTTAAAGAAATGAAAAAAATAATAATAAAATGAAACGTTTCTTCTCTTAAAAAAAATTGATGGTTTGAACACCCCCAGAAATTCCACAGGACAAAGTGCTGATGTAAAGATTACCACCGAGAAAACCTTAGGAAACAGTTTTGCTGGATAAGATGGGATTACTATAAGTAAGAAGAAGAACAACAGGGTACTTCTGTCCCCAACTTTTTTGAGGAAATGTCAAGCTGGTTTTTGTCTCACAATGGCTGAGCCATTTTATATTCCTGTTGGAAATAAATGAGGTTTCCAGTGTCTTCACAACCTTGCTAACATGATTGTTTTCCTTCTTTTTAAATTTTTTTAAATAATTTTTTGGTCATTACCATTGCAATAGGAGTAAGGAGTGGCATCTCATTGTTTTGTTTGCATAAATGGCAATATCAGCAGTTCAAACTCACTAACCACTTTTTGGAAGAAAGATGCGGCTTTCTGCTCCTATAAAGATTGACCTCTGTCCGAAAGCATCACTGTGAGTTGGAATTGACTAGATAGAGTGCATGTTTTGGCTTTCATGATCAGGAACACTGTAATGTACTGGCTATTCATATGAATATCCTTGTTAAAAGCCTATTCAAGTCCTCCGTCCAAATTTTGACAGGGCTGTTCACCTCATTGCTCTTATGATGCAGACATTTTATATTTGTTTGTTGTTGTTTTTCATGTGAAAACTATTTATTATATTATATAGAATTATATTGACACAGCAAATACTAAATAGCTATAAAATCTTCTGCATTTAAAATAAAGGCTTGTATTTTTTTCACGCAAAATAGGAATTAATATGCTTGTCTTCATTCTCCATATATATAGTTTAATCTTACAGAAGTATTTATTTTTATAAGTTTATTCATTTATTTAAATTGAGAGACATCTCTGTTGTATTTTGTTATTGTTTGCTAATAATAAATGTCAAGAGTAAATCTTCTTGACTCTCTGCTTTTCATTTTTCTGTTTTTTGGAATAGGAAGCCCAGGATGGGTGAATATATAGAGACAATAAGTAGAATAAGGGCTCCTGGTGTGTGGGTGTGGAGGTGTGTGTGCAGCAGGGGAAGTGGGGGAGTAATGGGGAACTGATATCAAAGAGCACAAGAAGGAAGAAAATGTTTTGAAACTGATAATGATACAGATTGTACACCACTGCTTGACGTGACTGAACTATTGAACTATTGAATGATAAGATGCCTGGATGGTGTCCTAGTCAAATGGTTTGGAAAACAAATAAACATTTAAAAATATTTAATATTAGGTCCTTATCAGATTATGGTTTCCCAAGTTTCTCCTAATTGGTAGGTTGAATCTTTAATTCGGTATTTTCTGTGCACACTGTCCCACCATCTGTGAAAGTGCAAAGTTTTTCTTCCTTTTTCCTGATTGGAATACTTGACCCCTGTGTTAGGCAGGGTCCTCTAGAGAAACAAAACCAGGACACTTATGATTTTATATATAGATATAGATATATACAACATGAGAAATAAGCAGTTAATTAATCCACAGAGCAGTACAAAATGGCTCATTTCAACTCACTTCTGTAAGACAGTTAATACACCGGCAGTCCTTCAACTCATGAGGGCTGCTGGGTGCAAGTCAGGGAAGAAGACAGCTGAGTCTTCTGTGGAGCAATACAGGCAGTCAGGCCACAGGCAGCCAACAGCAGGGCAGGTCACAAACAGTCAGCCAGATGACAGGGTCGACAGTCCCCAGCTCAAGTGATGTAAACACCAGCTGTGTGGCGAAGCAGGTCTTGAAGGTCTTGCAGTCTCTGAAACTACAGCGACACAGTCCATGGGTTGGGTGTCCCACACTGAGGCAAAGCACTGGAGGAGTGCAGTGGAACAGCAAGGGAATGGAGCAGCAAGGTCCCCAGTGAATGCTAAAGGTGGACTTTGGGGCCAGGGCGTGGTGCCCAACAGACTAGACTGGAAAACACTCCTAAAGACCAGCAATCCTTGAACTAACTACAAGCTTTTCTTTCTTGGTGTGTTTTTATTTGTTCTTTGTCAGTGGTTTGTTGTTGTTGCTGTTTTGTTGTACATTGTTGCTTGGTTTTGCTCTGTCTTGTATTTCCACAATTTTATAAACAAACCAGCCCACAATAATAACAACGGGCACTAACTGTGTCAAGGTAATTTGAACTGGTGAAACAACATACATAGTGTAGCCAGACTCACGGGAGACTACATACTAAAAATAGCTATGTCTCCTTGCCAAAATAGTGTGGAGGGAACACCAGACCTCTTCTGACTTCAGACGGTGGTGGGACAATCCCAATCAACGTCAACCTAAGACCATTGGGGAGAGTTCAGACATAGTTCCAACCCCAAACCTTCTCCTATCCTAGTCTAACACCAAGCATCCATACTAGGGCTCTCTACTTCTCTGCCAAGTTCAAATATCCATTGTAATGGCTCCACAGAGAATTCAAGTATGGGGAATACTAGGGAATGGACAAGCACAGCTGTCATTCTCATCATTAAGTCCTTCAGTCTCTTGGCCTCCTCCTTGTTGGGTAAGTGCGGCGAAGCTCCGTTAGTGATGTTGCGCATGCCCCAAGTGCACACCTCTGCCAACAGCCTCAGTCCAAGGACTTCAGGCTTTACTCTCTGTGGCCCGAAGCCCACTTCTCTCTTCCATGTTTTTTGTGCCATGGCTTGTCTTCTCACCACTTGGCCACCTCTTCTCTCCCACCTTTCATCTCTTGTGTCTCAGTTCTAATCCCTGGAGCCAGGAGGCTCAGAACAGGGATATCAGGTTCAAAAGATAAGCTTCATTCCCAGTTCTTTCTTGGTGCAAAACCATTTGATTGTACTAAGATTCACAGAGTTATATATTTTAAATGAGTACATTGAGTACCGTGTAAATCATATGTCAATTAAACTGTTAAGACTATTAAAAGGAGGGTGGGGGAAGGAATAGTGTGAGGGGCCTCAATATCAAAAGACTACATACATGTTATACTATGTAACTTATATGAACTTTCCATGAAATAAATATCTATATAATGAAAATAAAAAAAGTTTGTCTGTGGTCAGGGGTGGAAATTAAGAAAGATGAAGTTGTGTCTTCTTGTAAATATTTATTGTCTAGGGAGCAATTCTATCCTGTTCCAGATGGTCGCTATAAATTGATGTGTATGGTTCAGGTTAAATGTAATATATACGGTGCCCTGGTACTATAGTGTTTAAAGTGTATGATGCTAACAGGAAAATCAGTGATTCAAACTCACCAGCTCCTTCACAGGGGAAATATGTGTCAATCTTCTGTAATGATTGCAGTCTCTGAACCCGTTGGGCACAGTTCTACACTGGAATCAACATGATAATAGCTGCCTAAGTCTATGTCTATGGCTGTACTTACAAAATGCATATTCATAGAAATAAAGAAAAATTGATTAAAGGATTATGAGCTTTTGTTTAGGATCGTAACAATATTTGGAAATGGCTAATAGTGGTGATTATAGAATGTGATGAATGTCATGTCACTTCATCTCACAATTGTTTCTGTTGTATAAACAAAATAACATTTGTGAAAAGAAGAGAGATATTACTAAAAACTGGACAGTAGCTTAAAAACTTTCCTGAGTAATCTGGTTAAAAGGTTTGCATCAGCTATATGTACTGGAAATAGTCTCTTCAAATGTGTAACTTTTCATTTCCTTAAATTCACGTGTTGGATAATTTTATCTATCAGTTTTATAATTAATTTGTGCATGCTCAGTAATGTTTGTTTAACCTAATAGGTAATGCAATGCCATAATTCTACGTCTTGTTTGTCAGTTTGTTGTACTGTGGTGGCTTGTGTGCTGCTGTGAGACTGGAAGCTATGGCACCACTACTCCAAATGCCAACCAAGCCACCCAAAGTGAATAGGTCTGTTCTTTCAGATGAAGACCAGACTATGAAGAAGAAATGGGCTGTCCACTTTAGAGGAGTCAGCCACTGAAAACCTTACATTGTCAGATACTGAAAAGCTAATGAGTGGAAGCAGGATATTGTCAGAGATCATGCCCAAAGTTGGGCTCCTCAAGTCTGAAGGTAGTCAAAAGATGACTGAGGAAGAGCTGCCGTCTCAACGTAAAAGTCGTCATAATACCATGGACAGCATCAAAGAACAAAAAACCATCTCATTGTGTGCTCACCTCCATGGGACGATCGCTGAAGACAAAGAGGGTGCATACGCAAATGTGGCGAAGAAAGCTGATGGTGCTCAGCTATCAAAAGATATAGCGTCTGGGGTCTTAAAGTCTTGAAGGTAAACAAGCGGCCATCTAGCTCAGAAGCAACAAAGCCCACATGGAAGAAGCACACTAGCCTGTGTGCTCGCGAGGTGTCGAAGGGATCAGGTATAAGGCATCATCAGAACAAAAAATCTTACCATAGTGAATGAATGGGAGAGTGTGGGGTGGAGACCCAAAGCCCATTTGTAGGCCACTGGACATCCCCTTACAGAAGGGTCTCAGGGAGGAGACGAGCCAGTCAGGGTGTGATATAGCAACAATGAAAAATACAACTTTCCTCTAGTTCCTAAATGCTTCCTCCCCCCACACTATCATGATCCCAATTCTACCGTGCATGTCTGGCTAGACCCGAGGATGTACACTGGTACAGATAGGAACTGGAAAAGGGAATCCAGGGGGGATGATCCCTATAGGACCAGTGGTGTGAGTGGCGACACTGAGAGGGTAGAGGGATGGTGGGTTGGAAAGGGGAAACCAATTACAAGGATCTACATTTGACCTCCTCCCTGGGGGACGGACAACAGAAAAGTGGGTGAAGGGAGATGTCGGACAGGGCAAGATATGATAAAATAATAATTTATGAATTATCAATGGTTCATGAGGGAGGGGGGAGTGGGGAGGGAAGGGAAAAATGAGGAACTCATGCCAGGGGCTTAAGTGGAGAGCAAATGTTATGAGAATGATGGGGGCAATGAAGGTACAAATGTGCTTTACACAATTGATGTATGATAGATTACCATAAGAGTTGTATGAGCCCCTAAATAAAACGATTTAAAAAAAATACCATGTACGGAGTAAAGCCTGCTAGAGTAAAGCTGTGGGGAGCTTCACTTGCTGATGGGAGTGTGATCCTAAATGAGAATAAACACACACAAGTATCAATCAATAATTTAAACTTGGAAGGTATGAAAAACGAATCTAAGAAAATTGGAAGTTGTTAAAGATGCAATGGGAAAAAATAAATAAATAAATGAAATGGAACACATAAAAATCAATAATCTAGGCATTAATGAACTTAAAATAAACTAGTATTAGCTACTTTGAAAAATCATATCGTTTACTATGCCAGGAATAACAGATTCAAGAACAATGGTGCTGTGTATTCATTATCAAAAAGGATATTTCAAGATCTATCTTGAAGTTTAATGTTACTTGTGATAGGATAATATCTAGTCACCTCCAGGAAAATCCAATCAATATAACTAGTTTCAAGTTTATACTCCAACCGCCAAAGCTAGTGATACAGAAATTGAAATATTTTACCAGCTTTAGTCTGAAATTGATCAAACATACCATCAAGATGCATTGATCATTAGCAATTGGTATGAAAAAGTTGGAACCAAGGAAGAAGGAAAGCAGTTGGGAATATGGCGTTGGGGATGGAATGAATCTGGAGATCACATGATAGAATTTTGTAAGGTCGATGATTTATTCATAGCAAATATCTTTTCAGAAACTCATGGTCAACAAGTGCAGGGAGAAGCAAGCATATTTACTTCAAACTGAGAACCTGCATTGAGGGAATACTACTCGTATGCCACTTGGCCCTGGAAACTCAATGGCCGCTATGTGCAAGCGTTGACCATCTTAAGGAGACAGTGATGCCCAGTGATCTAAATCTGCTACTTACACATCTGTTTGACCAGTATGTCCCTTCTGATGGATGTGCTTAGTTTGTGGATGCATTTTGGGCATTTTACCTTACACTTTAGGTGGTGTCTGTTGTGCCTGGATCATGCCTTATCTGTCCTTTTTAGGCTCACTGTCTGGTATAGCACCAAGTGACTGTGCCTGAAAGTCTGAGGACGCATAAGAGACTTGGCTGTCAGCTGAGAGCTGTGTTGTAATGGATCAATGATTATATCCTTGCTGTTTAGTGGTCTTGATTTGTGGTAACCCATAATTTCAAGTCTTGCCTGGGAGTTCTGGGTGGCCTTTGCAAGAAATGGTCAAATTCACCATAGTTGACGAGTGGCATGGGAGAGCAGCTGGTGTTGGGAGAGTAAAGGAGAATGGCCCATGGAACAATATCTGATGCCAGCAGGTCATGGCAGCATGGAAGCCAGAGGCCGTCCGATATGTTTACTTCCATACTGCTTATTGCAGTTACGTCTTTACTTTTTTTATTCTGACTGACAAAGCAGTGCTTTGGATATTGTATAATTTATCCTTGTTTTGAAAAGCCTAAGGTTTAGTGTTTAGTATATATATATTATATATATATAATCAGTATCTATTAAAATATACACATAGATGCTTGCACACATACACAATATATTTATTGAATTGCTCTACCTCTTACTTCTGGGTCTTTCCAGTGGAAGCAAAAGGATTCTGGTTGCCTATTTGACATTGGATGCCTTTAAAAATCTTCTTTTCAATGAAGTATTTGCTAACATGTAAATAGTTTCCTGTGTAAGGATTAATTCACTATAGTCTTTTTCTCTTTGTGTTTTTCTGTTTGTTTTTTACCTAGCACTGTATCAGAATTATTTAGAATTATTTTCATTTGTAGTTTCTGCATTAACAGAATTTCCTGAGGTAAAATAACAGTATTTTGGAATGCAATATACATAACAGAGGACTTTACTAAATATTGTGATTTACTGTCTTCCATATGCTAGAAGAATTCATGGCCTTCACTTTTTTTTCTATGACACGATTATAGATTTGATTTTATAGAGAAATAAAATATGCACATTCCATTTGTATTTAAATACACTGTATATAATGGTATATTTATATATATAATATATTATATATAAATAGATAATATTTATATCAATACCAGTGTATTTTTATATAAAATATTACATTTATTTATAAAACTTCTAAGTTAAATAATTTAAAATCAATTTATCATAAATCTCATTGTAAAACTAAAATGTATGTACACATCTCTGGCCCTTTTGAAATGGCAAATTCAACCCAAATACATATTTCTCATTATTTAAATAACTGCTTGCTGATGTTTAAGAAACTGGTCAGTGATACAGAGAACTCATTCTATAATTCGTGTGAGGACATTGTCTACATTGTTGGCTTTTGACGTTTTTTGGGTTAAACATAAAGACGCAATATTGTTTCTCTTGTCTGAAAAAGAAGCCACAAAAATTTCCAAAGCGTGTTAACCTAAAAACTTTGTGGTGTTACTGTGCCAATCATAATTTCACATATTTCCTTAATATAAGTATGTTCGTTCATTTTTTAAAATTGTTAACTTCTATGCCATATTCATTTTCATTGCTGTCATCAACAACAGAGAGCTGAGTGATACGACACCCTTTCGGTTGCTAACTGCAGTGTCAGCGATTCAAACCACCAGCCACTCCACTGCAGGCAATCTGCTCCCGGAAAGGTCTGCCACCCTGGAAATGCTGGATGAGCCAGAACAGACTCAAGAGGAGAGGGTGTGGTCTATTTTTGGTAGCGTTTAATCCTCAATCATAATTAATGTTTTGATTTTCTTAAATTTTACTGTAACAGTATAAAATAGCATTGCTTTTATTTTTGTATGTTCATTTCTTCATTGTTACCGTCTTCTTTGCCATAGTCATCATCATCATCTTCACAGTAGTAGCAGTATTATCTTTAAAATTTTTTTGCATATTTGTTTCTTCCAAAACACTTATGTAAATATTACATTTTGAAAATTTGTGCATCAAAATTTTTCTCACTTCACTTCCTCAGAATGACCTTTTGGCTAGATGTAAGATTTTAGTATTTAAATATATTTTTCTCTTTTTTATATAGGTTAATCTTTTTCTTTATAATTTTATCTTTCAGGTAATATCTTCAAAAATGTAAATATAATGTTTTCTTTTAATCTTTATCATTTCATTTTTATTACTTTAGCTTTAGAAATTGTTTTAGTATGCCATATTTTAAGCATAAAATATACATGTTTTAAACATAAAATATACATATGGCTTACAATTGTTAATTTTGCTTTTCAGTATATATTTAGAATTCTCCCAATATTACTATGTATTTGTGCATGTAATTTATAAACATATACATGTTTAAAAAGAATTCTATACATCTGTCCTTACAAGGTGAAGCTTTTACTTTTTAGACTTATCAAAATAGTACTTTGTTTTAATGTCTTTTATACAATTTGATTATCTTATTCAAATTTATTCATCAACTAGTTTTTCTTCTCAATCCCTAGATCATTGAGGTGTATGGAACTGAGAGCTGAATCCTTGCAATCAGAGTCCTGCTGAGTTCTGATGCTTTATCTTAATGTCTTTTGTGAGAACTCAGATTCTTATTTTGCTATATATGCTTGTGTGTGTGTGTGTTTAAACTTTAATTCAGATGTGCTGTCTTTTTCTCTATTATTTAATAATTTATTACTTGTTTTTACCTGGGTACCTCTTCTTATTTTATGGCTATAACTCAACTTGTTTATATTTCATCCAAATAATTATATTCATAAAATAAAACAGGAAAATACTGAAAACATAAAGCAAGACATAATATTAATATCCATTGAATGTATTCAATGCATACTTATATGGCTATTATATATGGTTTGTTTTTCAAAAATACTAGCATAATATTTCAACTTGTAGCCTCCATGATTTATATTCTAAGGTTGATTTCTAAACATTTAATTAATAATATAATATTTTGTTTTAAAGGAGTCACTAATATATATGTTTAGCTACTAAAACAATGATTCATTGAATAACTTTAACTGTACCTTTGTTATTGTATTTTCATACATACAATGTAGAATCATCTTATTCATATATTCTTGAGAGTTTTCAAAAAATATAGTGCTGTCTACACAATAAATATTTAGATATATCCCTTTCCTCTCCACCGTATTCTCAGTTTTTTCTCTTTCTTAAAAGATAAATCTTGTCTCAGACTATAAGATTTGGAAGGTTGGTCTACTCCAATCAAGCTCCCATCACAGAAACCTTCTATAGTGTCACTAACAGAAGACCCGTGAATTTGGTGAGTTTTGTTTGTTGGGTTTTATGATAACAAAACAAGCTTAAGAGTGAGACTATATTGGATTTATAGTATGGTTTGGGGGGCTAGATAGTTGTGCAATCAGAACATTTTATCTGCTTGTTTGGTTAAATTTTTTAATTAGTTGGTAATACTTAAGTGGATATTTTGAGGTGAAGGGACACAGTAGAAAAGATCATGACAAATAACTGGTTGGTCTTCATTCACGCTTTTTTCTTTCTGTGCCACATTTCCCCCTCATGAAAGTTTGAATTTGTTATCATCTTTTCCATAAGAACTTATTTACAGTACATACATTTTCCTATAGAGGAAATTAGAGGTTTAATTGAATTCCAGAATAGGTATTTGCTTGGATAACTGGTAGTATTTACCTATGTTTTTGAAGCTGGAGGTACATGCAGGTAAATGATTTCAAAATTCTTTAACATGGCTCTAACTTTGTTTCTATCACCAAGGGCATATTTTCCAACAACTGATGCTTCCTCTTTGTTTCCAAATTCCAATCCCAAGTATTTACCAATGCATTTTGATCAATTTCAGACTGAAGACAATTCTTCAATATCTTCATCACTGGCTGTACTGGTTAGTGTGTAAATTTGAATAGTAGATGTATAATTGACCTTTTTTTTGTAGGTATATAGTTATTATCTTTCTTTTTAAACAGTCTTATTAACATAATTTACATGGTATATATTTCAATGGTTTGAATACATTAAGGAGAGTGTGCAATCACCACCACAATCAATTATAGAATATAGTCTTCATTTTGTGCTCATTGTTATTAGCTCCTCATTTTATCCTAGCTTCCTCTGCCACAACCCTAATAGACAAGTAGTCCAGTTACTGTCTCAATAGCGTTACTCAAATATTATATTTCACAAACCATTGAACTGTTACAGAGATCTTGAGGCATGCTTTTTGATCATGAATATTAAGCCATTTCGTTAGAATCTGCCATATTTTTTATAGTAAACCATATGACCACCCAGTTCAAAATGGCCAATACTAATTCATTTCAGCTCACTAATGTTTAGAATATTGATATTTAAGCAGCCTATTTCATTGTACATGGCTTCTAATTTTCTGGATTCATACTTTACACATGTTTTGATTATTCATGTGAATATATATGTCAAACTTATTATCAACATTCTGCCAGTCCACTGAAAAGAATCAATATGCATCGACCTCATGACCAGGTGGGATTTATTCTGTGAATGCTCGAATGATTCAGGATTAGAAAATCTACCCAGCCAATGGCAACCATTAAGACAGGAGTGGCAATGTCATTCTCTGATAAAGTAGACTTCAAGGAAAATGTCATCATGAGAAACAAGAATGGACACTACATAATGATTAAAGGAACCATTTAACAGGAACATATATGTAACCAATGAAAGATATTCAACAGACATCAAGCACATGCTCACAGAGTTGAAAACAGAAACAAATCGCTTTACTATAATAATAGGAGGAGACTTCAACAAACCACTCTATTGAAAGAAAAATCGCTATGAAAGAAAGTCAAGAAAGCAATAGAAGAGCTAAGCAATACAATCAAGCAGCCTGACCTCTTGGTTATGTACAACACACTCCACCCAACAACAATATAGTATACATTCTTCTGCTTTACCCACAGTACTCCAGAGTAGATACCATGCGAGGCCACAAAACAGTCTTCAACATTTTTAAATCATCGAGTTCTTACAATCCATTTTCTCAGATCACAATGCTATAAAACTAGAAATCCACAATAGAAATAAACAGGAACCTAAAGACAGCACATGTAGATTCAACAGCAGACTATTTGAAAACAACTGGGTTATAGATGAAATAATGAATTAAATTAAGAAATTCCTTGAAACAAACCATAACAATAACACATTCTCCCCAAACCTTTAGAGAAGAGCAAAGGCCATTGCAAATGGCAGTTTACAGGAATCAGTGCACACACAGAGAGGAGAAATCCCAAATCAACAACTTAACAGAAAGCCTCCAACAACTAGAACAAGGGCAACAAAATTAGCCCCCCAATAACAGAAGAAAAGAAATAATAATGATAAAAGCATATATAAATGAACTAGAAAAACTAATCAACAAGATGAGAAGTTGATTCTTTGAAATGATTAACCAAATTGACAAACTGCTGCCATTCTTAACAAAAGAAAAGAAAGAGAAGATACAAATATTTAGAATTAAAAATAAAAAGGGCAATACCTTCATAACAAATCCAAATTAAGTAAAAGAACAGTAACACAGTACTATGGAATACTGTACTCCAACAAGCTTCACAATCTGGAAGAAATGGATAAATACCTAGATATATATTACTTACTGAAATTAACACGGACAGATGTAGAAAATCTGAGCAAACCTGTAACAAAGAAGAAATAGAAATGGTCATCAAGAGACATACAACCCTAAAAGCCAAGGACTAGATGGCTTCATAGAGAAATTCCGCAAAATATTCAGGGAAGAACTGTCACCAATTCTACACAGACTATTCTAGAATCTAGAAAGGACCAGCCAACTCCCAAATTCATTTTATGAAGCCAGCATAGCACTGATATCAAATCCAGGCAAAGATCCCACAAAGGCAGACCAATATCCCCTATGAACTTAGACACAAAAATTCTCAAATATTCTGGTTAGTAGAATCCAACGACATAGCCATGTGGGCTTTGTTGCTTCTGAGCTAGATGGCCGCTTGTTTACCTTCAAGCCTTTTAGACCCCAGACGCTATAGTTTTTGATAGCTGGACACCATCAGCTTTCTTCGCCACATTTGCTTATGCACCCATTTGTCTTCAGCGATTGTATCATGGAGGTGAGCAAACAATGATATGATTTTTTGTTCTTTGACGCCAGATACCTGATCCCTTCAGCACCTCATGATCGCACAAGCTGATGTGTTCTTCCATGTGGGCTTTGTTGCTTCTGAGCTAGATGGATGTTTGTTTATCTTCAAGCTTTTAAGATTCCAGATGCTATATCCTTTGATCGCCGGGCACCATCAGCTTTCTTCACCACTTTTGCTTATTTATCCATGTTGTCTTCAGCGGTTGTGTCGGGAAGGTGAGCATCATAGAATGCCAATTTAATAGAAGGAAGTATTCTTGCATTGAGGGAGTACTTGAGTAGATGCCCAATGTCCCTCTGCTACCTTAATACTAAACCTATAAATATAGGCACATATATCTATTTCCCCATCCTCATATATAAATATATTTGCATATGTACATGTCTTTATCTAGACCTCTATAAATGCACTTTGC
>NW_022105908.1:13959077-13974954 GCF_000313985.2 Echinops telfairi | reverse complement strand
TGTCCCCCGCAGGGTCATGGGTCAGTGAGGGTCATCATGTCTTGTAGTGGGGCTGGCCATATGGAAGCATCTTAGGAGATATGCAGTAGTTCAGACTCTTGGTGACTCTTCTTATAACAGAGGGACACACTGCTTGGTCTTGTTCCCTCCTTCTGCTTGTCAGCATGCTTGAGTGCATTCTTCCAACCCTGAGCCTCATCTTCCAACACTACATTGAACAACAGTCTACATCTAGAAAAGCTTGCGATAAAAAAATGAAATGAAGAAATCAGAGAAGCAGAATATTATCTTGGGTGTGTGTTAATGGGTGACACTCATAGACTTCAAGGAGGAGGGACTTCTCCTTGGGATTAGGATAAAAAGTCTTAGGATTTCTTGAACCATACAAGGAAAAATGTTAGCAGTGTGTACTCACCTATTCTTTGCGCATTTGTTTAATTCAACAAATATTTATTGAGCGCCTTACATCAAATACTAGTATACAACTTTTAAAATGACAGAGGGAAGAAAATCTTCAAGGAACTCTAGTAGAAGAAACAGATAATCAATGGAGACAATGAACAAATAAATAAATGTCAAATGATAGGCAGTGATAAGGAATATAAGGAAAAGTAAAACAATAGATTAGAGTACTGTTTTAGACAACCTAGTCAGGGAATGTCTGTGTGAAGAAATAACTTTTAATCAGAGACATAAATAAATTAAAGGACATAATTAAATTCTAAAGAAGAACAATTCTAAGAAGGGTACACCAGGTTAGCGAATTCGTTACCCTGAAAGTCCTAAGGAGAGTACACACAAATTATGACCACAGTGGTTGGTCTGAAGTGTTTGTGAGATAGGGAGCAATAGTTAGAAGACGATGCTAGTAAAATAACTTGACATTAGACATAAATAAAACTTTGATTTTATTGAGCAACAGGAGATCTTTGAAGGATTTGAAAAGGCGTTTGTTTTCATACACTCTAACTCCTGTGGAGATACATTTTGGTTTATTCATAAAACCAAGTCATCTTAGAAATCTATCTATGGCATGAAGGATACTGCCTTTTGAAAATAGAGATTCTATACAGCAGCACTCTACAGAGTGTTGACCAAAATTAAAATCATCTGCTTAGTACTTGTGGTAGTTACATAATCTGTTGTCAACTTGAGATTTACGAGTGAAAGGGTAGAGTTTAGCCTGTCAATCAGGTCACAGCTTGGTGAACTCATTTGGAGCCACTAAGGAGATAAACAGCTAGCTGGAGGTGGGATACTCCCTTATTACCTGTGAGACATTCCTGTTGACAAGACACATGGAGCTATGCTAGAGTCCTGGAGCTGGAGGAGCCACATGGAGACCCACACCAGCGCTGAAATGCTTACACTGCCACTGGATGCACAAGACTTTCCACCTCCTGGCCTGTGATTTTCCTGCATGTGGCATCATTGCATGTGTTTTGTGAGTCTGAAGAGGACTTTATAGCTTGATATTGGACATATGAGCTAATATTGGACTTATGGGTTTGATCTGGACTGGGCTGGGATGTTTTCTCAATATTCAATTGCTCTTATATAAAAAGTTCTTTCTTATACACATGAGTATCTATGAATTTGTTACTCTAGTCAACCCAGACTAACAATTTATCTATTCTAACCCATATAGTTTCATAATTGTACAGTTATCAATATTGTTTGTAATTTTAGTATTTCAGTTAATTTTAAATTTTTATCCAAGTGATATTTTATTTTAAGTAGGAATATTTTGCAGAAAAGCCTAGTACATTTTATGAAGGAACTGAATTACATTTCTTTTTAGAATTGCATTCTTTGTTTTACCTTACATTGCAATTTCAGAAATAAATGCATTTTGTCAAAACAGTAAGATAATTTCCTCATAGTATTATAGTAACTTATCTAAACCTAATGGTATTTAACATTAATTTTAAAACATATTCACTTTCCTGCATTTTATTAATAGATATTTTACAAATTGTCCATTACTACCTAATTGTTCAAAATGCTTTAATTTTTTTTACTAAAGTCAAGTTTTAAAATGAGCTCAATATCTGAGCATTAAAGATAATTACTAATTTCATGCCTACTTGCTTTCTATGTATTTTACACCTGAGATATTTATATAGCTCCTTCCTATACCTTTAGTCATTTGGATAGCATTAACTATGCATTACAGCAGCTCTCCTATCTCAAAAATTATTTTACCTATTATTTGGACCCTAATTCTTCCAGTCCAAATCAGAGCAATGTCCATCTTGACCACTGAGTTTTCAGAAGAACAGTTTGGTATACTAGAAAAAATCATGCTTTTTTTAGTGGACCTGTTTGAAGAACAGGAATGCTATGCCATATAAATATGGAAAAGGCATTTACTTTGCTTTTATCAGAACTATGCTGGCTTATATCTCTAGTACATAGTTTTCACTCAGCTTCCCAACTTATTTAGTTTTCTAATTTTTTTCAAAACATTTATCAATGTATTGTTTCACAGTCACCCCAAATCAACAGACACTCTTAAGAGGGTGCTCAAGGAACCTTAATGGAAATTCAAATCCAGAAGATCGGGGGGTGGGGTGGGTGACCCTTGTTTCAGAGGAAGAAATTTCACTTCTGTTTATGGGTAAACAAACTTGTCATTGGTAAAAATGCTTAACCTTACTTATATAGACTTATATGTAAGTTATACTGATCTATAACATATATAGCATACTTATACATAACATACACTATATGAGAGAATATGTGTTATGTTACTAAGCAGGCACTGTTGATTGAGTTTCTATCCAATCCTTAGTGACCCAAACTACATGCTATTACTGGGACTGTAGACTTTGTCCTTTTGAGGTGGACGACAACTCTCATAGGCCACACAAGAAGGATGTGATTTAGAAACTCCACGAAGTGAACTAGAACTCACCTTAAACACACTTGAAGCAGATTAAAGGACCTGAACTACTACTCCTTTGGACTTAAGGCTGAGATGCAGATAACTCTTAGGACAAGTTATGGAGATGGAAGCCATTGGACTCGGGTTCACATCTCTTGCTTGAGGGTGCGCACTCATTAGCAACCTAAGGCTACCTTCTATTTGTTATGATCATACTCTTTTTATTATGACACGTCTTAGTCTAGCAAGCATAGTTCTACTTTAGCAAATGCGTATGACTGACCAATTTGCCCTACCCACAACTCTCATTGTTTGTAGTGTTCAGTCACTTGAGTTTTATGCTGCGCAAGTCAACAATTCATGTGTTTTAGGCTAAAAATCTGTTCTTCACATGGTTTCCTAAGCAGTATTTAAAAATCTGTACCATGGACTAATTTAATGATACTATCGATAGAATTACCATATGCCCCATGGGGATGATTTATAATTTTCCCCAGTAAAATGATAATGATATCTCTAAAGTGGACCAGGGACACATATAATATATAAATATATGAATGGATTTGGGGCTTGGACTTAATCGCATACCCTAATATAAGCACAATTCGTTCCATGACATGGATCTAGGCAGTAGTTACCCTCCTGAAGTGATCACCAAGCACATGGGTAGGACAACAAAACATGGTGAAGAAAACAGATCATGCCCAGCTATTAGAAAGATAGTGTCTGGTGTTTTAAAAGCTTGTCTTAAAACAAACAGTCCTCTAAATGAGGTGACAGCTGTGTCCAAACAGAAGAAGCACACCACCCTGTGTGAGTCAAGAACTGTAAACAATACAGTCCAAGACTGGAAGAAGTCATGAGATTAGAGCTTAAATTCTGAGCACCCACTTTGTAGAAGGCTACGAATTACATTGAAAGCAGAGTCCCCACGTGGATTAAGCTTCCAGAGAATTCCCTCTGACCATTGACCAGAGATGCTTTCAGAACCAGTACATTGGAAGCGAATTTAGCCCGGGGCTCTCTCTCTCTCTGCCATTGAGTCAATGCCGACTCATAGCTACCTATAGGATGGGGTAGAACCACACTCATAAATTTCTAAGACTGTAACTGTTTATGGCAGTGGTAGGTTCGAGCTCCCGGCCAGGAAGGGGTAGTACACCTAGGTGGGTGGTACACCTGGATTGGCCCATCTAGGCCAGGTGAATTTGATTCAGCCAATGAGGTCGACCAGTATCATTGACCACACCTCCTGAAGGCGCCCCTGAAAAGCCAGAACTCTGCTCTGGCGCCCTCTCTCACAGCTGCTACCAGCTTAGTGTGGTGGGCCTGTGGTCCACGGTCCCACACAACCATGCCACTGACTCTGTGTGGCTTGTGTTCCATTTACTGTCAAACCTGAAACTGCTTCTATCCTTTATAAAACTCACTTGGATCACAAACCAGGCTTCAGTGTGAATCCTTTCTCGTGTGAAGCCAAGGACTGAGGTATATCTCTCCCAAGAGAGACCTAACATATGGCCCCGTGACTCAGAGCTGTAAGGCCGAGGAAACAACGGCTCGGCTGCACTTTAACACTGCACGAGATTTGGAAAGGATGCCAGCCTTGATTTCTCCTGCTGCGGAAGTCACTGCAACCCGCTCCTTTTCTTTTTTTTTTCTTTTTATTATCACATGTAATGTATTGTGGAATCCCCATCCCTTTGTGTCTGAATTTCTATGTATGCTTCCTATTTTTAGGAGATGGTGTGGGTTTGCCTCTCTGTGTTTCCCAGGCTTTCATGCCCTCCCCACTCTACACTCCCCAGTAAGGGGCGGGGAGAAAGACAACTGAGCATGTGACCATGGACCAGATGGTACCTGCTGATCCAAACCCTTGGGGGAGGGGGGGTGGGCGGGGAGAGAAGTGTCTAGGTGGCGGGTTGTTTGGGCCATGGGAGTTACCCTGCCTAGTCCCGGAGCCAGAGCCAAACCCTTCCCTCCACCACCCCACACCACCCCTGCCCCATTCCCTTTGCTTTCTCCTGGTTTTACAAACAAGCTGCTCTCGCATTCTGGCAGCATGGGGTTGTCCTTTTTCCTACCTGCTTGTTTCCTGGTGCCAAAGCCTCGGCCAAAGGCATTTGGGAGTCGGGCCCCTGAGTAACTGCTAACTTTTGCTTTTTAGGGACACCACCTTCAGCATATTTTGGGTCCAGCTACCCCAATTTCCCTAAAATGGTCCCTGAGCTACTGACCAATTGCTCTTCCCCTTCATAGGTTCGAGAGCCTGCTCTGCCAGCATTTGCCTTTGAAGGCTATTGGAAGGCCACTCCAAGCTGTGATCTCACCTTCGGAGGGCAGTGAATTATTCATGCCAGTAATTCCCTCCGTAGGCCCTGTAAGGTCACCCAAGCCGATGGCCAATGCTTGCTGTCTAGACAATAGTCGGGGCCCAGTTTGCTGGCAAAGACTGGGGTCCCCAATCCCTCCCTCAAACAGGTGGATCTGCTCGAGGCCCCAGTTTCACGGGTGCGCACTGAAACTGTATTACTGACCTTGAGGCCGTGAGCTCCCAGGAATTTTCTGTTGTGTTTTCTAGATGGGGATTGGCAGTTTGGAGACACAGGGACAATAGGAAACAGGAGGTGCAGGTTCAGGAGGAGAAAGGGAAGGACATCAGGCATGCCCGAGTGCTGGCCACACTTGCTAACGGGTTGTCAACCGCTTCACAGGTTTCCCAGACCCATGACCAAAGTGCCAAGTGTTATGTGTGTCAGGAACCGGGCCACTGGGCATGGAATTGCCTAGCCAGAATAGGCTTGTCCAAGGGCCAGGCCACACCAGCAAGAGAACTGGCCACCAGGGTGTCCCTTGTTCTATGGCAGATAGCCAAGAGGGAGGGTGCCCACAGGCCAGTGAGCAGCTGCTCATTGAAGATTGACCCGACCCAGCCAGAAAAGCAGCAGGAGAGCTGTAGCAGGTCTGGAACCTGGGTGAGCAATCAATGTAGCAGCAAGGCCAGTGGATGTTCTCGTAGACACTGGGACTGCCTATCCTGTCCTCCCCTTCTTCCCTGACCCTGGGCACCATTCATAGGTGAAACTGTGGAAGCTGTTGCACCCAGACCCCTCAGAAGCGGAGCATATAGACCAGCACCCCTGAGAGCTGTGGGGGCCGTTTCTCTGCCCCACTCCAGACAGATAAGGGCTCCACAGAGAAGTCTACCTCAGGCCCATCACAGCCTTTAAGCCAGTGAATGCTTTTACCCCATTCCTGTGTTTACAGTGAATGAACACCCATGCCTTTCAGCCCTAAGAGTCCCTCTGCCTAAACTAAATGTGACACTAACCCACCTCTAAGGGCACTGCCATTTCACAACCTTACCCCTGTCTCACCTAAACTCCACCTGTTTGTTTCTCCCAGAAGTTCCCAGGGTACCCAGGTCTCTGAACCCATTGTGCCAGCTCCAGGACTCCCAGCTCCTGGACCACCCTAACTTTGTCTATCGTGAGCCCTGAGCAGACAACCCCTTCCAACAGTGTAGGAAGGGTGTGGACCTAAAGCTAAGGTGACCAGATGTCCTGCTTTTGGCGGGACAGTCCTGATTTTTAACAATTTGTCCCGCGTTCCACGGCGTTTTAAAAAAGTCCCGATTTTTGGAAAGAATGCATGACAAGCTAGGGAACCGTGGGAGAATGGGAAGGGAATATATGGTTTTTGACTGCCATGTGGCTATTTTGCCAGGATATGAATTTTATAATATATTTTAAAATTTTATAATGTTAAACTTTAATAATAACAAATAATTGTTGAAAACTGATGATCGAGAACTGCTTATCTAAGTTCGCCTTGTTGATCAGTTGTTAGAATTCGACCACCATTGTTTGGACTTAATGAACTTATTTCATAAATACATAAATTTTCTTGAATTTAGCAGACAGTACTGGAATAATGTGCAAAAATCATTCGATCATATTATTCAAAATTTAGAATACAGTAATATTTCTGGAAATGATCTTTTTAATGAGGTATCATTATTAAAAAAATATATTGATAAGGAAAAGGTTAAATCTTGGGCATCAGCAAAAATCACAATAGAGAACAAATGGTTAGAAATATTCCATCATTTTGAAACAAACCATGTTCCATACAATAATGCACTAAAAATTGTGGAATACGTGCTGTCCTTACCAGGAACTAATGCTGCTACTGAACGCGTTTTTCTGCTGTAAATAAAGTGTGGACATCAGAAAATTCACAATTAAGTGTTGAGACTTTGAAAGCCATTTTATGTGTGAAATGTAATTTAACAAATTCTTGTGAAAAATTTCATGACCTTTTAAACGACAGCAATCTACTAAAAAAAATTCACTCAAATGAGAAATACGGCAAAGAATAAAATAAAACTATATATAATATTTTAATGTATTATGTATAATGTATTATACTTATAAATTTTACTTATGTTGAAATGTTAAAAAATATTACAGTACTATTGTATTAGTCTGGGTACTTTGGAGAAACAAATCCACAGCAACTCATGTATAAGAGAGAGTTTTATGCAAAGAAAATGTGCATCACGAAAACACCCCAACCCAATGCTGCCCAAGCCCACAAGTCCAACATTAACCCATACCCAACACCAGTCCACAAAGTCCTTCACCTCACAAAACAGAGGCAATAATGCCAACTGCAGGAGGAAAGCTGAGTCAGTGAACATGTAAGCATCTCAGCACTGGCACGGGTCTCCACAGCGGCTGCTCCAGCACCCAGGGCTGCATCGGGATAGATCCATGCGGCTTCTCCTTGGGGATGTCTTGTAGGAAGTCAATCTTGCAAGCTGAAGCAGGGAACTGCTAAGGCAGCTGCACCCGATGCAACCATCACAAAACAAGAGACCCAAGAACTAGAAAGGCGAGGCTTCACCACCCATTTATCCCTCCGCCTTTCAACCAGCACCACATGTGATTATCGGCCAGGCTGGCACAATTAACTAACTCAACTATTTTTGTTGCTCCATATAGACCAAATTTTTAATCAAGAACACCTCCCCGGTCAATGGTGTCCCACTTTACCAATGTTACAATCTGGTCACCTTATTTATGTGCCAACCTGGCCAATGAACATATGTGGGATTAATTGAAGGACACAGAGATAAATGGCTTGGCTAGCCTCGCCTCTCTTGTCTCTTGTTCTCTGATGGTTGGACCAGTGTGTGGCTGCCTTAGTTAGTTCACAGCCTCAGCTGGCAAGGCTCACTTCCTGTGAGACATCCCTGAAGAGAAGCCACATGGACCTATCTTGATGCAGCCCTGGGTGCTGGAGAAGCCTAGTGGAGACTCCTGCCCATGCTGAGATGCTTACACTCTCACTGATTCAGCTTTCCTCCTGCATTTGGTGTCATTGCATGTGTTTTGTGAGATTGAGGAGGACTTTGTAGATCGGTGTCAGACATATGGACTAATGTTGGACTTAGGGGCTTGGACAGCACTGGGTTGGGAGGCTTTCTCAATGTGCACTTACCCTCCATATAAAACTCTCTCTTATAAAATGTGAGAATCAATGAATTTTGTTTCTCTAGTCTACCCAGACTAACACTATACCTTTCTGGTATTGTGTGCTTTAGCCAAGATCCGTCTGATATTAGCAATAATATCCCTCTGCCCATGTCCTCTTCTGAATCGAGTTTGAATTGTGAGCAGCACATTTTCTATCCATTGTTTCAAGCCTTTGTGAACTAGTTTCCTTTGGGATATATTTGAGGTCGTATTTTGACTGTCTTGGACTTATTCTTGGTTTCAACATGAACTTTCATATGATCAACTAGTGGTCTGTTCTACAGCCGGCCACTTACTGAATTGAGCTTCTCCATCATCTCTTCCTCAAATGTAGTTAACTTAATCTCTGGGTATTCTGCCTTGTGAGACTCATGTACTTTCATGTTATGGAGAAAATCAACGAAAAAGTCCTTGGTCTTGCAAAATTCTATATGTACATCTTTAGCTTTATTTTTGTTACCAAAGCCAGATTTCCCAGAACAGTGGCTCAGCAGAATGTGGACGTCCTTGAACAATATCATTAACATCACATGCTAGTAAAATTTTGCTGAAAGTAGTTAAAAACTGGTCATAGCAATTCATAAGTAGGGAACTACCAGAAATTCAAATTGGATCCTTCTGTTTCCATCTTTTGAATTTCCATCACCAGTTTTTAATCAATGAATCTTGTTTGCATGTTTGATAATTTCACACTGAAGAATTGGTAGAATTCTTTAATTTCACACTGAAGAATTTGGTAGAATTCTTTAATTTCTTCATCACTGGCTTTAGTGGTTGTATTAGTCTAGGTACTTTAGAGAAACAAATCGACAGAAACTCATGTAAGAGAGAGAGTTTTATATAAAGGTTAACTGTGCATCAAGAAAACATCCCAACCCAATGCTGCCCAAGTCCACAAGTCCAACATTAACCCATTAACCTACCACCAGACCACATCCTCCACCTCACAAAACAGAGGCAATGATGCCGACTGCAGGAGGAAAGCTGAGTCAGTAAACGAATAAGCATCTCAGCACTAGCAGGGGTCTCCACACGGCTGCTCCAGCACCCAGGGCTGCATCAGGGTAGATCCATGCGGCTTCTCCTTGGGGATGTCTTGTAGGAAGTCAATCTTGCAAGCTGAATCAGGGAACTGCTAAGGCAGCTGCACCCTGGTGCGACCATCAGAAAGCCAGAGACCCCAGAACTGGAAAGGCGAGGCTCACTGAGCCATTTATCCCTCCACCTTTTAATTAGCCCCACATGTGATTATCGGCCAGGTTGGCACAATTAACTAATTGAGTGGTTGATGCCTAAATTTGAATGGTCGTTGTGTTAACTAGTCTTCCTTGTAGGCAAATAGATATGATCATATCACATACAGCATTGCACTTCAAGATAGATCATGACATATATTTTTTTAATGATCATGAATTTCTGTAACTGTTTGCTCTCATTTTCAGTAGTTCTACATTAACAAATAAAGGTCCAAAAGGTTTTGTGTAATCCACTTCATTAAGGTAGACTCTACTTCCATAGTCGTATTTTCAGTGACTTCTAATCTGACTCATCATTCATCACTATCCCAGATAATGCCTCCTTGCTATTTTCAGGTTTTCAGTGACTAATCCCTCATAACTGGATCACTTATTTCTTCTTCCCGCTTTTTCTTAGTCTGGAAGCATTACTTCAACTGGTTCACAATAGATGTCTCTACTGGTATTTGAAATACTTGTGTCTTCGCTATCAGCATCCCAGCAATATGCAGCCCACCACCGTCTGACAAATCCGAGAAATGAAACAATGGGTACTTAGAAATGTTGGTTCTGGTATCTGGAACATGATGATCAATTTTTGTCATTTCAATTCATTATTGCATTTACCATGATATATTTTAGTATCCAGTTTATACTTTAAATCAATACTATGCCATTATTTCACATAAGGTATATCTTTACACTGCCTTCACCATGTGACTTTAATTTTCTTTTCAGAGAAAATAAACGATCCATTTTTTTAAAAAAAACTTCTTTGTTTTTGTATCTGAGAAATTAAAGAAACTCTTTGGGTTTTGTCTTGAAATCAAAATATTCTAATGGAAATGAGAAGCAAATCACTCTAGCAAAATACACAAAGCTGAGAAACAGAGAATTTGCTAATTAGGATTGCAACATGACATAGTGGGTTTAATGACTCCTGTAATGCTGCTGATCATAAGCTACTCATATGATTTACATATATGAGTATGAATGAATAAAGCACTTGAACTATACTTTCCTGGAATATGCATGAAAATTGCAGCCAAGTGCAGATGATTTTATTGTAAAGAAAAGGCACATCTATCAGTGTGCTTCTAAATGCCCAGGTGTTTTTCATTAGATGACAAACTGAGCAATTTAAACTTTAGTATCTTTAGCATCAATGTGAAAAATATAATGTGTCTTTACTTTGAATAGCCAAGCAAGATGCATGGCAACTAGATTAAACTTCTTGCCCCCCAAACATTCCGTGCTTTCGTTACAGATTTTACCTCTGTGTCTTCAAATCTGTTCTGACTCATAGCTACCCTATTCACAACTGAATGAAACGCTGCCTGGTCCTGCATCTTTATCACCTTTGTTTTTATGCTTAAGTCCTCTGTTGGCATCCACTGTGTAGCTCCAAATCATTGAGTGTCTTCTTCTTTTTCGCTACTCTTCTACTTTACCAAACATGATGTCCTTTTTCAGGGACTGGTCTCCCTTGAAACTATATCCAAAATACATGAGATCAAGCTTGTCATCCTCCCTGCTAAGGAACATCTGGCTGTACTTATTTCAAAGCAGACTTCTTTGTCTGTTTGGCAGTCTATGGTACTTTCAAACATTCTTACCTGCACCACCATTCCAATGAATTGAGTCTTCTTTGGTTTTCTTTGTCCACTGTCCAAATTTCACATGCATATGAGGCAATGGAAAATACTATGGCATGGGTCAGGGACACCTTAGTCCTCAATGTAACCTTGCTTTTCAACACTTTAAAGAGTTCTTGTGTAGCAGATCTAGCCGATGAAATGTGTCATTTGATCTCTTGACTGCTGCTTCCATGCACATTGATTGTGGATCCAAGCACAATGAAATCTTTGTCAACTTCAACCTTTCCTCCACTTACCAGGATGTTCACTATTGTTTTCTTTACATTGAGTTAGTTTAGACTCAATGAGTAGGGTGAGATCATTTAGACCCGACACACACCTTTCCTGATTTTAACTCATGCCGCATTTCCTTGCTCCATTCAAACGACTGCCCCTTCTTTTGTTTGCACAATTGTTACCAGTTATCTCTCAGCGTGTCATACTGTGGTGGTGGTTCATCTGTCGCTGTGATGCTGGAAGATATGTTACTGCTAATTCAAATAGTATCAGGTCACCCAAGGTGAACAGGTTTCAGCAGACCTTCCAGGCTAAGAACAGACTAGGAAGAAGGGATAGCCTATCTGCTTCGGAAGAATTAGCCACTGAAAAATCTTATGAGTTTTGAATAGCACTGGACTGTCTCTGTGTTAGACAGTGTTTGGAGAGATGCTGTGTAAACTCATGTAGACTTAAACTGGAATGATACAGCTGACTATTTTTTGACACCCTATGAATCAGTATTTTTGCCTCACCTTATTGAAATAAAATCCAAATAAGACCTTCAGCCAATAGACATCAACACTCTATGAAGATTATTTGGGTTTCTCTTCTTCAGAGTTAGAGGATTCAATTTTCTAAACCTAACAACCTAAAATACCCTCCCCCCAGGCCCCTACACACACACACAATGATTCTTGAGAAACATGTCAGATCTAAAGAAATCATTTTGACTCAGTTCTTCATCCTGATAAAGTGCCTTCAGTTGTGAAAATGACTGCAAGTGTCCAGATCAAAATAATTCACGAAGGATAATTGAAAAGACTGATTTAAAAAACAGAAAAAGACAAGCATAAAAATAAATATACCAAACCTCTATCCCATAAGAGGCAGAAATTCCAAATCTGAATATTTTTTGTTTCCTTATGATAGAGCAAACTAAACTTTAGATGAATGAATAAAAAGTGCAAGTATTCTAGGGATAAAATGAATGCTTTTGAGTAACAACGTATTTCAGGAACAATACTAACTCATATTTGCAGACTAAAAACACTAACCCGTTGGCAAGAAGTCAAGTCCAATTAATGGAGAATTCATGTGCATGGAGCAGTATAATTATGTTCCATAAGATTTTCAGTGGTTGATTTTTTGAGAGATAGGTCATTAGGCCTTTTTTCAGATTCACCTTTGAGTGCACTCCAACTACCAAATTTTTGGTTATCAGCCAATCACATTAAATCTTGGTCCCATCCAAGAAAACATTTTTCAGATTACCTGCATCTTGATATCTGAAGAAGTAATTTCAAAGTGTCCCCCACTCAGAAACACAGAGTCCAAATTTATGAAGGGTATCCACAAAACCTGCACAACATCACAGTTATGCTGCATCACTATGATATTTCCATTACTTTTGTAATTAATTTGGGGTTTCTTTTGTTTTGTTTTTAAGTTCCATTTATTTATTTATTTTTAATCGTTTTATTAGGGGCTCATACAACTCTTATCACAATCCACTTACATCAATTGTATAAAGCACATTTGTACATTCATTGCCCTCATCATTCTCAAAACATTTGCTCTCCACTTAAGCCCCTGGCATCAGGTGCTCATTTTCCCCACTCCCTCCCTGCTCCCCCTTATGAGCCCTAGATAATTCATAAATTATTATTTTGTCATATCTTGCTCTGCAGGATGTCTCCCTTTACCCACCTTTCTGTCATCCGTCCCCCTGGGAGGAGGTCACAGGTAGATCCTTGTTATCGGTTCCCTCTTTCCAACCCACTCTCCCTCTACCCTTCCAGTATCACCACTCATACCACTGGTCCTGAAGGAATCATCCACCCTAGATTCCCTGTGTTTCTGGTTCCTATTTGTACCAGTGTACATCCTCTGGTCTAGCCAGACTTGCAAGGTAGAATTCGGATCATGATAGTGGGGGGAGAGGGGGTGGAGGAAGCATTTAGGAACTAGAGGAAAGTTGTATTTTTCATCGTTGCGACATCACACCCTGACTGGATCATCTCCTCCCTGAGACCCCTCTGCAAGGGGATCTCCAGCGGCCTACAAATGGGCTTTGGGTCTCCACTCCTCACTCCCCCCATCATTCACTATGGAAAGATGTTTTGTTCTGATGATGCCTGATACCTGATCCCTTCGACACCTCTTGATCACACAGGCTGGTGTGCTTTTTCCATGTGGGCCTTGTTGCTTCTAAGCTAGATGGCCACTTGTTTACCTTCAACCCTTTAAGACCCCAGACACTATACCTTTTGATAGCAGGGCACCATCTGCTTTCTTTGCCACATTTGCTTATGCACCCATTTATCTTCAGCGATTGTATCATGGAGGTGAGCACACAATGATATGATTTTTTGTTCTTTGACACCTGATAACTGATCCCTGGGGTACCTCATGATCACACAGGCTGATGTGTTCTTCCATGTGGGCCTTGTTGCTTCTAGGCTAGATGGCCGCTTGCTTACTTTCAAGCTTTTAAGACCCCAGATGCTATATCTTTTGATAGCCAGGCACCATAAGCTTTCTTCACCACATTTGCTTATTCACCCACTTTGTCTTCAGCGGTTGTGTCGGGAAGGTGAGAATTATATTATGCCAGTTTAATAGAAGAAAGTATTCTTGCATTGAGGGAGTACTTGAGTAGAGGCCCAATGTCCTTCTGTTACCTTAATACCAAACCTATAAATATAGGCACATAGGTCTATTTCCCATCCTTATATATAAATATATTTGCCTATGTACATGTCTTTATCTAGACCTCTATAAATGCCCTTTGCCTCCCAGCTCTTTCCTCTATTTCCCTTGACTTTCCTCCTGTCTCACTATCATGCTCAGTCCCCACCAGGGTTTCAGCAAGTCCTCTTTGTTACGTTACCCTTGATCATGCCCTACCAGGCCTCCCACACCCACCTAACCACCAGTGTGGATCACTTGTTGTTCCCTTGTCCCTGGGCTTGTTAACAGCACTTCCTTTCCTCCCCACCTCCCCCTCTCCCATGTCCCCCCGGAACTTTTGGTCCCATTGTTTTCTCCTCCAGATTGTTCATCCAGCCTATCTTATTTAGACAGACCTATGGAGATAATAACATGCACAAAAACAAGACAGAGCAAAACCAAGCAACAATATACAACAAAACAACACACCACTGACAAAGAACAAAACAAAACACAACAAGAAAGAAAAGCTTGTAGTTAGTTCAAGGATCATTTGTTGGCTTTTAGAAGTGTTTTCCAGTCCAGTCTGTTGGGGCACCACACCCTGGCCCCAAACTCCACTTTCAGCATTCCCTGGGGACCTTGCCACTCCATTCCCTTGCTTTTCTGCTGCACAACCCCAGTGTTTTGCCTTGGTGTGGTGGGATCAGATCGGGGGCAATTCCCACACTGTGTCTCCGGTGCTGTCCCCTGTAGGGCCATGGGTCAGTTAGTGGCCTCATGTCTCATAGTGGGGCTGGCCATGTGGTCCTCTCTGTGGGCTGGCTGCTCTAATTGGGGTCATCGTCCTCTAGGCCTGGTGGGCCAGGATGTGTTCCACTCTCTCCTCCTCCCACTTCATCTGCTCCTGTGTGCTCTGATCAGATATGTCCCTCTCCTGGAGCTGCAGATCCAGTGCCGTCCTTTGAAATAAATTCTTCTGGGGGGAGGGGCAGACGTCCACTTAGTATTTGGGACCGGGGCCAGGCCCCTAGACCTTTCCACTGATTCCCGACTCCACGCCTGAATGTTGCATTCGCACCTTGGGGCACTGGGTTGAAGTCTGGTCCCTCTTTCCCTGTGGCGTTATAAACAATACACTCCCCTTGGGTGAGTTAGCGCCCCGTGACCCCGCTACATATTTCTTCCTTATTTTCGTTATATTTTTCCCCTTTCCCACCTCCTCCCAGTTGTCTACCATGTATATCCCAACATTTGATCTGGTCCCTGCCATACTACCCTGTCCTCACCCCAAGAATGCTTGTATACAGTAGCTTTTTCCCTATGCCCCTTTGGCTTTTTTTTTTTTTAACACTTACCTCAGTGGACTCATGTTGTACTTGTCCTTTTGTGCCTGACTTACTTTGCTTAGCATGATTTCCTCCAGCAAGACCCTTATCTCACTCCATGCACAAGAATAAACTCAAGGTGGACGCTAACCCCCAAACTATTAGGACCATCAATGAGGGAATTGGGACCAATATGAGAACTTTGGCACAGGGAATACACAGGCTATCAGAAATAGGGAAGGACACAAACACAGAGGAGAGGCACAAATTGACAGATGGGATATACTGAAGATAAAACACCTGTGTACATCGAAAGAATTCACCAAGAGAGTAATAAGAGAGTCCACGGACTGGGAAAACA
>NW_022105908.1:13954449-13957333 GCF_000313985.2 Echinops telfairi | reverse complement strand
AGAAGAAAGTATTCTTGTGTTGAGGGAGTACTTGAGTGGAGGCCCAATGTCCTTCTGCTACCTTAATACTAAATCTATAAATGTAGGCTCATAGAGAAGTAGCACCTTAAACTGTATCAGTTTAAAGACTCAGGCTGAGTGAATGGAAGAGCTATGTATGAAAATAGAGTGATTTGAATGATCATGTACTTAAGATTATTTCTTAGTGAATTTTACTTGGGTTCACATGGTTTTAAAAAGAGTGCCATGCATTCCTAATAGCTTGGTTGATGTTGAAGATACCATCAAGTTGGTTCTGACTCATAGTGACCCTTGTCACTGTGTGACACAGAGTGACCCCTGTCACTTCATTCTCTACAACAGAAGGAAGCACCACCTGGCCCCGTGCCATTCTCCCAATTGTTCTTACGTTTGAACCCACGATGGCAGCCACTGTGTCAATCCATTTGGTCCGGGATATTCCTCTTTTTGGCTACCCCTCTACTTTACCAGCTATGACCCTCTTTGCCAGGGACTGGTCTCTCCTGATCCTATATCCATTGTACTTGAGACATGCTTTTAAGGAACATTCTGGATGGACAGATTCCAAGAATGACTTGGTTCTTTTGACAGTCCAAGGTACCTTCGTAATTCTTCATCAGCACTACAATCCAAATGCATTGATTCTCCTTCACTTTTCTTTATTCCATATCCAACTTTCACATACATGTGGAGTGACTGAAAATCCCATGGCTTGGGTCAGGCACACCTGATCCCTCAAAGTAACATCCTTGCTTTTCAACACTTTAAAGAGGTCTCATGCCACCGATTACCTCAATGCAATGCATCATTTGATCTCCTGACTGCTACTGCTGCTTCCATGAACATTGATTGTGGATCCAAGCAAGACAAAACACCTGACACTTCAGTCTTTTCTCCATTTATCAGGTTCTTATCCATTGGTCCCATTGTGAGGATTTTTGTTTTCTTTACATTGAGTCGTAATCCATACTGAAAGCTGTGATCCGTGGTCTTCATCAGCAAATATATCTATCATCCTCACTTTCAACAAGTACATTTGTGTCATCTGCATATAGCAGGTTGTTAATAAGCCTTCCTCCAAACTTGATACCTCATTTGTCCTCACAGAATCCAGCTTATCTGATTAATTTTACAGCATACAACTTGAAGAAAGATGGTGAGAGCTCAGATGATCACCTTTCCAAATTCTAAACCAAGTAGTATTCCCCTGGTCTATTCACATAACTGCCTCTTGATCCATGTACAGGTTCTGCAAGAGCACAATGTAGTGTTGTGGAACCACCGTTCTTCTCAAAACTATCCATAGTTTGTTATGGTCCATGCTGCGGAATGCCTTAGCATATTTAATAAAACAAAAGTAAACATATTTCTGGCATGATGCTCTTTCAACAAAGATCCACTTGACATCAGCAATCATATCCTTTGCTCCCCATCATCTTTGGAATCTAGCCTGAAGCTTTCAGTGTACTGCTGCAAACCCTGGTTGGATGATCTTCAGCAAAATTATATTTGAATGTGATATTAATAATGCTGTTCTGTAATTTATACCTTCTGTTGAGTCACCTTTCTTTGGAATGGATACAAATATGGATCTCTTCCTGTCAATTGGCCAGGTAACCATTCACCAAAATTTTTAGTACAGACAAGTGATAACTTTCAGTGCTTCCTCAACTGGTTGAAACATTTCAATTTGTAATCACTCCATTTCTTGAGCCTTGTTTTTGGCAATGTCTTCAGTGCAGCTTTGACTTAATTTCTCTGTACCGTTGATTCTTGATGATAAGCTACTTTATCACATTATATCTACGTGCATATAGAAAATATACTGATGATATACTACAAGTATATATTTGTTATACCTTATATAAATTACATGTGGAATCCTTGTGATACTTTTGAGGAAAGGTTGAACTAATAACTGATAGGTCAGACGTTCATACCCACAAGCCTGGTAGTGGGAGAGAAATGAGGTTGTCAGATCTAATAAAGATTTACAAAGCCTTGGAAATCCTAAATAGGATTCCGGTGATTCAGAATTGACTCGGTGACAGTGGATTTTGTTTTGTTTTTTTTTTGGGTAACAAAACAAAAGCAGCATCTAGTTTTGCAAAGATAGTTAATTCTCTCAGTAAAAACTAACTGAGTTGTTGTTAATATAGACACGTATTAAGGTTAGTAAATGTAATTTAATTCTTGCTTAATGCTTGTTACATGATATGGAAATTCAAGTATATATGTTGACATATAAGATCTCAAGCTGAAAATGAAAGCAAAAAAAGAGAGAGACATGCACTGTTATTTATGTTCTGAAAAAGAGAAACATGGCCATCACGTTAAAAAGGATGCATTTATTTGAGTTTTACTATGTAAAATAATAACATAAAAGCAACTTAAGATATGATGACACACAGTCATGCTGATTGATATATGTGCTCTTAAAAAATCATATATTGGGAAGCCCGGAGAGAAGGCAATGGGGCCAATGGCCCTGGAAGATAGAGGGGGGAAGAAGGAGGTGGGGAGAAGAGTAGTGCGCAGACAGCGTCAGGGGCAGGGGAACAACTAGGGAATTGGAACCAGCATCTAGGAGAGGGTAGAGATCCTGTGAGTGTTAGAGCAACACCAAGCTAGTGGAGAGGAAGTACGAAGAGGTAGAAGAAGGGGGAAAGTGATGGAGGGGCAGGAAGAGTCAAAAGGAAACAGAGGCAAGCTCTAGTAAGCAAAGGCATTAATCCATAACAATAGTGGTATTGGCCTATGTACATATATTTATAAGGCGATACACTGAGGCTGCAGATGGGCCTTGAGCCTCATACCTTCCCTCAATACAAGAACATTTAGTTCTAACAAATTGGCCTTCTCC
>NW_022105908.1:13885780-13954349 GCF_000313985.2 Echinops telfairi | reverse complement strand
AAGACAGAGGAAGGTGCCCAGCTATTAAAAGATATAGTGTCTGGGGTCTTAAAGGCTTGAAGTTAAACAAGCAGCCAAGCAACAAGCCTACATGGAAGAAGCACACCAGCTGGTGTGATCAGGTGTCATCGGGACTGGGCAATGGGCATCAGAAGATTCACAACAAACAGTAAAAAAAAAAAGCATTGGTGAGAATGGAGAGGGGTTGGAGCAGAGACCCCAAACCCATCAATGGACAATGGAGCATCCCCCACAGAGGGGTCACAGGGAGGGGGTGAGTCAATCAGGGTGCAGGAGAGCACTAATGGGTCACGCAATATACCTCTGGACCCTGGAGGCCTCCTCACCCACCACCCCACCACCCCGCTCCCACTATCAAGACTTCAGTGCCGCCTCCCAGTCTAGACTAGATGGAAGCATGTACATAGGTATAGGCGAGAGATAAAATGCACAACACATGGAACCCAGGAATCGGTATGGGAATAGAGATACCAAAAGGGTAGGGAGAAGGGTGAGAGGAGTGGGGAGGGAGGGGGGAGCACTGATTACAATGAATGGCACATAACCACATAACCAGGGGAAAGAACAACAGAAACCAGAGGGGAAGGCAGACAGCTGTCGGAGTGAGATTTGAAAATAAGTAACAATCTACAATCTATCAGGGGGCTACAGGGTTGGGGAGGAGGGGAGGTGGGAGGGTAAAAAAGAGGAGCTGATCCCAAGGGCTCAATGGAAAGTAAATATTTAGAAAAGAATGATGGAATATATGTATGAATACATTGGATACAATTGATGTATGGTTTGTAATGAGTTGTAAGAGCCCCCCCAATAAAATTATTTTTTAAATTATATATCGATATTAAATTATAAACATATCAACGTAGCAGTTTCCTCTGAGAAAAAGATGGACACAAAAGTTGTAAAGAAACTTTTTATATATAATAAAATATATATTTTCCTTAAAATCTGAATGTAGTAATAAAAACAGTAACATTAAATGAAGTATAGGCATTTGGCTATTAACTACCTATTTTTTCTGCATCTAGAATGACGGTTCAGTGGTTGCGTGGTTGAGATAAAGCAAGATCACTTCCCTGGTGAGTTGCTGGGAAGGTTTCTGTGCTTGCTAAAGACATGGCAGGGATTTGATCTCATCTTTAGCTGACAAAAGAATCATTAAAAAAAAATCTACTTATTAGACAGTACTTGTTCCAGCTCTAATTTTGGCTTAGAGCCAATATATGCTTCCCACAAACACGTGGAGCTTTGGATAAACAGAAATGTCTTTATGATGTAAGTAAGCCTTAGTATCTATGCCTGGAAAAGTCAGTGGTCTGTCATAAGGGTCAAATATCAGCTGGTGGGGTGGCGTTATGTACAGCATCCGCCTAATACGTTCCCTTGGTATGATCTGATTTCAAAATAAAGCAAGATCTTTGGCAAAGCACAAGAATGGGGTCATTTCTCACAGTTGCAAAAGTGGAGCAGCTAATTTTGGACTGTTATAAGATGTCCAGAAAAAGCACTTCCTGGCCGAGCAGGATGATTCTTGGCTCAACCAATGTCTCCCTCTCCGTTGGAATAGACGTGTAGCACAAAGCATAAAACAAAAACTGAGTAGGGGCCAAAGCGAAAGACCCCTGGTGTCACACAGCCAGGAAACGCTACACTGAGGAGCAGGGAGCAAGCCATGCTGGGGCTGGGGGACAAGAATGACTGTATTCTAACAGCAAAGGAAAGCTCCAAAGTCATTTTAAGCTAAGGGAAGATTCAGACCCAAGGTTGCACACAAAAATCAAATGATTTGCTGAAGGTCCCAGAGAGGAATAGTGTAATAATCAAATCAAGCAGGTCTGACACCAGAATGTACAAAAATAGCCAGCCAGTGAATTAAACATGGATTAAATGAAGTAATTTAGAGCCATTTAAAGGCACAGTCAAGTCAATTGGGGCTAATAGTGGCCCTAGATGTAAAAGAACAAGACCTGGTCCAGCCATGAACCATCCTCCCAATCATTGTCATGCTTGAACCCATTGTTGCAATCACTTATCAATCGATTTTGTTGAGGACCTTGCTCTTTTACACTCACTTCTATGTGGGAAACAGAAAGATTTCTCCCAAGTTGGCTCCCTCAAATATGTTAGACTTAGGATACTGCTTGCAGCTAATGGTAAATGATTGTCAAGTTACCTCCCTGAAGGCAGTCAGTTGCCAGACTACTGTCTGGCCCCACCACAGGTGGAGCCTACTCCTGCTGTTAAGGACAATGGGCTACTTCTCCCTAAAGGCTGTGACCACTAGTCTGGTCCTTGTAAGTGGGGTTTACACCCTACTGATAATGGTTTCTATGTAGATCCAGAGAACAGGTCAAACTGGCTCAGTGACATACAAAGTTAGGCTGCCATCCTGAATCTAGGATCCGCCCTTCTTGTCACATTTGTGCCTCCAACCCCTCCTCTTCCTCTTGCATGAATATCCCTAGATTGTCCCCCTCTCATTGCTGTATTACCTATAGTGCAACCCCTTCCTGTGACTTATGTCTTTGCCTGTAATTAGGGGGTTTGCATGCCCCCTCAAAGGTATATAAGCCTGGGTTAGCAATAAAGAGCTCTCTCGGGCTCCCCTCTTGGCCTCTCATCAGTTCCCCCTCACTTCTCCCGTCCTCGCTCCTCTGTTCCCTTGCCCTTTGTCCTCCTATCTCTCCCTCTCTTTCCACTTGGACCACCAAGTGAGGCTGATGTGAGCATGCTACCATGAAATGTGTCTGACTCCATTATTTCAATCTCTCCTCTATCTTTCATGCTCTCAATGACTTTATTAAAATCTTTATATCTCTCAGCCATACAATTGTGCTTATCGAACTCGCAATTAGTTGTGGGGGGGCTGGCATTTCCCCCACACTTCTACTTTATCAGCTCGTTGTCTTTCTCTTGAACTGATGTCTCCTAATAACCTGCCCAAAGAATGTGAGACAAAGTCTTGCCATTTGCCTCTCAGGAGCCTTCTGACCACACTTCTCTACAGACAGATTAGTTTGTTTTTCTGTCAGTTCATGGTCTTTTCAATCTAATTTAAAGGCGTCAGTTTGTCTGAGTTCTTCCTTATTCATGGTGCAACTTTCCCACCTATGTGAGGTGATTAAAATGCTATGACTTGGGGTAGTTTCAGCGTAACTCCAAGTGGCATCTGTGCTTTTAAACGTGGTTTTTATGCAACATATAAATTAAGTAATTTGATTTCTTAACGGCTGCTTCCCATGCATCCTTGTCTGCTTCCCATTTACAATAGGAATATTTTCTGTTTCTTTCTGTTGAGAGAAACGATGGTGGCTTGATGTCATTCATACCCTGTTGCTGCTGCCCACATCATTCATACTTTGGTCCATAGAATCCTTCAGTATTATAACTTGAGGTTGAACTGTTTTCTTCAGTTCTTTCTGTTTGAGATATGGTGAACCTGTTCTTCCTTTTGGCTTTCGAACGCCAGGCCTTGAAGGTTTTGTTATCATCCATTAGTTTGGTATTTTCTTCAGCTCCCTTTTGAACTTTTTTGTTCAGTTATTATGTCATCATTTGATCTATTTGCTTTCTAGTCTATGACCAATAGAAAGTTTCAGCATTTGTTCTAACATCCACCTTTATCTTTTCTTTTGTTACTGTCTTTTCAATCATGTTTTGCTTTTGTATGTTATTCTTAATGTCATCCCTCAAGTAAACTGATCCTCATTCTCTGGTGTTCAATTCATCAGATCTGTTCCTGACACGGTCTCCAGATTCAGGTGGGATGTTGTATTTTGGCTGTCATAATTTAGCTCTTGTGAATTTATTTTAATTTTCTTCAACTTCTTCCTGAATGTGCACATGAGTAAAGGGTGGCTTGTTCCATAGTCAGCTCCTGGATTTGTTTTGGCTGACAGTATTGAACTTCTCCAATATCTTTTCCTGAAAATATAGTCTGATTCTTGTGTTTTCATTTGGTGAGATCCATGTTTATAATTGTGTTAGTCTGGGGAGTTTAGAGAAACAAATCCACAGAAACTCATGTATAAGAGAGAGTTTTATATAAAGGTTAAGTGTATATCAAGAAGACATCCCAACCCAATGCTGTCCAAGCCCACAAGTCCAACATTAACCCATATGTCTGACACCAACCCACAAAGTCCTCCTCCATCTCACAAAACAGATGTAATGATGCTGACTGCAGGAGGAAAACCGAGTCAGTGAATGTGTAAACATCTCAACTCTGGAAGGGTTCTCCACACAGGTGCTCCAGCACCCAGGGCTGCATCGGGGTAGGTCCCTATGGCTTCTCCTCAGGGATGTCTTGCAGGAAGTGAGCCTTGCCAGCTAAAGCAGGGAACTGGCTAAGGCAGCTACACCCTAGTCCGACCATCAGAAAGCAAGAGACCCGAGAACAAGAAAGGTGAGGCTCACTGAGGCATCTATCCCTCTGCCCTTCAATTAACCCCACTTGTGTTTATCGGCCAGGTTGGCACAATAAACCAACTACCTCAATAGTTGTCATTCATATTGTTGAAAACGGTTCACACAACTGCCTCTTGATCAATGTGTATGTTCCGCCTGAGCACAATGAAGTATTCTGAAATTCCCCTTCTTTTGGAGGCTATCAATACTTTGTTATGGTCAAATGCCTTTGCATAGTCAATAAAACACTAGTAAACATTCTTCTGATATTCTAGGATGTCAGCCAAGATCTATCTGACATCGTCTGACAGCACCTCCCTCATTTTTTTCTTCAACAATTTTATGTCATCAAATTGCTGTCTTTTCGTGTCCCTCTTCATTCGTGGAAACAAAAAGATATCCTTTAGAGTGAAGTGAGTAAAGTGTATTGGGCAAGAGACACATGCTTTCTTTTTTTTTGCTGAAAACTGGCACACTGAGATGGCTATGTGAGCAGGTACATTGTCATGATGGCAAAGCCAGTCCCTCATCTCCCACTATCAGGACTTTTTTGTTTCACACTATTATGTAATCTTCCCAGAACCTTTCTATAGAAAGCTTGATTAACACTGTGACCTTCTGGAACGAACTGTAAATGCACTACATTTTCATCTGTTTGTGAAGTTGTTATTAATTGATATTTCACCTGTTTTGAAACAAGAAAATCACTCATACTCTTGAGTTTTCCCCACAGCACTGTCCTTATAAACCGTGTTCAACTTCACAAAAATTTCTGTGACATTTTTCCTGAACAGAGGAAAAAAAACATAGCTGCACACTGTTCTCTTAAATTGGTGATCACAAAAAATGAGGTTGAGACAAACTGCTTTTACAAAAAAAAAATCACTATTACCACAGAGAACCTTCCCAAGGGATGCCACTGGGTGCACTAACTCAGAGCAAGTTTCTCCAGGCACACCTAGCGGTAAAAATTCATGCCATGGAAGCTCTTTTCAGGGGAGCTTTGTCCTGTTTTTTTTTTTTGGTACCCCTCATACATAAATAATTTCTCTATCACAGCTTCTGTAGTTCCAACTGAGATAGTGAAAATTTAACTTACCACCAATTATGAATTTGTGATGATTGCCTATGTTCTCTATTAAACATATGAGTCCTGTGACCATGAGTCAGAGCATATCATTTGGCCTCTGTACTGTGTGCATGCTTAAGGTTTCTAGGATGATTATATTTCTTTTTCCTTTGTCCAGTCTGAGGCTTAATAAAATGATCTTTACCAACTATATTTGAATCTGGGGTCTTAGTTTCCCCCTAGCACATCTGACAATAAACTTAGCGCATTTAAAAAATTAATGGTTTACTACATGATGAATTCCCCTCTCATTCCACTTTCTCACACGTTTTTTTCTACGCTTGTTTACTCTATTTCCATAAAGAAAAAAAATGGTCTCCCCACTAATTCTTTGAGACATTTTCAGAGCTTATATTTGGAATGTTCTTTCTACTATAGTAGTCTCCTCCCCTTACTAGTTTAACTGATTACTTTCCTTCTCTTCTTCCTATCAAGGCCTGGATTTGATTTGGTTTCCTTTCATAAGGTATTTATCTGTGTTTATTAATTGATTTTAATACAGGAGTTAAATTCAGAAGTTCATCAAGAACCACAGATTTTAAAATATCTACAGTAGTTTACTCAGGAAATCACTACATTGACTGGGATTGCAATAGATAAATATATATTTATGCATAAATTACTTATTAGCAACTTGATAAAAAAGAATAAAGAAATCATGATTTTTAACTAGCATGTATTGGTAAGATTGAACCCTAAATCCACATACACATTAAATAAGTTTTTATATTGTTTTGTGTTGATATTCACTAACACAATAAATTGCATACATCTTTTTATATATTTTGGATTTATAGGAGCAGTAGTTTTGGATATTGAAGAGTGCTAATCTGATCATGTAAAAAATTGGCATCAATTGTATTTTAATGTCTTGTATAAAATTTAGTTAAGACTTAGTTAATCATTATAAGTCAATAACATTAATAAGTTAATACTAATAGAAGACAATATAATTAATGTCTCATTTTACATGCTTCAGATATCCCAATATAATTTGGATACTGAAACTTCAACCAAACCCTTGAAATATTTGTAACATTTTGTCTGAGGAAAAATTTTGGTAGTTGCAACCTTAATAACAAATAAGACAAACTTTATTCGGGAATATTTAAGAATTTAATCAAATGCACCTTTATTAAAATATAACATTATGAAAATGTCCCATTAATATTAGGTGCTACAAATGATGCACTCACATTATACTACGATATAATTAAAATTGTTTTAAACAAGAGTTTTCACTTTCATGTTACATTATTGACCAAAATATCTGTTTTCAAATTCCAATCAACGTTAATGGGTTATTGCAATTTTTACTTTGGTTTGTATAAATATAAAAGTTTAAAGAAAAGAGATAGCTACTGGAGATGGTCATAAATTTTTAGCCCAACTTTATTACTCTGAATACACAAGAGGAAATAAAATTTTTCAACGAAAAATAACTGCCGCTCTAGAATCTTAAAATGATATTTAAATAATCTTGAATTTGCATTTACAAATTGTATTAAGCTGGGTTTTCTTGGGAAGCAAAACCAGTGACACTCATATGTGTATAAGAAAGAACTTTACATCAAGAAGGTATCCTGGGCCAGTCCAACTAAAGTTCATGGGTCTGCTTCTAGCTGGGGTTTCTTCTTGTAGTTGCAGGCTGATGATGCAAAAATGTGAAGTGGGAACCAGAGAGATCACAGGCCAGTGGGTGCAGAGGACTCTGACAGTTATCAGGGTTGGCAGTCCATATGGGACCACTCCTCTAGGTAAGCAGAGTCCTAAAAAGTGAAGGGTCAAAGAGAGAGAGGAGGAGTCCCCAGTGTCTCTCATACAAAAAGGCCAAGCCTCAAGGAAGAATTATCAGAATAGAATGGACTTCACCTCGTCACATTGACAAAAATTCGAGTTGATGTAAAATCTAACTGCCACACAAGTATAAATTAGAAATTAAATAACACATCCCAATGTTAAAAATGTATGTTGCAATTGTTACATACTGTTTCATAACATGGAAACAAACAGCATTGTACAAAAGCTATTATTGGTTAGTGCCGTTATGAATGACTCATGATTGTGAATCTCATTCTAGAGATTTTAGAATCATTAACTCAAGAGATTCTCCAGTCAATAACATTAAAAATAACCCAAATCTACACACATTATGTAGAATCACATAATGATCTTTTATTGATCAATTGTAAATCACAATCTAAACATAAAAAGGAAAGCATTATAATGTTGGAATAAAGATAATGGAATTAGATTATTGTGACAAATCTGCTTCTAAGACTGTATGACATCCCTAAAAATATAATTACAGTAATATGCTCAGTAATAAATAACTTTATATATTATTATTGACAATGTAATTTGAGCTAGTATATACAGTACAAGTATAAGTATTTCTCCAAAAGTGTATGTATAGCAAATCAAATGGTTATTTATATGGATAGAGATTGAGACTAACTTAATGTAAAAATTAATTGTTATAATAATTGAGTTATTTACAATTTACATTTTTCATGATTTCCTATAATGTTATCGTGTGATTAATTGCTTAATATGGTCCTTTCAGTCATAGTCCCCAATTTTGTGGTATATTGTAAATTCTAGTCTCTCTACCTGTAACTAAGACACTCTAGTGGCACAATGGCTACATGATAGGCTGTGAACTGCAAGGTTAGCAGTTCCAAACCACCAGCCACTCTATGGCAGAAAGATGAGACTTTACATTCCCATAAAGTGTTATAGTCTTGGAAATCCCCAGAGGCAGTTCTACCCTGTCCTATAAGGTCATGATGAGTCAAAATGAAGTCATCACTCTTTAATTCCTTGAGGGTAGGATCTACCATTTAGTGATCCTCTTTTATATGTATTAAAACAAGAACTACGTTCCATTTTTAAGGTGTCCCTTTAATAGACAAACTGCCAGCAGTGGGATTAATTGTGAAAGCAGTAAAATTGGGTTATGGGACTGGCTAAGACTGGTCCTGTCCTAAGATGCACAACAGTAATCAATGTGTCCTTTATCTAAACTTTTGATGTCAAAAAGTAAAAAAAACGACTCCTCCATCAAAGACCTGGGTGTGAGCAAGACACCATCTTTGTGACCTCCCTGTTTCCTGACTGAACATGAACCAAAGACTGGTGCTCAGTCAGCTAGTGGCAGAAAGCAATTAGATGTCGATTGCTACTCTAAGAAAACAGTTTCTACCCCAAGGAAAGTTGGTATTCGTCTTAACTGGAATGGAGCAGCTTTGAAAAAGTTTGCTTCCTTGCTCTGGATCCTATGTCTGACTTGCCTCGGTCTGATGTCCATGTCTTGGAACTTGAGCCAGCAGCCTGTCATCTAAACTGATTTATGTGCCCCACATCCTCATGAGTCAACTGCCCAATTTGAGCATCATCCTTGATCAGGGGCCATGCTAATCTTTTCTGTATCATTCCATTTTTAGTACATGTGCTGTGAAGCAAGAAATTAGCAGCCCAATTTGATATAAATAAGAAGAATCTTCCAGAGAGATGTCTGAACTTTGGATTTGGAAATTGCTAGCCTCCAAAATATGTGAACCATTCCTTTGTGGATTCATGAGTTTTATGGGATGTTTTAGCAATTTGTGGAAATCTGGAAAAAAATTATTTATTTTAGGTAAAGGAGGTAGAGGATTAGCTTTGAGGATCAGATGAATACAGAAAAGGGAGGGAACTAGGCTCTCAACACATGCTTATGCAAAACACTCAGTCACATGAATCCAGCTGTTCTCAAGTATAGGCATATGCACTCAGTAGAGGGCTCCCTCCTTCCACCAACACTATTTGTTAGCATGGAGGCTCTCCACCTCCCCATGTCCAACCCCTTTTCACACAATCTTCAAACCTTGGCCTGTTTGAGCTGAGGATTCTCTCACCGACTCCAAGCAGGTCATCTGTGTATGCATGGAGAAACCCTCTACTCAAGCCTTTGTAGTCATCCATAGGAATTCTCAGTTGAGTTAGGAAGCCACCTATTTCGTTCCCAGTCTCAGAACCCGCCTTACACCACACTTCGGCTTTTGTGAGGCGCTCTAAGCTGCCTGACCTAGTGAGAACACCACCATCAGTCAAAATCCTAAAATCAAGACACATGACAGAATCTCCATGCCATCAAGTTGTGAAAACATCACAACAGTAACAGAAAATTAAAAAAAAAAAATTAGAGGTGCCTAGGATGCAAATTGTAATCAATTATATCATCAAAGTAAAAAGAGACATACATCATAGTTATCATGAGGTGGGAACTGTGTGGTGAGCTAGTTAAGATAACTTAAAGATATAACAGATTATTCTAAATGTAGGATGTCAAATATAAACCTTATAGTATCCCCATAGAAAGCTAATAAACAAACTGAAGAAAATAAAGAAAAAAGATATAAGCATAAACTCGATAATGAAAAGAAAACTTTATACAAAAAGAACTCAACATAGAAAGTATGATGGAACAAAATCGCTACTAACACCATACACACAAAAAGCATAATTAAATGCCTACAGTGAATTCTTTTCAACCAACAACCACACTAAATGTTGGATGACATGTATCAGTTACTAAAACAAAGCAAAACCAATACAACCATTGTTGCTTACAAGAGACACACACTAAGTACAAAAACAAATAGCTAACCCAATGAGCAGCTACTCTGCCACCAAGGCTTCTTAAGAAGACATATTGATTGCAAATATCTATGGACCCTGTGCCAGAGTTCCCAAAAATATAAAGTAAACTTACAAAGAATTAAAGGGAGAAATGAACAGATCTGTACTAACAATAGGAGCTTTTTAGTACAACGTTTTTGGTGATAGAAATATAGAAAAATCAATACAAATATGAAAGATCTGAATAACACTATCACAAACAAGTCAATTCTGACCAATAGTGACCCTGAAGGACATGGTAGAACTGTTCTGTGGGTTTCTAAGACTGTAATTCTTTTTGCGATAGAAAGCCTCATCTTTCTACTGTGTAGTTTAGAATCGTCAATCTTCAATTAGAAGGCCAATGAGTAACCAGTATGCCATGAGGGCCCCTATCCAACTGGGCCTAATGGACATAATATAGACCATACTCTCAACAGCAACTTCTCTGATGATTTGCTCAGCAAATCGGAGCCTGTTTCTATGAAGAAAAGTGTTGAATCAGGATTGGAAAAAGGCTTTGTCACAACCTGTTGTGTGCAAATGATACCACCTTGATTGCCAAAATTGAGGAAGACTTGAAGCACATGCTGATGAAGATCAAGGCCTGTATCTTTTAGTCTGGATAATAATTCAGTGTAAGGAAGACCAAAAACCTCACAACTGGACAATAGTTAACACCATGATAAATGGACAAAGGGTTGAAGTGGTCAAGGGTTATGTGTTGTTTGGATCCACAATCAATGCTCATTGGGGCAGCAGTTATGAGATCAAAAGATATTGTGTTGTGTAAATCTGCCGCACAAGAAATCTTATTGAAAAGCAAGAATGTTACTTTGAGGACTAAAATGTGCCTGACCCAAGCCATGGTATTCCCCGTTGCATCATGTACATGTGAAAGTTGTACATTGAGTAAGGAAGACCTTAGAATGGATGCATTGGAGTTGGAGGAGAATATTGAAACCACCATGGACTGCTAAAAGGACAAACAGATCTGTATTAGACGAAGTAAGGCCAGAGGCCAGGATGGCAAGACTTTGTCTTACATATGTTCAGCATATTGTCAGGAGAGACCAGTCCCTGGAGAAGGACATCATGTTTGGTGAAATGGAAGGGTAGCAAAAAGAGGAAGACCCTCAAGGAGACTGATTGACTCAACGGTTGAATCAATGGGCTCAGGCATAGGAAAAACTGTGAGGCTGGCACAGGACTGTGCAGTGTTCCATTCTGCTCTTCCTAGGGTTGCTATGAGTGGGAGCAGTAGAAAATGAATGAAATAGAAAACAGAAATACAGAGTATCAACAAGACAAGAAGTTGGTTTATTCAATTGGTTTCTGTTTTTATTTCATTTATCTTTACTCTGATCACTTCTTTTCTCTCTTCTGGTAACTTTTCTTTTGCTCTTTCTTTTCTACTTATTCAAGCTGCCTGGTAAATTATTAGTTTGAGATGTTTCATCTCTTATAATATACTAGGCAATTATTGTTTTGAACTTCCCTCTGAGCACTGCTTTTGATTGGATAAAGCTATAGACACAACAAAGGATCAAAGATTCAATACACCTAACAAGGGAGGCTGACAGGAAATGGCGAGTTGACTAGGAGTACAAGGAGGAAGGGATGTTCTGCATTGATTGTGATGATGGTGGCACAACTCTTGTGAATGTGATTAAACAATTGGAATGTATTATATGTAAATGGTATGTCAGGGAAATTGTTGACAACAAACAACCAATTTAAAAATTTTAATCGCCTCTTTAAAAAGATCAACAATATAAACAAACCACTGGGTAGACAGAAAAAAAAAAGGAGAGGAAGAAGAAGCAGTAGAACAAGAAGAAGAAATATAAAATAGCCAAAATAAATGAAAATTGAGCAGTTGCAGTAGGGCCAAATATAATTAAGGATATAGAATCACCTTAAAATAGTATATATATAGATATATAGATATATAGATATATAGATGTATAGATGTATAGAGATATAGATGTATAGAGATATAGATATATAGATATATATATTATATACTATATATATATATTCTACCAAATTTGAAACTCTAGAATAATCACCTGAAATTCTAGAAATGCACTACCTTCTTAGACTGTCACAAATGGAGACAGAGAATCTAAACACAACAATAACAAAAGACAAAATTGAAGCAACCATTAAAAAAAAAATGCCCCCAAAATAAAGTGTCAGGACCAGATGAACTCACTTGGAAATTTTACTAAACATGCAAAGGACAGTTGACATCAATTCTACTCGACCCCCTTTAAAACATCGCATGGGGGCTGTGGGGGTGGGGAGAGGGAGTAATTGACTTTGAAGCCAACATAACTAATACCTGAGCCAGGTAAAGATATCACACAAAGAAGAAAGAAAACCATATCCTTCATGAATATAGACACAAAAATTCTCAACCAAACTTCTACACCAAAGAATTAATTATTAAGGAAAGCATACATCATGTTCAAGGGGGATTCATACCAGGAATTCCAGGGTTGCTCAACATTAGAAAGTAAACAATGTAACTCACCACCTAAGTGAAATAAAGGAAAATAATTGATTAGAATAGCAAAAAAATAACTCACAGACTAGGAAGAAAATCTCCAGAAATGACATATCAGATAAGACTCTAACCTCTAAAATACATAGAAAATTCCAATGACCGTAAGACAACTCAAGCGACAATTGGGTGAAAGACATAAGCACACACTTGACCAAAGCAGACATTCAAGTTCCCAAAAGTATAAGAAGACGCTGCCAATCATTAGCTATCAGATAGATGAACATCAAAACTGAAAGTGGACATCACCTTGTCCTGCTAAAATAATACTGAATTAAAACAAGTGCTGACAATGTGGTGGTGAAGTTGAGATCCTTATTGATGGTGGAATTGTAAAATGGTAATCTCTGGAGAACACCATGGAACTTCGTTTAAAAAACAAAAACAAAACAGAAATAGAACTAGCCATAACAAAATGATAAAAAACAACCTTAGAATTCATCATATTTGAATGGATAAACAAAATAGCTTTTATATATACAAGCAATAAATATTAAGTAGTCATAAAGAGTAATGATGAGTTATTGAAGCATATGTGTATAACTCATATATGGATGTGTCTGGAGGACATTATGCTGATTGAATTAAGTCAATCACAAAAGCAAAAATTTTTGCCTGGTTGTGATGGCTAAAGTTATGTGTCCATTTGGCTGGCCCATGGTTTAATGTATGTTATGATGTAGCCATTCCTTATGATGGGATCTGTTATAATGCAATCATCTCCTGATGAGACCAGCTATGAGCAGTCCATCAATTGAAAGGGAATTTCCTCAAGGGCATGGATTGCTTTGAATCCATGTGGATCTCTGGAAAAACTCCCCTCCTTGTTGCTAAATCTGCATCTGACTTCCAGTTTTTTCTGGCTTGACTCAGTGGCCTGCTGTATTATTGGCTAAACCTGAAAACTGTTATTTTTTGCAGTTTGTGAGTCCAAAGCCTGCCGTCTTACCTGCCCATGTTTGCTTCTTCAGCTCCTGAAGCTAGATGACGTAGGAGAAGCCTTCAATCTGACACCTGACTTAAAGACATGGCACATGCTAGCCTATACAACCACATTAGCAATTTCATATATATATATATTTTTTTCTCATATATATATACACACACATATATAAAAATAATATATTAGCAATTTCATATATATCATTTATATATATATTTATTCATATAATTCATCCATATGATCATTTTAGCCTGGTTCAATCATGACCAACAAAGAGATATTGGAAAAGACCATATTTCCAAATGAACAAGGCTGAACAAGAATACTAAGCAGAATGGGGAACAGTATAGGTTGAAGTCCTGAGGCAAACCTAATCTTCCTTGTAAAATAACAAATGCACACGGAAAGCAATCAGTTGGGGAAAAATTGGTTCCCAGTTCGAAGCTGATGACATACCATCCTGCTTTGAATGTACGCCACTCGCCACAGTCTTCTCCATAATCCATGTCATTTATTAGATTCCTGAAAGGGCTCATTACAACTTTTCCAAGTCTCACATTGCAGGGCTTCAGTAACAACAGCCAAAAACGCATGGCTGTTTACATCTGTATGTTTGCATTCATCAATGTTTTCCAGCAATGTGTAGAAAAGATTTAAATTGAATCCTCAGAGAATGTATGAATTATCAAGAGGAGTGAAGTGATCAACTGTTGTCACAAAACAGTTTTCAACTTTAGTCTGAAAAGGCTGGAATCAAGTAACTACATTTTTGTTTAGGCGTGTCTATTCTTAACTTGATAGCCAACTAAGTACATTGTGGAATCAAGTAATATGTAATCAAGTAATTACAGTCTTTTGGAGAGTCTACTAACTTGATAATCAAATTAAGAGCAGACACTTCCTAAAATAATGTGGTTACTTGATTCTATATTTTGCAGCCTAACATTGAAACATATTTTATGATATTTAACTACCTCACTTCTTTTGATAATTCATATGACTGCTGAAAATTCTGTGTAAATCTTCTCTGCACATTGCATGAAAAAATATGCATGCATACATACAGATGTAAACACCCATATATTTTTGGTTGTTGTATAATTATATGTGTCCTCATATTTAGTTTGTAAAACGTGCTTTTTTCATGTTTAATTCTAAGTGACATCATTTACTTTAGCCAAACTGTGTGTATTTCAGCAACATTTAATGTTATTTTTTCTATCACTAAACAAAAGAAGTATCTACTATCTAAAAAAAAATCTCTCTTAACAGCATAAACAATCCATGGCAACCACCAATGGCTACTGGTGTCTAAATATATACCTAGTTTTGCATTCTTATAAAACTGAATTCATAAAATATTTGTCTTGTGACTGATCTACTTAAGTTACTATCATATACTTCAAATTAATTCAAGAAGGAGTTGTATGTTTTAACAGCTCATCATTATTCTTTATGGCTATGTAATAATCCATTTTCTTTATGTTCAATGTCTTGCTAATTCATGTATCCACTGATGGGCCCTTAGTTCCCAATGAGCAATCGGGTCATTAAAAATCAGACTCAAGTATGCAATAGTGAATTCTTCTTCTACTTTTTTTCCCCACTCTTTACTTTCATGTAGGAAATTGTACATATAAAACAATATTCCTACTTATAAAATGTTTATCTTCAACACAGATTATCTACAAGAGAGATTGATAAAATTATAATTTGATAATCATTTATAGATTAAAAATCAAATCTATCAACAAAAAGCACATTTAATGCTCCTAAATGAAATTGAACCTAGGGATTTGTGACAAGTATAAGTCAATTTCTCTATAGTACATACTCATGAAAGAACAATGTATTAAAATGACAATTATACATTTTATTTTTTTAAAAAGACAATTTGTAAGGATGTATTCAAAAATTAGGAATGTGTGTGATTTAAAAATTAATTCCTGGGACTTTTTTGAGATCCAACGGAAGGAGATCATTTAAAAATGCTCTCTGGGTCTTACATGAATATTTCTAACATTTTGCAATTGAAGATACACACAATATTGTTTCTAGAGCAAATTTGAAAAGAAAATATATCACTTTTTAAAAAATACAGAAGAATCTCAGTTTAGTAAATAATAATATAAAAAGAAAACAAGGAAAAGACATCTATATAAGCAATTTATATTGGTGATCTCTGATGAAGAGACTGTATTTTTGGTTTTCATATCTCAATTTCCTGTGTTTTCTCATTTTTTTTTCTGACAGAGCGGAGCTACCCCTTGGACTCCTGTAGCTGTAAATCTTCATGGAGCAGAAAGCCTCAGCTATCTCCCCTGAGACCACTAGTGAATTTGAATTGCTGATCTTGTGGTAAGCAGATGCCAAATGTGTAACTATGGCACAGATATTTTAGTTATTTTGTCTTTAATTTTAGGGGAAATTATGATGCAAGATTTTTCTATTGAGCCCAGTACTACCTAAGTATGGAGAACTTACAAAGCTATCACTTATAAATTCGCTTTCTAAAAACAAAATGAAAAACAATTCATGATGTAGTGAAAAGTAAGATCTAAATGAAGTGAGTTTGAATAATTAACCAGTATGAATTATTAACCAGAATAATGAACATTTTATGTCTAAAGAAATGTATAGGTAGTATTAACTCAATGAAAATGTAAATGATAAATATGAAAATATGAAGAAAATAGATGAATATATGGATTTTATATTTTAAATTATTACAAGCTAATGTATGTCTATTTGGAGAAATAAATAACAGCATCATTCTCTCATCTTTTCAAGGATTGATTTACATTGTCCTTATAAAAGCTTTATTCGAAATAGGGCTCAAATATGTTTGGGGACAGAATTAGTAAAATAAATAAACTTGACAAATTAACCAATGTACTTACAGATTTAAGAATTAAAAACTATAAATTACATAATACATTGATTCAGCTGTCACTTAGTTCCTCAATAAGTGGCATTTTGTTGTAGGGATGGCTGGTCATTTCCAGTGCCTCCTCTCTTGATTCTTATCAATGATTGTGAGAAAGAATTCAAATGAGAGCTAGGAAAAAGGTTTAAGTTGAACAAGTGAGTTTACTAAGGAGGACCTTCAGCGTGCCACACGATGAAGGCCATTGCAGCTAGTCTGAGCGTTCTGGCATAGAAGTTCAAATTTCAGTTTGGCTAATGGCCGACCTTCTGCCATTCTTTAGATTTCTGTAGCTTACCTCCCCTTTACACAGGAGATGGGTGTGTGCCCTTGTGTTCATGCTGTGTGTCAGGCCAGTCAAATCATTGTAGGGGTAGTATGAATATCCAGCTTTTCTCCATTCATACTCTTTCATTGTTTCCTTCTCTTCTTGAAAGTTATTGATAAGGAAATGTGTTTTATCTGCCCTCCACCTTCCTTTATGTGGGGAAGGTATGGACATTTACCTTCACCTCTCTTCTTTGCTAGAAATCCCTTCCACTGACCTCCTTTCCCCTGTCTACCTAGAAACCAGATTAGCACAGGTTGAGGACATTTATAAAGACAAATAGTACATATAAGTGCATAATTATGGAAGGGTTTGAAACTAATCACTAGTTATAATGTAGCATATTTATAATTGTATCTAATATTTAAACATAATTTAAAAGTAATAATGGCTTAACTATAAGAAATTATGACTGAGCTTCATGTGATAAAGCTATTGGACCTCCATTAGCTATTCTGACTCGCAGGAATGAAAATTTAAAAAGGTGTATAATTTTGAAGATGCTATGTTAGTCTCGGTAGACTAGGGAGACTTGTGTGTATCGGAAAGAGCTTTATACACAAGAGCAGTTGAATATTGAGAAAACATCCCAACCCAGTCCAGCTCAAGTCCATAAGGGCAACATTAGTCAATATGTCTGATACCAATCTATGAAGTCCTCTTCAGACTCACGAAACAAAGGCAATGACAGTGAATACAGGAAGATCACAGGCCAGTGGGTGGAACATCTTTTAGATCCAATGGCATTGTAAGCACCTCAGTGCTGGCAGGGGTCTCCCTCCATTTTGCTGCTCAGACTCCAGAGGTCTGACTCCATCAGCCTCTCTCCATGTGCACATTCTCCACAGGGATGTCTCGCAGGGAGTAAGCTGAGAGTGTCTCCCACCTCCTGAGAAGAAATACAGGAGTTCCCAGAATCCTCAGGAGAAGGCCATGCCCACACAGAGGCCTCATTTGCTATATCCTGATTGGCAGGTTAGACTCCACCTCTACGCTCTTAATCCTCAAATTGACACCAGATTATGTAACCACCACAGATGCATTTATGTAAATAGTTCAATATGAGTAGGTAAGTTTTAAGATCACTATAAAAAAAGTAATGATGCCCTGTGGTTGCTGGGGGCTGTTGTTCAAGTACAGCTTTCCAGTTGATGGCAATGGGCCAGAGCAATGCTGTGATGTATGCATGGGGGCTGTTCCTTTTCAGCAGCCTCCATAGCCCGGTCACTGGTACATGGGGGGGAGGGAAAGAATGGAATCGCAGAGCTGACAAATGTATTGAGTGTAATGGAGAGTACTTTGAAGGTGATAAGGTTGTTTTGTGAAAAAAATTAAATACATAGCTTTGAAAAAAAAAAAAAAGTAATGCCGTGACCTATATGAATGAATGAAGAAGGAACCAAGTTCTAAGCCTGGCCATCGCTTCGTGATTGAAGTGTACTTTGCTTATTCAATCTTTGCTCTGCATACGGTCTTGCCTTCCTGTTTTGTCGCAAGACTTCTTTCCACATCCTTTGGAGATGTTATCAGGAGAGATCAGCCCCCAGCAAAGGACATTCATTGAGAGGCAATGATAAAAGAAGTCCCTTGGGAAGTTAGATTAACCCAGGGGCTGCAACAATGGGCTCAAACGGAAGATCAATTGGGAGGATGGGCAGGACTCGCCCTTGTTTCCTTCTGCTGTATAATGGATCGCTGTGGGTGGGAACTAACTGGACCTAACAACAACATTCATATGGAGACTGAAAAGGGCTATTTTTCCACCAAAAAAGAAACACAAACGAGAATAGAAGTTGGCCTTGAAAAATACACATATTTCTGAAAAAATATTTTAGTCTGTTTTCCTAGATTTCTTCCATAGATTTTAACATGGTATTCATTTTAATAAGGCATGTGTTTCAAACATGTACACCTCTGTGAAAGATATTTGAAACATGAGTAAAGTGAATTTATTATTCATTTTATAATTAAATAGTTCATAAGTGAAGTCAAGCATGTATAAATAAATCAATAATCTTCCGTATTGGTGGAGCTAACACATCATATTCATCCAACTTTCAAGGTAAATTATAATCATTGATCCTGAGCAAATCATTCTAAATAAACTGAAATTGAGGGCATGATTTAGGATAATATTGTATTATATAACCATTAATAGAGAATAGATGATTGGTTTAATGAACTTCTCTACATTTAACTGTGATTGAGGTATATTATTTACTAACAAATAAAATCTTTTAATGATTCTGACATAAAATTTACATTTTTTTAAACCCAAATGAGTTTTGTTCTTCTTCACTTGATGCTGGTACATCTGAAATTCTTTTTGCAAGCCTTAAAAATGTTTAATTACAAAAAAAAATGTTTAATTACACCTAAAACTAGTGCCTTACAGCTTCATAGTCATTACTTCACATATTTGTATAATATAAGAAAGCAAACATTGTAGTCCCTTAATGATTTTATAGCGTTATCTCAATGTCATTGATTGCTAATTTTTAGTACCTTGAAATGTCTCAACTAGATGATTTGTTCAAGCTTAAATGTTTAAAGTGTTTCTGTTACTTCTTCATTTATTACTGCAAAGCTTAAAATTCAGATGGAAATTCTGATTGCTGGATTATTTTTAAGAAATAAACTCTTGTTAAGTACCCATCTAAAAGCATGTAAACAGCTCTGCTTTTTGATATTACTGTAGATTTCATATACTTCTATTACTTAATGGCCTTGTGACTTCATCTTTGGATTACTTTTATATTTGACATATTTGGAAATATTTTTCCTCTTCTCATTTGCCCTCTGCTAGCCTTTTGCTTCTTTCGACCCAATGCATTGTGTTTTCTCCAATAAACTAAACTTCAAATGCACAATGGTATTTATTTATTAAAATATAAATCCATGGCATTTCATTTTGGGGACTATAAACTTCTAGATTCCCATCTAGAATCACAATCCCAAACACCATCAAATTGATCAATGGAAGAAATAAAGAAAATTCTAAAAAATGTATAAACCAGATTATGTTAGAGAGGGTTCTCTAGAGAAACAAAACAGGACACTTATGATTTTATATATATTTAGATAGATAATATAAGAAATAAGCAACTAATTAATCTATAGAGCAATACAAAAGGCTCAGTGCAACTGACTTCCATGAGACAGGTAATACGCTGGCAGTCCTTCAAGTCTTGAGGGCCATGGGGTAGTCCTCTGTGGAGCAATTCAGGCTATCCGGCCACAGGCAGCAAACAGCAAGGCAGGTCCCCAACAGTCAGCCAGATGACAGAATCCGACAGTCCCCAGTTCAATCAATGTATACTTCAGTAGGGTGGCAAAGCAGGTCTTGCAGGAACCTCAATCTACAGTGACACAGTCCACGGGTTAGGTGTCCCACAGGTAGTGTAGCTTGCAAATGGAGGCAGAGAACAAGCTAAGGCAGCTGCACACTGATCCAATCATCAAAGAGCAAAAGACAAGAAAGGTGAGGCTCGCTAAGCCATTTAGCTCTCCACCCTTCAATTAATCCCACATGTGTTCATTGGCCAGGTTGGTACAATAAACCTACATATAACATAGATAATACTTATTTAAAATTTAGGATACATCTATACCTTGTTTATCAACCATCTCATTTTGAATTTACATTAATAGTAAAAAAATCTATGAATTTACTATTTTACAAATGAATGATGTGCCTATAGCAGTAATGAGCATTGAGGTGCTAGGTTAAAGAATTGCTGGCTCTGATTATTAAAGTTACGAATCAACTTGGCTGGGCCATGATTCGCAGTGATTTGGCAGTCATGCATTGATATAGTCATTCTCCATTTTTGTGATCAGATGTAGTCATTCTCCATTTTGCACAACACCAATTTTTGTATAAAAGTCTTCCCCCAAACCAAATCTAGTCTCCTACATTGTGCAAAAATAAATTGTTTTTTTGTTCAGACTATCCATTTATGCTATTTAGGTTATAGCAGCATTGGATAACTCAGATAATGAATATTTCTCTTTTTAATACAATTTTTTTTAATACATGTATACACTGGCCAAAATGGTTTTTTAGTACTTAATGGGTTTTACTTTACATTACCTGACTAATTTCCTAAGCCTGCACTTTTCCTCCTCTTATCCTGAAAGCTCTCATTCACTAGCCATCTGGGAAATGAAAATCAAAACAATGATGAGCACTGTCTTACACCCACAACCATACGCAATTAAAAAAATTAAAACAAATGCTGGAGAGAGTGTGGTAAGACTCGAGCTCTGGTATACTGCTGGCGGACTTGTAAATCTGTACAACTACTCTGGAAACCAGCATGGTATTTCCCAAAGCAACTGACAATAGAAGTACTACATCACCCAGCCGTACCATTGCTGGGTCTATAGCTCAAAGAAATGAGCTACAAACCGCAAATAAATGTATGCCCTCCCGTGTTAATTACAGTGTAATTCCCAATAACAAGAAATTGAAAACAGCCCAAATTTCCACCACTAGAAGAATGCATAAAAGATCTTTGATATATATATATACACAATGGAATACTAGGCATCCATAAAAAGCAGTGATGATATATAACCCCCTCCCAGGGGCATGAACAACAGAAAAGTGGGTGAAGGGAGACAGTGGATGAGTAAGATCTGATTTTCAAGAGTAGGGGAAAGGAAGATGACCATATAGTGGCTGCCATGGAGAAGTGTGATGAGGTCCCCCCAAACCAGCAGACATTCCTACCCGACTGATAAACCATACCGATGGTAAAATCAAGTCAGGAAGGGGGAAGGGAAGCGTACACCTCTTAGTGAAGACAGCTGCTATTGTTTGTAGAAAAAGGGGGAGGACCATCCTCCTAGCAGGGAAAAAAAATGACTGAAATCCTTTTACGGATCCCAAGGGGAGAGAATGGCTGGTACTATGCTCCTAAAAGGGCACGCTGGTCCAAGTCTCTGTACATCTCCTGGAGACCCAGGCTGTATCCTATAGAACACTGGGGCATTGAACCCTGGATTGTTGAGGTGCACAAGGCTATGCCAGAAGACTGTGAGGTGGAAATGCCACCAGGTGAACTGGGCTTTACTTCAAACACACCTGTAACCCGAGAACTAAGGCCTAAACTACACTATTTGTGAAGAAGCAGAAGAGTATTGAACTGTCGGTAGGCAGACTAATATTTACTTACTACTTCAAGGCCCTACTTGATTTATGAGGTTATGTATTATTCTGGCAGGACTGTGTCTGCTATTGTCAGTGAATATGACTGTTTCTATACCAACTCCCATTGTTTGTATAAATGGTGTTCGGTTATGTCATGATGTATTCTTTATAAGTCAATAATCCATATCACTATTTGTAGTGAGCTTACACTTCTTCAATTTCCCTTTCTCAATTGTGTTTTAAATGCATTGCCATGGGCTAATTCAGTGACACTATAAACAGAAGGAACTTATGATCCAGGGAGATGATCAATAAGAGTCTCTACAACACAATAACAAAGACGGCTCTAAGGCAGCAGTTTTCAACCTGGGGGTCACGACCCCTTTGGGAGTCGAACGACCCTTTCACAAGGGTCGCATAAGACCATTGGAAAATACATATTTCCATTGGACTTAGAAACTGAGACACCAGTCCTCTGTCTCCAGGCTGTCCGCACACATGCACATATGCCCACATATGCTGGCAAGTATCCGGCATGAAGACTGTTACCACTGCTACACCATGGTCCAAGACAAAATTTCATTGATTTGTAATTAGAAATAAATATTTCACACTCTACAATTACATTGTTTTGTGATTCATCGCTATGTTTTAATTATGTTCAATTTGTAACAATGAAACTATATCTTGCATAGCTGATATTTACATGACGATTCACAACAGTAGTAAAATTACAGTTATGAAGTAGCAACGAAAATAATTTTATGGTTGGGGGGGTCACCACAACATGAGGAACTATATTAAAGGGTCGTGGCATTAGGAAGGTTGAAAATCACTGCTCTACGGTGAACCAGAGGCAGATAGAAAACAGATTTAGGAATGGATTTGGGGATAACATTTAATCCCAGCTACAATCTAAGAATACTTGATTCTTATGCTATGGCCTGCCTTGATATTTGCCACATGAAGGTAACATGGAAGATCAGAGTGCTCCAGGAAAGTGTGGTGAAGGAATTAAATGGAGCCTCACTATCAGAAAGAACATCTGGAGTCTTAAAAACTTGTTTTCAAACACGCAGCCCTCTAAGTGAGTTGCCAGCTAAGTACACATGGAAGAAGCACACAAACATCTGAGTTCCAAGGATTGCAAATGATCCAATCCATATGCAAAGGGAAGAATGGCATGATAGCTTAAATTGTGAAATTGTGGTTTGCAGAAGGCTATGGATGACAGTGGAAGCCCAAAATACATTTGCAGTATCTGCACACAAAATAAGCCTCCAGTAATTTTCCTCTGACCATAATTGAGGGATGAGAATACTCTGGTTGTCAGAGAAAGAGGATTGGAGAAACGACCATCGTAAATTAAAATGATAAATCTGACTTGAATGGTTAAAACCTAGATCTCCCTTGTAATACTGCTGGTCTTTGAGCTTGATCCGGTCTTTAATATTTTTTGGTTTATTTTTTTCAATTGGGGTTCCTCTCCGTTGTATTTTGTTATTTTTGGTAGCCTTCTTGACACTCTTGTTTGTATTTGTCTATGTTTTGGGGTACAGTGAACCCTCGTTTATCGCGGTTAATCGGTTCTAGACCCTACCGTGATAAATGAAATTCCGCGAAGTAGGATTCCTTATTTGTAAATAAAATATTTTCGTAGTTAGAGCATAGAGGACATGAAAAAACACCCTTTAGTCACCATTACACTCGTATTACCCAATTTATTAAACGAAAACGGGAAAATACAGTAAAACATTTTGGACGTTACAATGATCATTTATTATTTATTATATTATTTATGGCATCTAGTTTACAGTATTACATATTTCACATACAGTATTATTATACATAGTTCTTACAAATACTGTAATCAATAGCCTATGAAATGACTTAAGGGATGTACTCTACAGGTGGGTCGCCGTCTTTTTCCTCTGAAGGAGCGGGTGTAGGCAGTGGGTTTCTGGGTACACGTTTAAGAAACATTGTGATTGGCAGTTGCCGACGTTGTCTCTTCATTTCAGTGAAAAGGTTTTTGTCGGGTTCCATTGCCCCATCGAGTGCATTCCGGAACCGTAATGCACGATTCATTTCTGGATCCCATTCTTCAATCGTGTCCTGAACTTCTTTGGTTGTTCTTACGATATGCGAGAGACGCTCCATTGTGAGGCCAACTAACTCCTCAAAATGCATCTGATACGTAGCGATGCAGACAGAAGCGTGTACAGTATGAGCCAATCAGCGGCAGTAATGACAGAGCATGCGCTGTTACGCAAAAACCGCGATAGAGTGAAGCCGCGGAAGTCGAAGCGCGAAGTGGCGAAGGTTCACTGTATATAAAGTCCAGGATGTGTGAATACATAGAAACATTAAGTAGAGTAAAGGTTGCTGAGGGATACAGGAGGGGAGACACTGATATCAAGAAGTACAAGAAGGAAGAAAATGTTTTGAAACTGAATGTGATAGAGATTATGCTTTAAAGGACTGAACTATTGAATGATATAATGATACAATGTCTAGATGATGTCCTAATTAAATGGCTTGAAAAAAAGCAATATGGAAATATCTTAAATAACAGGTTTTTTCCCCCAGGGATTATTTAATATTTTTCATAAATATTTTTAAACTCTTATAACAGAATCTAGTTTTTTGGTACCTTTATTATTATTCTTATTTAAGTACTAACAGTATGAAATAATAAACTACCTTTTGGTTAAAAAAACAAAACAAACAAATGCACTAATATAGTTAGAAAATATTTCAATTTATTTGCTTCCATACCTCTTTTCTCAATTTTTATACCATTACAGCCTAAATGCTAAATTGCTATGCATATCTGTGGCATAGAGTTTCTTAATTTCAATATCCAGTTTTAGTAGATGGCCAATAAATGCTCCACCATATTTTTTTAAATGTACACTAAAACTTTTTGAATTCATAATATCAAAGACATCTGCTACTTTAGAGTTGATGGTTATGATGCACTACATGTTTGGGATTGACAAATGTTAAGGAAGAAGTCTCTGAGATATGTGAACAATTAATAAGATGAATTTAGAATAAATAATAATTATTATAATATCTGTCATGACATAATCATTCATAAGTTGTACAATTCGTTTTTACAAAGCACATAGTGCCAGAGTTTCACTGAAGCTTCTGGAATCCTCTTGAGAAAGAATAAGGATAAAGGCAACATTCTAGAAGCATGGCGTGCAGTGATTAAATTCTTAAGATTGCTTGTTGCATGTCAAATTAGAGCCTTCGTCTGGAAGGCATCCAGACTGTTCCCTCTCAGGTATGTGACGTCACAGACATATGCGATTTAATCATGTTATCCATCAAACATCTCATTCAAAGTAGAAAATCGTTAAGAGTCATAGATAATGAAACGTTAACACTGACAGCTGTGGTGCTCTTTCAAACAACTTATTCACACCTACATTTTAAATTTGCTGTAACAAGGAAATTCCTAAATTAAGTAACTCAATCTTAGGCTTTTTATATTTAATCTATTCTTATCAAACATATGCCGTTACAATTATGTACTGTGACATATGCCCTGCATACAGAAATTTGACAACACAATGACATCATATCAAGATACTCCTCTTTTCCCTCATAAGAGAGAAGGAGGAGGGAAAGGAGAGGAAAGATTGGGAGAAAGAAATACGAATTCGAATTTAGTTAAAATTTCTGTCAACTTAATTCAATCCTATAAAAAAGAAAACAAAACTGACATTCATCAATAACGAGCAATGTGTCTGTCAGATGCTTTATTTAAAAACCTTACCTAATTTCAGTTTTCAAAATTCTATGGAAGAGGACAACATTCTATGGTGTCGGCATTATTTAACCATTTTACACATTAAAAAACCTGAAAATCCGAGACGCATAATAAGTTTTGCAATATTTCAAACAAGTAACTCTTGGAAAGAAAATCCAAAGTCAGTTCTTTAGGACTTTTGTAATGTCTACACCATCATCCTGTTTCCAGTGAGCCAAGGGGATGCAATGAGCTTAAGTCCTGGGTCTCCAACCCCCATTGCAGTAATTCCAACCCTCCGGTAGCTCCACAGACAGGAGATCTCATACGGTAAAGATTTACTGCCTACAAAACTCGATGAAGCAGTGCTATTCTGTCCAACTGAGTCCCACAAGGTCCACATGAGCCATGGAATCAACTCCATAACACTGCATGTGTTTGGGCCTTCTGTTTCTAGGTTGTAGAAAAATCATGTTCCACCTTCAACCAAACTGTTTATTAAAATCCATTCTGGGAAGGAACAGATTAAAGAAAAGGCATCTGAAAGAAGATAATGATAATTCTTTGCAAGAGTTTACATGACTGACATGTAAATCTAATTGCCATTTGAGGGAAATTAGCTGCCTTATTGTTCCTAGTCTCCTAGATGTGATGCATAAACGATTTCAGACTCTGTATTTAGTTTGTGTCCCACATGTGAACAAAAATGAATATGGAGAATAATTAATATGCTCACCATTGTTTTATTAAGGATGGTCGCATAAAGAATAAGAGTATTTTGCATTTAGTTGTTATTTGATACCACTTTTAGGCTATACTAAAGTTTAATGACCATTCAACTCTTTTGAAGACTTTAATGTAAACATCCCTTTATTTGAAGTTTCCCTTTGAAATAGTCAATGTACTAACAAATGAAAATAAATCTGCCCTCTCAGAAGTGGGAAATAGGTATTGATGTTATCAATAGACAAGGTTAAACGTAGAGAGGAACAGCATTAAAGGCAATCGTGAGAAGTGGTGATAAGAAATATGTAAAGGGAATCCAACTTGCAAAGTATGTGGGTAGGATCACTCACAAGAAATAAAAAAAAAGGAAACAGAAATAGTAACAAATAAACATCAATCAATAAAACAACCCAGCACAGAACGAAAGGCTATAAGCACATCTCAGGCTGTAAGACTCAAAATGGATGGTGCTGTTGAAATCTCTGGCCCAGGTGACTGCCCACATTTGAGGAGAAGTTCGAATGACTTAGAATAAATTAATTTTAATGGAAAATTTTACCAATTTCTGGAAAACAATATCTAAATGTATCAATCAATAGGTAAAAATGTCCATTAGCCTAAAAGGAGGAGAACACTATTGTGAAAATCCAATGGTACTGATGTTTAATAAATAGTCTTAGGCTTAGAAACAGAAGGAACCTAAACATCTATCTTTATATTGTGGATGATAGCCAAATTGATATAATGCCTAGGGCAGTGCCTAGAGTTGTTCTTGACCTCTCCTGAGGCAGATACTTTATGACATTCTTGACAGTTCCCAGGAATGACTTCTACACTTAGAGGGAGGGTTCTGTTGCAGTGAGCCCAAAGAGTTGTGATGTGCTAGCCGTCAAAAGAACTGCCTGATTTTTAAATAAGGTCAAACAGAAACCTGGAGAACAAACATGGGGAATGCCTACTAAGAATCTGGGATACTTACAAAAGGAACATAAAGTTGGATCAATGTTTGCTTATTGATGCAAGTACACTCAACATTGAGTCTTCATTTGCTGTGAAAGGATCTGGCCATTTATTTGATTGGTTTGTGAAGTATGCGTTATGCCGCATCCTAAACTAAATCAAATAGAAATACCTGACCTGTCTTGGTATACTGTGGAAGAAGGTATTCAAAAGTTTCAGGGAAATTGGCATGCTAGAGTGGCTCTATCAGGTTAGAGCCATAAACCCACACATAGACTTCCCAGAGAATGCACTTTCTACCACACCCACACCCACTGCCACTGATCTGATTCCAATTCACAGCAACCCTTCCCTAGGGTTTCTTAGGCTGTAAATCTTTATGGGAGCGAGAACCTTCATCTTTCTCAAGAGTGGCTGGTGCATTTGAAATGCTGACCTTGCTGTTAGTTGTCCAACACATAACCCACTACTAGGGTATAGTGAGGAACACATTTGCAAAGGAAGTCCCAGAAGCCTTAAAGGCTGCTGTGATTGCTATTTTATATGTCAGATTTGACAGTGGAAACTTCTCTAATTGAGTTAAAACACTTAACCACATGAGAATGATTGGATCCTACAGTGATAGGGGCGCAGTGGCAGCACTTAATGGAGAGAAGACAACATGGGCATGGGTGCCATCATGGATAACAGAGCCAAAGTAGTAATCAAAATAATCTGACTCATTGATTTACGGAGTTAGTCATGAGGCAAGCTGCCCTTAGAAGTGAAGTAGATGAAAAATCTACTAAATATTTATTTGGTCCATAAAAGTGGAAGGATTCTAGGTCAGGTGAATGGCAGTCTAACTTAAATGGCTAGAAGAGCCGTAACGCCTCAGGTGATTTCTCAGACTTGAGCCAGTTGCAAGAAGCACAACCTCTTCAATGAAGGGTAGCCTTCTTGAGGAAGGAATCCACTATATTTACAACGATTTATACCATTGAACATTCTCTCAGCCTTTTCAAAAGGGCTCCAAAAAGACTTTTATGAAAGTGACTATTAGGGCAAAGCAAATTGACTTTTTGGTGATTACTGCAACGGTTTCTGAATGGACATTATTCTAGGACACACAAAACAGGCATACGGAAGTAGGTTATTAATGGTTTTCGTTCAGGTCTATTTCACAATGGGTCCAGTGGGTCCCCAAACCTATTTTTAATGAATTACCTGGTTCTAGATTGCAAAATTAAAATGGATATATTTTGCAAATACTAGCGCCCCCACCTTGGATTTCTGACATATGGGGTAAGGGCTAATATGGTGGAAAATATTTAATCCAAGCAAAAATCTTTAGAACTACTCTTCCTTAGAAAAATAATAAACTAAAAGCAGTACTGTATACCTAGAAGTACTTCTGAGATTAGTATCGCCATCATGAAGGACCTGAAGGATGCAGGAGAGGTGATCACCACCACATCCCTATTTAATTGACCCATTTGACCTGTGCGGAAAACAGATGAATCTTGGAGAACGAAAGCATCTTATTGTAAAATTAATCAGGTGGTAAGTCCAATTGCAGATGCTGTTTCAGGTGTGGTTTCATTGTGTAATCAAATTAATATATCTCCTGGGACCTGGTATGCAGCTATTAATCCGACCAGCCTTTTCTCAATTCTGGTTTTGAATGATAACCAGAAGCAGTTGGCTTTCAGTTGACATGGTCAGGAATCCAACCTCACCATCCAACCTCAGATTATACCAACTCTGTAACCTCAGGTTATATCAATTTTCCCACACCATGTAATAGTTTAGTCCACAGAGACCTTGATTGCTTTTACCTTCCACAAGATGTCACACTGGTCCATGACAATGAAAACATGCTAATTGAACATAGTGAGAAAGGAGTATCAATGGCTTTAGACTTCTTGGTACATAAATGCTAGTGGGTAGAAATTAACCCAACAAAAGTTCAGGTGGCTTCTACTTCAGTGAAATTTCTAGAGCTCCAGTGATGTGGGGCATATTGTGCTATCCCTTCTAAAGTGCAGGATAAATTATTGCATCTGGTCCCTGCAGCAACGGAAGAAAACACATTTCCCTGAAATAAATCTCTCTCTGTGTATGCATATATACATAAATACGCTTCACTGGTTTTACGGCTATATATAATCCGCCCTAATGTAGAAATATATTTAAAATTAATTAGATTTGTTCTTTATTTGACTCTTTTTTCACAAACATTATAGTGCTTTTAAATACTTTGTATGACTCTTCATGCCATACATGCTCTGGTGATCCCCACCAAATGATTGGGTGGGACTATGCAAATAAGCCACTTGGGGCCCATCAAGGAAGGACAGTTTGCTAACAATGCAAATAAGGTGCATGGAACTTGCATGGAAGTGAGACCATGCCAATACATGTTTGAAACCTTAAGGAAGCAAGTGGCCACCATTGGCATCCTGCGCTGTTTAAAATGAACCAGCTCAATGTTTGGCGAAAAGGGCCCTCCCTACCATCAAGAAGAAGAGCAGGGGTGGCATGTGTCCTTTTATCCAGGGCCCTTGCACTGGCAACCTCTTTGACTCAGTAGACACAGAACCTGTGACATCTAAGAACGCAAGAAGCAAGTACAACAGAGAAACAGAAGCAAATCACACAGGAGCCCCACGAGAGGTTACCTGAGAGATTCCTAGGTCAAAGAGAGAGGAAACTACTGTGGGCATGTTGATCCACAGAGCAAGAAAGCTGAGTACATTCTGGCAGGAGGATTCCTGATGAAGGGAATATTCTTCCCTTGTTGGCAGAGGTCAAGAGCTTTACAACAGCTGTGTAGGAAGGCAGACTGAGCCAAGGATCAGAGGGAGAGACCTGCCTGTAGGCATCTCTGAGAACTTGTACTGATGGGAAAAAAAACCTGTATCTTGAATCATTCCTCCTGATTCTGAATTGTAACCTGTTGCTTCCAGTATAAACTCCATAATTGTGAACATAGTCTGTACTCTCTGGGAATTTTGTGTGGCCATTGTAACAAATGATCATACCTGGCAGAGAAGCCCAGAGTGCTCTGGAATCGATAGCTAAAACCAAAATTAACCTCTAAAATCTTTGGAGAGTAAAACTATGTCTAATTTCTATCTCATAGGAGTCAGCCTTGGGTTGCTGATCTTGATTTTACCCCTACCCTGCATCCCCTTATGAAGTTAGATGAAGGGGCTAGACTACACTCTTATTTTTACAGACACGCTCTACCTGTCAGAGAAGTCTCTTAGCCCTACCCTCAAAATATGCCAAGATCTTACAAATTGCAGCCTTCAGGATGTATTACAACTCAACGTAAAGGAAATAAAAGTCCTCACAACTGGGCCAATATGCAACACAATGACAAAGAGAGAAAAGATTGAAGTTGTCAAATATTTCACCTAGCCTGGATCCACAATCACGGCTCATGGGAGCAACCGTCAAGAGATAAAAATACTTTTTGCATTGGGTAAATATGCTGCACAAGATCTGTTTAAAGTGGGGGGGTTGGGGGAGGGGAGAAAAAAAGATCTGTTTAAAGTGTTGAAAATCAACGATGCTACACTGAAGTCTAAGGTGTGTCTGACCCAAGCCCTGGTACTTTCAGTCACCTCACATGCATGTGAAAATTGAACTTTGAATAAGGAAGACCAAAGAAGAATCAATGTATTTGAATTATGTTGCTGGTGAAAAATATTGACCGCAACATGGACTGCCAAAAGAACAAACAAGTATGTCTTTGAAGAGGTACATTCAGAAGGCTCCTTAGAGGCAAGGATGGCGAGACTTCATTTCACTTACTTTAGACATGTAATCAGGAGAGATAAGTCCCCAGAGAAGGACGCCATGAAGAGTAAAATGGATTGGCAATGAAAAACAGGTAGGCCCTCAACGAGATGGATTGATATAGTGGCTGCAACAATGGACTCAAATAAAAAGACAAGTGTGTGGTGGTGCAGGACCAGGTGCTGTTTCATTCTGTTTTACATTGGGTTGCTATGTGTTAGAACTGACTCAACTGAACCTCACAACAACTCTCTGTCTTTATCATCAGCTGCAAGCCCGCCCCCCCCCCACCTCCATAACACTGCAATGTTCTAACCTTGTTCCACCTCACTCCTGAGGTCTATTCTCTATGTAGCATCCCGAACAATCCGATAATTATTGTCACTTTATGCCATTCTCTTATTAAAAGCAGGCAGAGGAACCTCATTCAAAACTACAAAATTTCTTAAAGGCTTGAAGATAAACAAGCGGCCATCTAGCTGAGAAACAACCAAGCCCACACAGAAGAAGCATCCCAGCCTATGTGATCATGAGGTGTTGAAGGGATCAGGTTTCAGGCATCAAAGAAAGAAAAATCATATTATTGTGTGCTCACCTTCCTGATACGATCGATGAGGACAAATGGGAGCATAGGAAATGTGGTGAAGAAAACTAATGGTGCCTGACTATCAAAAAATATAGCGTCTGGGGTCTTAAAGGCTTGAAGGTAAACAAGTGGTCATCTAGCTGAGAAGCAACCAAGCCCACTATGGAAGAATCACACCAGCCTGTGTGATCATGAGGTGTTGAAGGGATCAGGTAACAAGCATCAAGGAACAAAAATCACATCATTGTGAATGAGGGGGGGTGCAGAGTGGGGACCCAAAGACCATTTGTGGGCAACTGGACATCATTTTACCAAAGGGTCGCAGGGAGGAGACAAGCTGGTCATGGTGCAATGTAGAAATGATGAAATATACAACTTTATTCTAGTTCTTAAATGCGTCCTCCCCCCAACTATCATGATCCCAATTCTACCTTAAAGTCCGGCTGGACTGGAGGATGTACACTGGTACAGATAGGAACTAGAAACACAGGGAATCCAGGACAGATGAATAGTCCATTTGTCCAGTGGTGGAGTGAATTAGGACCAATGGTGGGAGTGGTGATACCAGGAGGGTGGAGGGAAGATGGGGTAGAAAGGATGAACCGATTACAAGGATCTACATATAACCTCCTCTCTGGAGGACAGACAGCAGAAAAGTGGGTGAAGGGAGATGTCAGACAGTGTAAGATATGACAAAATAATAATGACTTATAAATTCTCAAGGGTTCATGAGGGAGGGGGGAACAGGGAGGGAGTGGGAAAATGAGGATCTGATGCCAAAGGCTCAAGTAGAAAGCAAATGTTTTGAGAACGATGAGGGCAACAAATGTACAAATGTGCTCGACACAATGGATATATGTATGGATTGTGGTAAGCATTGTACGAGCCCCCAATAAAATGATTTAAAAAACCCTACAAAGTTGGCACACTTCAAATGGTCTCCACTACGTTCTGTACACAGGTTCTGTGTCTAATATCAACTCAATCATTCTAGTCAATAGCTTTGCTCACTTTGTTGCACCCTTTCTGACATCTTAGAGTATGTCTGATTTATCAGGTACAATCCTCCAAAGGAATTTTTGCATTGGCGATTTCTTCTCTTCAGTCACCACCCCCATCCCAGATACCTTCTCACACAATTTAAGATTACATTGTAACTTATCACAATCCTTTTTTTAATAGTCTTTTCCCCTCAGCATTTATTACTTTCTGCAAATACTGTATTTATTTTTCTTAAAATTTTTCTACTGTATTTTCATATAATGTATCTTTTACTATAATGAAACTACAAACTATTACAGATTTTTTTCTGATTTGTACACTGATATAACTCAATTATTTAGATGCAGGCCTACTGTAAAACTATCCAATACATATTTTAGCAGATGAATCAATTAATTAATAAATGAAATAGAAATATATAGTGTCCCAGGGCTGCTAAATTAATAGAGCCTGGAAAATCCCAACACTATATCTGTAGTGTGATATAACAACTTAAATTTTTAACAGTTGTTCAGTGTTTTTTTTATTACTTACAACTGAAAATATTCTGAGTAATATGAAAGCCTGAAGAAAGATTTAGTCTATGACATGTTATAATATTTAATTGATGCTAAATGTGATTATCAAAATAGCTAGAACTTCAGTCTTAGATTTTTGATGAGTTAGGGGACATTCAGATAAATCAATTCAAGATCAATTACAGATGTAGCATTACATAGCATGTGTAAAGAATGTGAAAAGAACTCACATAAAAACCAAATTTAATATATTTTCATAGTTAAGATTTCAAAGCCTGCAGAAGATGGCAAAAACTAAAAGATAGGACCTTATAAAAAATGACTTTCTTGATTATTAAAAGAATAAGGATACCTGGAGATTTTTCCAGAAATTCCCTTTTTGAGATTCTATATAAGAGAGGCAGCTAAGAGATAATCCCTCTTTAAAAATGTTTCAGTTCAAGTTGTAGTTAAAATAAAGGCTAATCAGAATGTTTAAAATTTGGAGATGATTTTGTACGCTTGAGTCGTTTTAAATACATGTTTTAATGTATTCCAAAATCGCTAACACCACAACTCACCAATACCAACTACATGAAAAAAAATGGTCATTTTCATGTCATTATACCAGACCAGTGATCCTCCAACCAGATGCCACTTCTTATAACAACAGATGTCACAGATGAGACAATGAATTCTTGCGACTGTTTCCAACAAAATAGTTAAAACAATCTCCAATCAGGTCTGATAGCATACAGCTGTTTTTCATAATGCAGCAAGGCCAATTTTCCTTATTCCACATGACAATAATAGCTACATTCAAAACTGTCCTACAGCACCTGGCCACAGAACTCATTTGCTGTGAATTTTCAAAGACCAATCTTTTGGAAAGATGTGGGATGAAAAATTATTATCTCTATGATTATACGCATATTATGCATTCCTATAATATATACATCTTCATATGCTTGGTTTTACGTCTCTGAAGAATATATTAGTTGGAATATTTTTCAATGGTATGGTTTTATAGTTCCTATACTCCTGAATGTCTCAATACAACTATTTGATAGTCATGTGGGGTTTTGCTCCACAGACAATCAGGGAAGCTGTGTTTTATGACGAACAGCGCAGTTTCAGGATGGGAATAAGGCTGATTAACAACCTGCAATATGCAGTTGGCAAACCCTTGCTTGCTGAGAGTGGGGAGGGACTGAAGAACTCACAGATGAAGGTCAAGGGTTGCAGCCTTCAGTGTGGATTACAACTCATTGGCAAAAACCAAAATCCTCACAACAGGCACATTAGGTAACATAATGACAAATGGAGGAAAGATTAAAATCGTAAAGGACTCATCTTACTTAGATTTACCATCCCTGGTCACGTAGTAGCAGTCAAGAGATTAAACATTGCGTTGGCTAAATCTGCTGCACAAGAACCCTTTGCAGTGTTGAGAAGCAAGGATGTTACTTTGAGGACTAAGGTGTGCCTGACGCATGCCCTAGTATTTTCAACGACTTCAGACGTCTGTGAAATGTGGACATTCAATAAGAAAGACCGAAGAAAAATCCAAGCATTTGAATTATGGTGCTGGTGAAGAATCATCAATGTACCGTGGCCTACCCCAAGAGCCAACCACTCTGTCTTGGAAAATGTATAGCCAGAATGTTCCTTTGAGACAAGATGACAAGAGCAGTCCCTGGAGGAAGACATCGTGCGTTAAAGTCGAGGAGCAGTGGCAAGGAGGAAGGCCCTAGACAACTTGGACGGACACCCTGGCTACACGGATGGGCTCAAACATAAGAACAACTGTGAGGGTGACACAGGACAGGGCAGTGTTTCACTTTGTTGTACCAAGAGTCACAGTGAGTGAGAACTGGATCTACAGCTCCTAATATCAATGCTAAGTCTCTCCTCAAACTCCCCTAAGAACCCCCCGCAATTGTGAGGTCCGTGTGACCATTGCGTAGAAGTACGAAACTCAGCATACTCGATAGTGGTGTGGGAGAAATGATTGGTGTCAGTCTAGGTAAAGAATGGAAGTTGTAGGCATGTCTGACCCTTGCTTTGGGTCAATAGGGAAGATAGCGGACGTTAGACATCGTTCCCTTCCACTCCATATTTTGAAATGGCACATCAAGTTGAATATGGCTATACTAATTATAAATATTATAATGTTTAATAAACCAGGAAACTACTAGCTCTAAATTTATCTGGCAGAAAGAAAGATGCACGGACTAGACAGATTTTAGTTATTTCATTATATCATGTTCAATGTACAAAAGGAATCAAGATTTTAGAAACTATATTAAAAGTATAAAATGTTGTCTCAATTAGAGAATGTCAATAAAGAGATTTGAATAATAAAGAAGAAATAGAAATTCTGGCTTTCAGTAGAATGAACACACTTGAAGATTGGTCAGTTGAGATTTCCCAAGACTTAGAAATACAGAGAGATAAGAATGATGGAAAGTGAACAGAGGTTGTGGGGTACCATCAGGTGTACCCCTCCTGCATCAAAGGAGATGCTTAAGGGGGCAAGGAGGACAATTAGGCAGAAAGACTATTTTTTTAAAATAATCACTAAAAGTATAAATACTAATGTCTACATCAAGATACTCTTTTTCATATCCAAGTACAGTGAACCCTCGCCACTTCGCGCTTCGACTTCCGCGGCTTCACTCTATCGCGGTTTTTGCGTAACAGCACATGCTCTATCATTACTGCCACTGATTGGCTCATACTGTACACGCTTCTGTCTGCATCGCTATGTATCGGAGCTACGTATCAGATGCATTTTTGCTTTTGTACAGTGTACTGTAATTGTTTGCAATTTTAAAGAAATTTTATCTAAGCCCTATGATGGCTCCTAAACGAGCTGCTTCTTCTCAGCCTTCTGACAATAAAAATAAGCGCCTCTACACCCGCTCCTTCAGAGGAAAAAGACGGCGACCCACCTGTAGAGTACATCCCTTAAGTCATTTCATAGGCTATTGATTACAGTATTTGTAAGAACTATGTATAATAATACTGTATGTGAAATATGTAATACTGTAAACTAGATGCCAAAAATAATATAATAAATAATAAATGATCATTGTAACGTCCAAAATGTTTTACTGTATTTTCCCTTTTTCGTTTAATAAATTGGGTAATACGAGTGTAATGGTGACTAAAGGGTATTTTTTTATGTCCTCTATGCTCTAACTACGAAAATATTTGATTTACAAATAGGGAATCCTACTTCGCGGAATTTCATTTATCACGGTAGGGACTAGAACCGATTAACCGCGATAAACGAGGGTTCACTGTACTTTAATTGTTATTAGTTCATTCTGTGAACTAGTTAGTTCATTAGTTCATTCTGCCATTTAGTTCATTCTGTGGCCTAGTGAGTCCATGTACAACACAACAAAGCACCGTGCAGTCCTGTGCCATCCTCACAATTGCTGCTCTGCTTAGGCACAGTGTTGCATACCGTGAACATCCACCTCATTGAAAGCCACCCTCTCTTTCATTGACTTTCTACTTTCCATGAGTAGCGTTCTTTCCCAGGGTCCCGATTCCTGCTGATAAAATGACCAAAGCACAGGAGATGAACTCTTGGCATCCTTATTTCGAAGGAGTGTGTTAGCTGTACTTCTCGTCATTCTTTCATCAGTTCATGGTATATTCACTATCCCTCACCACCGAAATAATTCAAATGCAGCCTTTGCTCTCTAACCTTCCTTATTCATTATTCAGCTTTCACATGCAGATGAGACTATTGAAAATAATATAACCTGGGGCAGGCATAACTCTGTCCTCAGAGTGGTATCTTTGCACTTTAACATTTTATTGTTTTTAAAAATTTGTACTTATTTATTTTCTCCAATTGTTTTATTGAGATATAATTCATGTATCACACACTTCCTTAATTCAGTCATACTTAAAGAGTTGTGTATCCAACACCACAATCAGTTCTATAACATCTTCCCTCACTCCTGGATTCCTGATTTGTTCCCCCTTCCCCTCCAACTTCACGCCCATGTCCCCTATAAGGGGACACCAATTCTTGTGTCTATATCTTCATCTTTCCTATGCTTCAGAAACTGGAGAGCATTAAGAGAAAAATAGAAAGAAAGAAAAGAGCACCAGCAATATTAAAATGAGCCACAGAAAATTCCTCTGTCAAGAAAAAAGCAAGAAATATTTAAAACTAGAACAGGTCCAAAGTAGGTCAAGAGGGAGATCAAATGACAAGGTATCACCTAGTCATTGTAACCTAGTTCAACCACCATAATCAAACTTATAATAGTCTCTGTCTGGTAGCAAGGTTATGCCCATCCCTCAACGGTGCTCAGAGGGATCCAACAGAATCTTAATTCATGTGGGATCCTGCAGATGGATTTTGGGTTTCCATTGCGATTAACAGCCTTCTGAAAATTGGGTGTTCACAATTTAAGCACTCATACCCTGCCTTCCTTTATATTTGGATTTTGTTATTCATTATCCTTGGATCACACAGGCTAGTGTGCTTCCTCTATGTTGACGCCAGACCTAGATGGCTGCTTGTTTGAAGGCAAGTCTTTAAGACCCCAGGCACTATTATTTTTGATGGCCAGGTACCATCTGCTTTTGTCACCACTCTTTGATGTAGCACCCATGTCATAAGAAGTAACTATTCTTGGATTGGTGCTAAAATTAAGTGGGTGACCAGAATCCATTCATTTGTCCATAGATTCTGTATGAGTTTGGTTCACTTTAGAGATCTCATATCGTTTTATGACAAAGAACATTTTCAGTCATTTTCTTCGGGCATAAGGCAATTCAATCGCTACCATCAATGAATTTATCCAGTAGCTTAGAATTTAACATACTACTAAGAAAAGGAAGTTATATGAGTGCACCTCGGGTTGGGACATCTTAAATATTGTAGCCGATTTGCCTTAAAGCAGCATGTGGTTTCATTTCCTGACCGATGCTTCCATGATCATTGATTACGGATCCAAATCAAATTAAATCCTTGACAGTTCCAGTCATTTCTCTGTTTACCGTTATGCCTGTGCGTCAAGCTGCGAAGGTTTTTGGTTTGTTTGCATTGAGTCGTAATCCAGACTGAAGGTTGCATTCTTTGAGTTTCTTCAGCAGGTGCTTCAACTTATTTTGGCTTTGAGTTAGCAAGGTGATGTTATCTGCATATTCGCACCTTGTTGATGAGCGTTTTACCAACTCAGACGCGCTTTTTCTCTTCATATAGTCTGGTTTTTTTCAGATTATTTGATCAGGATACAGTTTGAACAAATGTAGTGAAAGAACACAACCCTGACGCACAACTCTACTGATTTTAAATCATAACAAAACAAAAGCAGACTTATCGCCATCAAATCCATTTGGATTCATAGTCCCCCTCTGGGACAGAGTAGTACTACCCCTGTATTTCTGAAGTTACAACTTGTTATGTGGGCTGAAAGCCTCCTCTTATGTTCCAGAGTAGCTGGTGGGTTCAAATGGCCGACCATGCGGTTAGCAGCCCAAAGCATCATCAACTATGCCAACACGGAGCCTTTAAACCATACGAAAAACTCACTGTCTTGGTATAGATTCTGACTCACAGCAACCCTTTAGACCTGCCCTTTTGGATTTATGTGACTTTCTATCCTTAGAGGAGGAGACAGCCTCTCCTGTCTCTTACAGAACCATCGGTGGGCTCAAAACACTAAATCTGTGGTTACCGTCGCATTGTATGCCACTTGAACGCCTTCTTAAACCACACAGTGCATCTTTTGTTTGAATGAGTTCCTCTTGGCCTATGTTTAGGTCTTACATGAGTGTTGGGGACTCCCATTTTTTTCACAGTGTTATTGAGGGCTGTGAACATCTACACACAGTCTAATGCCTTTATATCATCAAGAAAACACAAGTAACATCTTTCTGATATTCTGCTTTCAGCCAACCACCTGATGTTAGCAATGATTCATCTTTTCCACATCCTCTCCTGAATATGGTTTGAATTTCTGGCAGCTCTCTGAGGAAAAACATGTACTTGTGTTTTAGTCACTATGTAGTTAAATGTGTGGATTGTAAGAAGCGATGGCTAGCCTTGAGAGCAATCGGAACTCCAGAACACTTCATTGTTCTCTTGCAGAGCCTGTACATAGATCAGGAGGGAGTTGTGTGACAGGGGAGTAGTGCACGGTTTCAAATCAGGAAAGGTGTGTGTCGAGGTTGGATCTTCTTACCATATTTGTTCAATCTGCATGCTTAGCAAGTCACCAGAGAAGCTGGACTGCACCAAGAAGACTATGGCATCAGGGTGACAAGAAGGCTTATGAACAACCTGAGATGGACAGATGACACAACCTTGCTTGCTGAAATGAGAAGGACTTCCAGCATTTGCTGATGATTACCAAGGATTGCAGCCTTCATTATGGATTACAATTTGATGTAAAGAACTCCAAAATCCTCAAAGTTAGACCAGTGGGTAACCTCAGGATAAACAGAGAACAATTTGAAGTGTAATATTTCCTTTTGCTTGGATTTACAATCAATGTTCACGGAAGCATCAGTCGAGGGATGAAGCAATGTATTGCATTGCATAAATCTGTTCCACACAACCTCTTCAAAGTGCCGGAAAACAAATATGTTACTTTGAAGACTAAGGTGAGCATGAGCAAAGCCATTATAATATTTAATCAAGTCCAGCTCTTGTCTTAAACATTGAACAGGTTTGACAGGGGTACAGTCTGCAGTGAGACAAGATACAAATAAGAGAACATTGCGGCACAGGGATCCCTGAAGCGCTAGACCCTCCAAGATGCAGACCTTTACTCAAGGCAGGTATAAATACACTCCCTGTCACATAGCCTGCATCTTGTGACTGGGTTTTACACCAAGGGACAGTTGACAATTATTGAGGGTATACAAAGAAATATGAATACATCAACCAAGCTGTTCAAAGACAGGAGGGGAGGATAAAGTCGGGAGCATGGAGTAAACGCTAGTTTGCAGATTGCTGGGCTTCAGCACCATTGACAGGAAACTGCTTCATCAGCTCCCTAGGCTGAGCTGTCAGCATGCTCCCACAATCCTTAAATGGTGGACGGTGGTGATCATGGAGCAAACGACTTGTCCCCCACAAGCATGGTACTTTCAATCACCTCATATGCATGTAAAAATTAGGCATAGAATAAGGAATACCAAAGCATGGATTCATTTGCATGCTAGTGTTGGTAAAGAATATTCAAAGTTCCCTGGACTGCCCAATCTGTCTTGGAAGTACAGGCAGAAATCTCTCAGAAGCGAGGATTAAAGATTTAGTCTCATATACTTTGGACATGTTATCAGGATACACCAGTCTCTGGGAAAGGTTATCATGTTTATTAAGTAAAAGGACAGTCAAAAGGAGGAAACCCTCAAGAAGATGGGTTTGAACAGTGGCTGTCACAATGGGCTCAAACATACGAACAAGTATGAGGCTGGTGCATGACCGAGCAGTGCTTCTTTATGTTGCATGTAAATGACCCCTGACTGGTGTCAAAGTGGTTACTCTCTGAACTGGTAACCTCAAAGTCAGCAGTTTAAAACCACCAGCCTCTCTGTGGAAGAAAGATTGTGCTTTCTACTGCCGTAAAGAGAGTCTTTACTTCCGGGGCCTTGACTTCATTTTAACGGTGTTGGGAAAATGTGGAGAGAGGTAATAATTATGGTTATACAACACAGAGTATAACCAATGGCACTACATCATACATGTAGAAGTAGTTGAATTGGTGAATGTTTTGTTCTGTATATTTTTGCCAAACTGGGGGCAAAATTACATGAATAATAGTGAATATGTGGAAAAATAAAATGTTCTGAAGTTGATTGTGGTAAAGACTGTCCAACTCTTCTTGATGTGGTTGAGCTATTGAATTATATGATATGGGGACAAAGTGCCAATAAAACTGTTAAAAAAAACAACAATAAAAACTAAGAGTAACCATCTCAGAAACTCACAGGGGCAGTTCTACCTTGTCCTGTAGGATTCCATTAGCCTGCACCAACTCCACAGCACCTAACAAGACAATTCCAGCAAGATGCATTAGATAAGCTTCCCTTGTACAGCTCTATTCTACCTTCTTTTATGTGCTGTTATTGTTCTGAATTAAAAAACGTGTTGTAAAACCAACAATATATTCTTATTTCATATCGTGCCAATTAATGAAATTGAAAGAAAAAAGGGAAAAGTATTTCTTTTATATTTGTAGAGTTTGTTAATTATTTTCTTATATCATTAATCTGTGTTCTCTAGAGAAGCCAACAAAAATGAACAAACATATACACACACTATATATATATATTTAATTCAAATTTAAATTGTACTATGACTGTATCAAAGGACAGACCATGCAAGCCAAAGGAATCTTGTCTTGAAGTTTTCTTCCCAGCCTTTGCACAGTAAGAGTGATTTGAAAGGCACAGAGAACAATATAGCCCTCAGTAGCTTCTATGCCAATTAAAATAGATACCCCAAGTATCAAAAGCAAATCATATGAAAAAAAGCCCAAGTGACTAATAAGTGTGTAAAACATATTGTTCCTACTAATTAAGAAATTAAAATTAATCCCACATCCAACTTCAGATGGAGAAACTATTAAAAATCTTTGAACAATGATAAATATCATCAGTTTTACATTTCTATTGGGAGGGGAAAATTTCACCAATGCGTAGAGAGGAATTTGGCAATGTATTTTAAGAAGGTTTAAATATTCCCACAGACTTTACTCACAAATTCTACTCTTATTTTTAATCCTATAGTAAAAATGTCCCTAATGTTTATGAATGTACATAGAACAAAATCATCCAAAACAAAAGATAAGTATGACATGGAATTATATGAATATATTTTAATATATCAATAAATGAATTACCATAAAGTAAATATGACATAAGTATAAGAATACTAGAGTCTTTGATGTGGATACATATGTGAAAATTAAAAGCTGGTTGCTGTGCAATATATACTTTTATTGACATTTAAACTATTCACAGTGATGGCATATATTAATACAAGGAAATATATACAGTTTAACATTTTAAATAATGTCTGGGAACTACAGACCTTCCAAAATTCAAAAAAGGAAGCTGGAAGTACAAAAAAGGGATGCACATAGCTTTGAAGTTTTATATCTTATGAGAGGTAATGGTACCATTATATTACTATATTTTTAAGAAATATTTTTTAAGAAAAAAGAAATATATTGTAATCTATTAAACTTTTATCCAGAAGCCATGTGGAAATCATGATTCTTTTAATTTTCTCTTTACACTTTCAACCCTTTGCAGCTTTTCTTTCTTTTTTCTTCTTTTTTGCTTATTTATAGAAGTGAGTGGAAACAGTCTTACCTGGTTCCTATTTTAACAATAATTGTTATATTGTCCTTTGCATTATTAAGGGACTTCATTTTAATTTCTGGAGAAAAAATATTTTTCAGAGAGTTTTAAATGTTATACAATTATATCATACAATAATATATCATTATTATAACAGATGGTATATATATTCTACATGTTATATTAGGTAACATTCAATTCTTGGATTGATCAATAAATAGATGTTGAGATTATCCATGTGGTATTGGACATTAATAAAATTTCTGATTTATAAACATAGTTTTTCCTTTGTCTATGCCTTTTTTTTTATTGATGAATTTGACTAAATAATTTTACTGGCTTTTGCATATGATGTAATCGAATGTGAGGTAAAAATATATCTTTATTTTATACATTTAAATTCTAGGTTGACAGTTTATATGAATTTAATAAATGTTTTCATTAGAATCCTCTTTTGTTTCTTAAACATTTACAAAAGACAGAGGCTAATTGTTCTTTGAAGATTTGCTCAGATTTGTATATAAAGCCATCTAGTGGCCTTTTAGAAGGGATAATTCAGATTACAAATTCAATGTCATTTATTTTCTTAATTATTTCAAATTTTTATTTCTTCTTGAGTTCATTTTAGTAATATGCTTTTCAAATAGGTTTTTTTTTATCATTATTATTCTCTTAGCTCTATAAATATTAATTTAAATCTATTCAAACTATTAATATATGACCTTTTAAAATATGTGACTACTAATATGTGGCCTTTATAAGTCCTATATTATGACTTATTTATTTGGAAAAAGATTGAAAGACATGAATTGGCTTCAAATAATGAGCTCTTTGTTTTAGTTCACCCTTTTTATTATTTCTTTTAAAAATATTTGTTTTATTATTCATTCAAGTCATTTCTTCATTAATATACATTTTAAATATTAACTTCCTACTAAAACCTACTTTTGCCTAAGTCTTTAGCTTTTATGTATGATAATTGAGTTAGTCTGTGTACTTTAGAGAAACAAATCCACAGAAACTCGTGTATAAGAGAGAGCTTTCTATAAAGGTTAAGTGTGCATCAAGAAAACATCCCAACCCAGTGCTGCCCAAGCCCACAAGTCCAACATTAACCCATTAACCCATAAGTCTGACACCAATCCACAAAGTCCTCCTCTATCTCACAAAGCAGACATAACGATGCCGACTGCAGGAGGAAAGCAGAGTCAGTGAATGTGTAAAGATCTCAGCGCTGGCAGGGTCTCCACACAGCTGCTCCAGCACCCAGGGCTGCATCGGGGTAGGTCCATGTGGCTTCTCCTTGGGGATATCTTGCAGGAAGTGAGCCTTGCAAGCTAAAGCAGGAACTGACTAAGGCAGCTGCACCCTGGTCTGACCATCACAAAGCAAGAGACCTAAGAACTAGAAAGGGGAGGCTCACTGAGCCATTTATCTCTTTGCCCTTTAATTAACCCCACATGTGTTTATCGGCCAGGTTGGCACAATAAACTAACTCAATAATTTACAGGCATTAAGTTTGTGAATTTATAAGTAGCATTATATACATTATATAATTTATTGAATTATGAATTATATGCTATAAATTTTATGCATATGTAAACATTTATATATAGGTATCATTATATAGAGATTTTATTGTTTGTATCATATTATTAAGTGACTATATGCAATTGCATTCCACAGATTGAATTATATTTTATGCTAGCACTTCTTCAACATTTTTTACATTGTGGCTTTGTAAATTTTCAAATTAATTTTTTAAGTCCTGAAATAAATGTAAATAATCTGTTTTGAATTTTTACATGTATCCATTCATATAAATATAAATCACAGGGCCTTATAATTAAAAGACATAATTCTAATTTGCGAACACTTTTATTACTTTTTCATGGTTTTCTAAATTATATTCTACTAGATTGAGTGTTAACATTGGAGTACATAAAAAGTCAGTAGGAATGAGAGAATCAATTGAGCAAAGAGATTTGACAATTTACTGGGGCTCCCAGAAGGAGGTTGACCTTCTCCTGCTATCATGGGACTTGGGAAGAGCATATAATGGTGAACAATGGCTAAGCTCATTGCTAATGAGTTGATTTCATATGCATAGGAAGTAATCTCATCAGTAAACTCAAAACAAAAAACCCTCCCCCCCCAAATTCAGTTTAAAGGAGATTTAACCATGGGGTGGGGGGCCTCTAAGATAGATGTGGTGATTGTACAACTTCCCTTGATAGGATTGAATGATTAAACCATTCGGTTGTATAATATTTAAATTATGTGCCAATAAAACTGTTGGGAAAAAAATAATGTTTTTGTAAAAGAAAGATCAATCTTTCATTGAACAAATCGCTAATAATTACAATAATTATCATATTCTTTACTGGGCATTAAAATAAAAGCATATAGAAGAGATAAACATCTAGGAAATTAGAATAAAAGTAAATGAAAGTGAATACCGCTTGTTATTGTTAGATGCCCTCAAGTCAGTTCTGACTCAGTGAGCATATGTACAACAGAAGGAAACATGAGTCCTGTGCCTTCCTCACAATTGTTCTTATGTTTGAGCCTATCCAACGCACCTATCTTCACCTATCAAAATGGTTCAGTTCCAAGTACCAGGCCTTATGCAAATATCACCATTAACAAAAATAGAGGATGACTACCTTATTCACAACTGCCAAATTACTAATTACTTAGCTGCTAAACCAGTAAGAATCATGGTCAGCCAAGTTGACACATAGCTTGAGCTATTACAGCCAGAGTTACTGTTACCCTATACCTCTGTGTTTGTTACTGCCTGACATATGTTGTAAAAATGCATAAATATTCAGATTTTTATGATTGTGGTAAAAGCTAAATAGTGGATAATGAGCTAGTGTGTGAGAAATAGGTGTCATAATATTTAAATGTGGCCTTATGAAAATAGCATACTTATTTGTCATAACATAATTTAAATGCTTGGACCTTTGTTAAATTGATCATATTGTAAGGTGTGTAAGGGACAGTTTCAGTGGTCAAGAAGGGGAAAACAAATTTCTTGATGTTGTTTTGTAAGGTGTGAAAAAATGAACACGATGTATTTGAGAAACGATGTTTTCAGGATGGGAATAAACTCAACAATAAGAAAAGATTCAGGAAAGGGTATGTTAGTGGAAAGCTTGAGCATGTTAGAAAGCAAAAAAGTTCACACTGGGTATATGTCATGAAATAGAAATGTAAGGAACTTAGAGTTGGCTGACTGAAGGGTTTCCAGTAATGAATAATCAATGTGAACTCCGAGACTTCGGCTATATTCTGCAGGGAATTCTAGCAGCTGTGGTGTCAAGCTGAAAGTGCCTTTTTCTTGAGGACTATGGGGATTGGAAGGGGCAGGTGAATATCTGAGCATCTCTAGCTATCAAGTAGATCTGAGTACGTCCCTCTTGATCTATCAGACTGAGGCAGAAGTGGACCGTGTCAGCTGGGTTCGCTCATTCAATAGATATTATTGAATTCCTACGCCAGGTGAGCCACGAGATAAACACTGGAAACTCAACTTTCAACAGAATCCACAGATCCCAGCTTCCTTGTATATTAGATATGAAAGACAATATGTGATGAAATAATATCAATAGAATGCAACACATGGCTGTGCATGCTATGAAGACATATAACACACTATCAGGGTTGGAGTCAACCGAATAATTAGAGGGCACAGTTCCCACAAGGTGGCCTTTCCTTCTGACATCAATGAGAAGACTGAAGGATTTCCAAAACCAGTTGCAGTTTTCATCCTTTGCAAGATGGTCTCACTGAGTCAACGAGAACAGGTAATACTGATGGTTTCTGTTTAATCCAGAGAGAGGATGTAAATTAAGATCCGGTTAAGAAGCCAGGCATAAAGCCCGTATGTGGAGATTCCAGTTGTCCTCCTCTCATAGAGTTGTGATGATTGAAAAGCCAGCAGTTTGAAACCACCAGTCACTCAGATACAAACGAAGCTTTCTATTCTCATAAAAATGTATAATTTCAAGAAAACTGTTGGGGGAAAAAATGGTATCGTCTCAGAAACCCCGAAGAGCAGTCCCTCCTTGTCATCCAGGGTCACGAGGAGGCAGAATCAACAGGATGGCACTAAGCTTGGGTTTTGTTTGGGGTTTTTTGGTCCACAATCTGTGACAACATGCATGACATATCGCCTGTAATGCTCAGAGATTTTGTCTGAATTTGGATCACACAATATCTCACTTCGAGGGGTCTACACGATACTTTTGTACTACAGTGAACTGATGAAACTGATACCAGGTCGCTCCTTTATATATCACGCTGTTAGACTAGCCCAGATGAGACACGTCTACAATGAAGGTCAGTCCAAGGTTCTAGAGGTCATCTTTTAGCAAACAAGGTCAAAGGTCAGATCTTTTTTTTTTTCCGGTAAGATTAATTCTGTACTACATAAGCCATTCCTGGCCTTTGGCAAAGGCACTCGGAGAGCAAATAATCATATTTACGTGGGCATCTGCATTCAGGATAGCTTTTAGATGACAAGACAGAGCAATAGTATCAGCATGAATATCAGCCTAATATTTGGAGAAGTTGAAGTGGAGGTGGGGCAGATTTAAAGGACCAATACATCCTCTTATAAAGCCATTACATTTTTGTCATATTTTGTCCTAATTTTATTACTTGTTTCTCCCATGGGGTAATGCTATTTGAATTTTAGGTAAATTGTTGCAGAACTATTTATCAAAGAAATTAGCTGACGGCTAAAAAAATCCACTTCTTCCTCAGGCCTGACATTTCCCATTGGTATTACCTGCTGAAAAAACTCCCAGTTCATTTGTTTACTTCTGTTAGTATTCTCTTAGGTTGGTTTTTATAAGATTGTTGAGTTATCCCAAGAAGACCAATCATAGACCATATCACAGTATGGTAAAATAAGACTTAAAAAATAACATCAAATTTTTAGAATTTTGCTGAGCCAATAACCATCCAGTCTGTCATCATATGATATGACCATAGTATTTCTCAAGCAATATTACTCTGGTTTTCAAGCTTCCGTCCAACCTCCCAGGTTTCCAAAGCAAATATGATCTTGGAAACATAAGCCTTCAACCTTTAAAGCAGCTGACAAAATTGGGCTAACAGATAATGGCACCTCAAACTCGAATCTTCACTCAGGGCCTCAATGTAATACAAGAATCAATTAAAAATATTATTACTATGGTTCCAGTTCAAACAAGCCTGGGCTTATTCCACAGAGCGCTCTGTGATCAGTGGATGGCTACAGACAAATTCTCTCCATAATACAATTGTCTTAGTCGCCTAAGAATATTTTAAAATATATACTCAATCAAAAAGTGATGCTCCATGTATTTGCTGAGCCAGTTAGAGACAGAGAGATCCACTCAGAAACGCTGGAGAATATGTTGAGAAACAATAACTTACATTTTTTGTTGAATAAATATATCTATGGTTTTGTAGCAATACTTTTTTACTTACCTTCATTTCGATATTCTCTAGTGCATAACTCATTTACTCATGCCTTTACATCAGCTTTATTTCCATTTATCATTTTTTTCATCAATTTGGCTATTATTTTTATCATCTCCTTCCTTCTACTTTTTTTGGTTTTGTTTTCCTCATTTTTTTAATCGTTTTATTAGGGGCTCATACAACTCTTATCACAATCCATACATACATCAATTGTGTAAAGCACATTTGTACATTCATTGCCCTCATCATTCTCAAAACATTTGTTCTCCACTTAAGCCCCTGGCATCAGTTCCTCATTTTTCCCCTCCCTCCCCGCTTCCCCCTCCGTCATGAGCCCTTGATAATTTATAAATTATTATTTTGTCATATCTTGCCCTGTCTGACATCTCCCTTCACCCACTTTTCTGTTGTCCATCCCCCAGGAGGAGGTCACATGTAGATCCTTATAATCGGTTCCCCCTTTCCAATCAACCCTTCCTCTACCCTCCCAGTGTCACCACTCACACCACTGGTCCAGAAGGGATCATCTGCCCTGGATTCCCTGTGTTTCCAGTTCCTATCTGTACCAGTGTACATCCTCTGCTTTAGGCAGTGCATTCACTGAAAATATTCTCAGGTGTAAAATGATAACGATGCTTCTAAAATGAACCAAGGACTTATATAAGCCATAGGTATATGAATGAATCTTGGGCTTACACTTAATTCTACCCCCAATCTAAAATCAATTAGTGTTTGACATGGCCCTAGTTGATGCTTGCCCTGATGAAGAGACCACTGAAGATATGGGTGCTATAGCAAAGTGTGAGGAAGAATCTACATGATGCCTAGCTATCATAAAGAAGATAGGCTAAGGTCTTAAAGGCTTGGCTTCAAACAAACAGCCATCTAAGTGAGGCATAAACTAAGTCCACATGGTAGAAGCACACCAGCCTGTGTGATACAAGGATTGTAAATAATACAATCCAAATCCAAAGGAGGGAATGATATCAGAACTTAAATTCTGAATACCTGGTTTGCTGAAAACTATGGATGACAGTGGGAGCCCCAAATCTATTTGCAGGGTCCACCCATGGACTAGCCTTGTTATCAAAAACAAAGTGAAAAGGAAATCGATGTGGATTAAGCATCTGGTGAATCCCCTCGGACATTGGTGGGGGGTGTGAATAGAGTGCATTGGTCAGTGGTCTTTTTTCTTTTATGCTTTTGAGTTTTGCTCCACATTCTTTTTCACACTCTGTCCAGGACCTCCGATTGTGATCCATTTCAAAGGAATCAGCAGTGGGTACCCAGGCACCATCAGTCTGATCCCAGAGTCATTGAGGTTGAGGCTCACAGAGCTCATGACCCTTTGGATTAATTGTTTCCACGAGTCAATATGCTTCCTGCTTCTTGGTGATAAATGGAGAGAACCAGTAGCTGGACCTCAGGTGGCTGCTAATAACCGTTAGGAACTCAATCGGAGGTCTGATGACTCGTGGCCTCAAGATGTTTGATTGTGGTACAGAAATTTGCATAAAATTCCCCCCTGCAGGTATTGCCTATATTTCTGGATGCATTTTCAGCCAATAGAAAGAAATACCTTCTCTGTGTTTGTGTGTATGTAGCCTCATTTACACCTTTTCTGCTCATTTATCACTGAAAAATTATGGTAATCATTCTTGTTCCTGGAATGTGTGTGTAATAGTATTTACCATTTTTACCTTTACCTCCTTTGCTTCTCCTAATGCCTTCCTTTGCCTTAGAGAGTTTTTGACATTCTCCCCTTTATATATTTCCTTTCCTTCCACCCAAGTTAACATGTGTTTACCCTCCAGTGACTAATTTACCCTTCCTCCTCCTTTAGTCTCCTGTAATGCTCAAATAGTTTTCCTTTCTATGTATATGTCTTATTTGGAGTTTTTATAGTAGTGGTCTCATACAGGATTTATCTTATTGTGATCGAGTAGTTTCCCTTTGCATAATGCCCTCCAGGCTCATCCTACACTAAAATATTTAGCCGATTTGCTGTGTGAGCTCTCCTGCTTTGTTCATTTTCACTAGTGTTTTCATTCTCCAGAAATCCACTTCTTTGAATGTGAAGTTGTTGATTCATTTTTTCACCTTTATCAAAATGACAGACTAGAAGTGGGCATTGCGTAATGTTTGTAGATTACGTTGAACAGTATTGACATCTTTACAATGTTAAGTCTCTATATCCATGAGCACTTACAGGAAGATTATAGGAAAGTAAGTCAACATCAGTGCTACCTGGAGTGCCAGTTCAGACACATATGGATTTAATCCAAATAAATCATTTCTGTTATTAGTGGGTGACTGAAAATAAGTTCTCTCAGTAATACTCATTTCTTTATATAGTTGTTGTTGCTGTTGCTGTTAGGATCCATCGAGTTGGTTCAGACCTATCACAACCCTGGGTACAACAGAAGGAAACACTACCCAGTCTTGTACCAACCTCAGAATTGTTTCTATGCTTGAACCCATTGTTGCAGCCGCTGTGTCAATCCTTCTTGTCAAGAACCTTCCTCTTTTTCACTGTCCCTCTACTTTACCAAGTAGGATGTCCTTCTCTGGGGACGGGTCTCTCCTGACAATGTTCCCAAAGTATGTAAGAAGAAGTCTCATCGTCCTTGTCTTGAAGAAGCATGTTGGTTGCACTTCTTCCAAAACAAATTTGGTCCTTTGCGTAGCCCAGGTGACGTTCAACATTCTTTGCCACAATCATAGTTCCAATGCATCAATTCTTCTTTGGTTTTCCTTACTCAATGACCAACTTTCACTTGCACCTGAGACAATTGAAAGCACCATGATCTGAGCCAGGCTCACCTTAATCCTCAAAGTGGCATCCTTGCTTTTCAATGGTCTAAAGAAGTCTGGTGCAGCAGATTTACCCCATGCAATGACTCATTTGATCTCTTGACTGCTCTTTCCATGAGCATTGATTGTAGATCCAAGCAAGGCAAAATCTTTGACAACTTTACACTTTTTTCCTTTTATCACAATGCAAACTATTGATCCACTTGTGGAGGTTGTGGTCTTCTTTACCCTGGATTCTGTACCACACTTTTTAAAACATTTGTTATTAATTGGGGGTTCATGTATATATCATATCTTTCCGTAGTTCAATCATGTCAAGCAGCATTGTGCAATTGCATCTTATTAGGATGCCTAAAATAGGTACAATCAAAACTGTGCCATCTTACCATCTTCTGAGCCGGTTAACTCCAAGGCAGAGAAAGCACTTCAGGAGGAAATGGAAACTATTTTGGGGGGACACCAACGGGGTTGTTCTTGATAGATTTTCTTGAAAGACACAGGGCCATCATGAGGGCATCTTTTGAAGAATCTACTTTTCCATTGTGAAATATATTGGTGAGAAAAAGCTCGGTCAAGTTGTGCCAATTCATTCTCACCCCTCACAACCTGCTCATTCTTTCTTCCAGGCCAGCAAGTATTGCCCTACAGGGATTTTGTTGAGAAACATTACCCCTGACCCTAGGTGTTAGTCTGTGTGCTTTAGAGAAACAGATCCACAGAAACTCAGGTATAAGAGAGAGTTTTATATAAAGGTTAAGTGCATGTCAAGTAAACATCCCAACCCAGTGCTGCCCAAGCCCACAAGTCCAACATTAACCCATATGTCCAACGCCAATCCACAAAGTCCTCCTCCATCTCACCAAACACATACTATGACACTGACTGCAGATGGAAAGCTGAATAAACTTTAACTATCTCACCCTATCTACCCTACAGCCATAATCTTGTCTCTTTAGACTTCCCGTTGTTTACAAGACTCGAAGGGTATTTAAAAGGAACACCATTTGAGACTCTTGAGGAAGACAAATTGCTATTTGGATGTGATATAAATTGAACAGCACAGATTTCTCTGGGGAAGGGTTAGAGAGATGGAAACAAAGTCTTTAGAAGTATATAAACCAAGGTGCAGAATCGTCAAGAAGCCATATTTGTCCATCTTGATATTTTTGTTTCCTAAGGTTTTCTGTAATTATATAGAAATGCCTTTCGATTTACCCTTGTATTCTTCTACCCATTTAAGTCTCCCAGGAGAGTGGCTTGTGGTAGGCATGTGTACTTTTCTTTATGGTTTTGGCATCTCTGACTAATTCATCCTAAATACTTCATCTTTTGTGTGGCTACTGTAAATACGTCGTTTCCTCGCTTTCTCCTCAGTGGTCTTATTGTCATCGCTGTCTGCCTGAACGTTCTGTGCTGACCTGGTACCCTGCCACGGTGCTGAATCCTATTCGTTCCAGCATGCATGTCATCTACAGGGATAGTTTGGTTCTTCTTTGCCAATTTGGATGCCTTGTAGTCACCTTTCTCGCCTCATTTCTCTGGCTAGAACTTCCAGTAACAATACGTAATAGGAATGATGGCTGAGAGCAAACCTCTTGATACCTGCTTTCTTGATAACATTTCTTTCTTCCTATAATTTTTTTTTGTATTATATAAGTGTAGCTGGTTTTATATCTCTACAAAACTCAGTGTAACACAGTAACCCTTTCCTTGAGTTTTATTTTGTAATTGTCAAAGTTTTATTGTAAATTAGATTGGGGTTTACATTTCAGATGATTATTTTTGTGTTCAACAACTTAAACTGCTTATCAAGTCTCCAAATAGCTTTCACTACCTGCCCCACCCCCCTTTTATCTCCCTCTTATATAATACTATTCTCCTCTTCACCCAAGTTAAAACCTGTCACCCCCTAGCCTGTTGCCTATCCTTCCCTCCTTTCCCCTCTCAACCCTGGTGATCATCAAAGCCTGTTTCTTTTGATACTAAAACCCTTTCTCCCCTTTAAAATGATAGTGTCATGTAACATTTGCCCTTTTGTTACTGACTCACTTCCCTCAGCATAAGTATCCACCACAGTTCCGTCATGGTCCTTTAGTGTTTCATAGTATTACATTGTGTGTACGTACCCCAGTTTCTGCCATTGATGGGCATTTAGGTTGGTTCTGACTTCTTGCTGTATTGTGAATAGTGGCATAGCGAACATGAACGTGCATATAGTTGTTCACACGATGGCTTTTGCATCTTTAGGGGCTACATCAAGCAAAGGGATTACTAAGTCCATGGATACTTCTGTTCCAGTTGTTTGAAGAAGCAGAAAACCCTTTCCATAGTGATTGCCAAGGTTCAGAGTCCCTCCAGCAGTGTACAAGGGTATAAATCTCTCCACATCTTCCCCAGCATTTGCTATTCTCTCATTTTTAACTCTACTGTCAAATGCCCAACTACATGTATGTCAGTTTGTCATACTGTGGTGATATGTGTGCTGTGGTGCTGGAAGTGACGTCACTGGTATGTCAGATACCAGGAGGGTCACACAAAGTGGACCGTTTCAGCCTTGCTACTAGACTAAGAATAGACTACCAGGAAGAAATGGAATTGTGAGGAATTTGCCGCTGAAGACCTTATGAGTAGTATCAAAATATTTTCAGTTACTGAAAATCTCATTCATAGAAGCAGAACATTGTCGGATGCGGTGCTGTAAGATGAAGCGCTCGGTTCAGAAGGCAGTCAGCATATGATTGAGGGAGAGGTGCCTCCTCCAAGCAGACTTGACCATCATGACTGGGATGAAGTAAAGCCCATCAGAGTAAAGCCTTGAGGAGCTTCGTGTACTGATGAGACACGACTCAAAATGAGGAGAAACAGCTGAAAACATCATCATAATCAGAACTTGGAATGTACAAAGTATGAATCTGGGAAAATCGTAAATTGTCAAAATGAAATTGAATGCAAAAGGTAAGTATTCTAGGCATTAATGAGCTGAAATGGATTGATATTGACCATCCATTTTGAATCAGAAAATCATATAGTTTACTGTGCTGGGAATGACAAGTTCAAGAGGAATGCATAGTCATAAAGGACATTTCAACATCTATCTTACAGTATAATGTTGTATGTGACAGGATAATAACTGTCCACATCCAAGGAAATTCAGTCAATACAAGTATTATTTAGATTTAAGAGTCAAGTACTAAATCTAGTAATGCAGAAACTGAAGAATTCTACCAGCATCTTCAGTCTGAAATCAATGAATCATGCAATCACGATATATTGATAATTATTGATGATTAGAATACAAAAGTTGGGAACAAAGAGAAGGGAATGGCAGTTCAAAAATATGGTCTTGGCAATGAAGCTGAAAGCATCATGGTAGAACTGTACAAGACCAATGACTTGTTCAAAGCAAACATCTTTTCCCCCCAACACAAGAGGTGACTGTATACATGGACTTCTCCAAACATAATACAAAGAAACCAAATGGACTACATTTGTGGGAAGTGACACTGGAGAAGCTCAATATCAGTAGCTAAAATGAGGCCAGGGGCTGACTGTGGAACAGAAAGAACATCAATTGCTCTCCTGTAAGTGTAGGTTGAATCTGAAGAAAACTTAAACAAGTCCACTAGCACCACAATATAACCTTGAGTCTACCCCACCTGAATTTCAAGAACATCTCAAGAACAGATTTGATGCACTGAACACGGATGACAATAGACCTGATGGACTGTGAAATGACATCCAGGACATACATGTCAAAAGGAAAAGGTCGTTAAAAAGACAGAAATGAGAGTGGCTGTCAAAAGAGATTGACATCTGCTCTTAATTGTAGAGTAGCTAAAGGAAATGGAAGAAAGGATGAAGTCAAAGAACTGAGCAGGACATCTCAGCGGAGAGCTCACAAAGACAAAGGGAACGCGAATGAAATAGCTCCAGCCTTGGGAATCCAAAAAGGAAGCACATGCTCAGCATATGTAAAGCTGAAAGAAATACAGAGTAACTTCAGGTGGCAATATTAAAATACTCTACTAAAAGAGCAATTCAGGAAGCCTCAAAAGAACAGGCAAATAATACACAGAGACGCCATACCAAAAAGAACTAGACAGCATTCAACTATCAGCACACACACACACACACACACACACACACACGGAGGGAAGACAGAAACCATGGGGGAAGGGAGATAGCAAGAGTAAGATCTGAAAATAAAAATTTATAATTTATCAAGGGTTCATGTGGGTGGGAATGGGGGAGGGAAAGTAGGAACTGATACCAAGGGATCAAATAGAAAGTAAGTGTTTAGAAAATAATGATGGCGACATATGTATAAATATGCTTGATATAATTGATGTATGGATTGTTATAAGAACTGTAAGACCCCCCCAATACGATATCTTCAAAAAAGTAAAGTAAAAAATAAATTAAAAGTTAGCATATGAGCAAGAACCAATGGTCCTGCAGGAAGAAGATCAACCTGCAATGAAATTAATACGGTTCCAGGAATTGGTGGAATGCAAATTGACATGTTTTAACAAGCTGTTGAAGTACTAGACGTACCCCTGCAGCTGTGCCAGGAAATGTGGAAGATAGCCACTTGGCCAACTGAGTGAAAGAGATGCCTATTTGCACTCATTCCAAAGAAAGGTAATGGAACAGTGTGCTAGTCTAGGGAAGCTAGGGAAACAAATCCACAGAAACTCATATGTGTAAGAGAGAGTTTTATATCAAGGGTAAGTGTGCCTTAAGAAAGCATCCCGACCCAGTGCTGTCCAAGCCCTTAAGTCCAACATTCGCCCATATGTCCAACGCCAATCCACAAAGTCCTCCTCCGGCTCACAAAATATTCCCACATGAACAGCAGGCTCTTATTAGTTGCCATCAAGTTGGTATTGTACATACAACCATACGTACAACACAACTGCCCAGTCCCGTGCCATCCTCACAATTTTTGCTATGTTGTAGACATTCTTTCAATCCATCTCATCAAAGGTCATCCTTTTTTTCATACATAATGTGCATAAAAATACTAACATGTTATAAAGGTGCACAGTTTGCAAAAAAAAATGGGATGATATCTGTATTCATTTTGTTAAAAAAAAAGTGGTATTGGGTTATCTTGACCATTAAGCAATATAGCTATATTTCCTATTAAACTTAATTTTGTTGCCTGAGGTGAAGGCACAATTTGCCCCTTCTGGTTCTTAAGAATTCTGACATAAAGATGAAGATATATAGTTCTTAAGAACCAACCCTGTGTCTGACAGCAGCACTGATAGTCTTGGTCTCTGGGCCAATGCACAAAATTAGAAAAAGAAAAGAGGCAGTGAGAGTGGGTAAGGAAGTTCAGTTGCCCCACTATATGCCCCTCATGGGAAGGAAGATTTATCAGAAAGCTGGATTTTATAGCCATACCAGAATCTGTCCAATAAGGATCCTCCACAAGTTCCTATTATGTTGTGTCTAAGCAATCACTCATGTAGGCATGGAACCCAATTGCTCATGCCTTTATTTCTACCTTCACTGAGATGGGCTGCCACAATGGCTGCCACAATGGCTGAAACATAATAACCATTGTGAGGATGGCCCAGAGCAGGCATTGTTGCCTTCTGGCATAGTGACATACTGTCCCTCTGAGTCAGAACGGACTTGACAGTACTTAGCAACAACAACTTTACTTTCAACCTGTTTATTGTACTGCACTGGGTTCCATGTTGTGATGCTGAAAACTATGCCACCAGTTCTTCTACTATGAGCAGGGTCAGCCATGGTGAGCAGTTTTCAGTGGGACTTCCAGACTAGGAACAGACTAGAAAGGGGGAACAGATGACTCACTCCTCAAGGATTAGCCACTGGAAACCTTATAAATAGCGGAGAAACATTATTTGATACAGCAAGTACCTGAAGATAAGGAAGAAACTTAAAGTTTGCTGGAACCGAGCTGCCTCCTCAATGTAGAGTCCACCTTCATGACAAGGATGGAGCAACATTTCAGGGCCACCATCCAAAGAAACGGCTGAAAACATCAATTAACAATTGAAGTGTGAAATGTATGAAATATGAATACAGGAAAATTGGAAGTCATGAAAGTGAAATTGACTGGTATTAGCCATTTTCCATCAGGCAATGGTTTACTGTGCCAAGAGAAATGGTGCCCCATGCATCATCACCAAGAGCTTTTCAAGATCTATCTCCAAATGCAATGTCTCTGATGAGATAATATCTATATCAATTAATATATTATTATTCAAATGTGCCCACCAACTTCGAAAGTGCAAACTGGAAAAATTGAAGGCTCTTACCAAGGCATTCAGTCTGGCATTGATCAGACAGGTAATGAAGATGCATTAATAATTTGATGTTGATTGCAATGTGGAAGTTGGAAAATCAAGAGGAAAATTTTGTAGAAATAAAGAGGAAAGTTTAGTACAAAGTTTAGTGGAAAATATAACCTTGGTGATAGAAATGAAGCTGGAGTCAGCATGATAGAATGTTTTGAGACCAACACTTCTGCAGTGGAAATGCTTTTATATTTTCAGCCGTGCAGGAGCCATGCCAAATGAAATACCCAGGCCTCAAACTGAGTCTACTTATGGGAGGAGATGGTGGCAACGCTCAGTCTCATCAGCCCAGGCAGGGGTGGACAGACACAACCTGGCTTCCTGGAAGCCGAGAGGTCTTGCAGCACGTTGTGATACAGAGCAAAGACTACAGGTTTCCATACGGATTACAACTCAGTGTAAGAAAGCGAAAACTCTCACAAAGACCAAGCGACATCATCAGGATAAATGGATTGAAGTTGTCAAATATTTCATTCAATTTAGATCCACAATCAACACTCATAGAAGCAGCAGTCAAGAAATTAAATGATGATGTATTGAGCAAATCGGCTGCCTGCGACCTATTTAAAGTCTTACAGAACAGAGATATCACCTTGAGGCTTAAGGTGCACTTCACTCACACCATGATATTTTCAATCACCTCAAATGTAAAAAAGGTAGACAAGGAATATTGAGGCGTGACTGATGCATTTGAGTAACGATATTGAGGAAGAGTATTAAAGGTACTGCGGACCACCAGAAGTACAGCCAGAAAGCTGTGCAATAGTGAACACGGAAAGACGTAATTTGACATATTTGGACAAATTGTCAGGAAAGACTAATCCCTGGGGAAGGACCTCACGCTTGGTAAAGCAGAGAACCTGTGTGACTGAGGAAGGCTATCTAGGAGATGGTTGACGCCCTGACTCCAACAATAGGCTCAAAAATGAAAACAATTGTGAGGACGATGCAGGGCTGGTTCGTATTGCATTATGCTGTACACAGAGTCGCTAAGAATAGGAGCTGATTCAACAGCATCTAACAACAGTACTTTACCCAAAGCTGGATGGTTCAACTACCCATTCCAATTCTGTATCAAAGCATGACTTTTTTGGGTCATAGGTCTGTACTCGTTTTTGAAAAATATTGGCCGCACAATGTGTTCTCTGGTCTGAAGCAACAGGACTCGGATGATCAAATTGCTGCACTATCTTTTATTGGGTTTTTGTATCGGGTTCTTTTACAGCGCATTTGTGTACACTCCTGGGGAAGCAAAGCCCAATTCAAAGTGTGTGTCTGTTCTGCAGAAACTCGTTTGGAGCCTCGAGGACTACCAGCATAAGTCCAATTAGGCAACGGTGCGCAAGGCTTTTCCCCACCTAAAATCTGTCCATAGCCCTCGGTAGTCTCTGTGTTTATTGCTGTCAGACAGAACATTGCTTATTGACTTTTTGTGCCTCAAAGTTTGCGAGAGGAATGTGTCTACATGCACGCTATCTGCATTGCTGCCACCCTCTGCCCCACTGCCTACTCATTTCATGCACCCAGATGGCCACTTCAAGCACCACACCAAGTCCTGAGGGAAGTGACCATGACCTACTTTAATGTGTTCCTTCATTTTCCATGGTGCCAGGCTTCAGGTGAGCATCCCTTTGAAATAAACCAGATTTCCATTAGGTAGCCAGATGTCCAGTGTATTGATAGCCCATAAGTCAGTAAAATCCCAATCATTAAAGCAAACTTGACATGGAGCTCACTGAGCTGATTTGATTTTACATTCTTCAGACTTGTGACCTTCCAAATAGGCTGCTGCCTGGGCACTTTAGAAGTGGCTGCAAGTCTTCAAGGGGGAAGATTGTCTAATCCTTATTTCTGACAGTAAGTACTACTAGCATAACCCACTATGCACCAGGCTCCTATTACTCATTATCTTCTTCAAAGTCCAGCTGAATGAGTGATAACCTTGTACCTAACCTCTAACACATGTTTTCGACAATGCTGACATGATAGGATATCACAAGCAATGCCATACATTAATTAAGCAGTTTTCCGCAGACGTCTTTAGAAACTGTAGCCAACGTAAGTACACAACAGAGGATTACACTGAAACTTGTAAAACATGAATATGCATTATACTTTTGTGACATAATGCTAGTGAGTATTTTCCAATGTTTTTAAGCCATCAAAAGAAAATGCTTTACATCAGAAGAAACAGAGAGTTATTAAGGAAGACTGAAAGGCACAAACCACTTGCTAAAGTAAGAGTGCAGCAAAATGCTTCCAACTAATTTTATCTGCATCCCTCAACTGGTACCTTAAGGTAAAAAAGCACTGTCAAATACCAAACCCTAGGAAATGAGATCCTGAAAATTAAAATGTAAAAAATAAATTTAAATAATCAATAAATATGTAGGGTATAAATTAATTTAGAAATTTATGTAAGACATCTCAAGTATTAAAATAATTATGTAACTATCATTTTTTTATAATATACGTTTATGAATGGAAAAGCAACATTTAAATTAAGTTAATGATTTTAATATCGGTTATCAAATAAATATCTGAGAGAAGCGAAAATAAGTAAGAGAAAACATACTTTGAAAGGCAAAGATGAACGTAATCTAAGATCTATCATCATGACCAATTACAAATTTAAACTTGGCGAGGTGAAGATATGTATATATACTATCTTCATTTTTATTAGAAAGATGTACTCTATTTAGAAAAAAATCAAAATGAGATATAAGTGAAAAACTAAAATTATTCATTGAGAGATATGAGAAATTTAGTTTTGTCCATTGTTTTTAAAGATAACAATAGTATAGTCTTAATAATTTGCTAAATCTAACTATAAAAATATTTCAAATTAGAATGTGGTTTCTACTTGGGAAACATTTTAAGTTAAATAGGTAGCCAGAGTCCATTCTGTAGGTCATTTAAATTTGGGCGGTATTAGAAAAAGATTGCAATGGCCACCAGGGGCACTGCAATGCGCATGTATACATAATACATGTTTGAGGGGGCATCAAAAGTTCATCAGAAAAATAAAGGAATGAAAAAAAAATGGAGTTTTCCTTCCAAGTTTTTGAGGCCCATGCTTATAGATGTATACATATGAGAATTATGTATTTGTATGTACACTTAGCTATCTACATGGGAAAAATTCCTAGCATAAATAAAAGAATAGCACGATCCATCTTATTAGCAAATTTGTGATACATTTTATCTCATTTTTTGAAATAAAAAAGTGATATCCCAATTCCATTGTAACTGGCAGCAGATAGTTTTAGCTGTTCACATCCAAATAATATTTATATGCTGTCCTCAACTAATGTTTTTCCAAGGAAAAGTATTTCTTAAATTATTATCAGCATTGAATTTTAAAAGTGTTTCACATGTAAATTAGATTTTTTATTTCTCTTTCTCTGTAATTTGTCTACAAATCAGTTCCATTGAAATGACCCTATTTCTACATTCTAGTTAATTTATTAAGCCTTATTTGCATATTAGCTCAGCCTTAGAATTTATGCTTAAAAACAGATCATGTTTTAAAATATTTCTGAAATTTATCATTTTATTTGTTTCAATCTAGCATATCAAATTTTAATACTCATATGATAACTCCTGAAGCCTTTTTACCTTTTGCTCTGTAAGTAATATCTACAAGACTCCTTCCAAAGGAAAAATATATGCATCCACATTTATTTTCTCTTCAATCTCTTCAAATATTTTCTTTTCTGTTAGAGAAAATAAATAAATCCAAAGTTAATTGTATTTTCTATTACTTCGGGTAATGCTGCAATGTTATACTTTCAGTTTTTTGTGTTTACTTCTATTAATCTGGACAAAATGTATAATGACTGATGAGTTCCACTAAGTGATTTCATATTTCAAAAAATATATAGGAAACTCAACAACAACATAGAAAAATTTTAATGTTGACTATTCTCACTAAGAATTATTTTCTTTCGAGGAATTCAAGATTTAAATATTTTTAAATTTTTAAATTCAATTTAGATGAGATTTGCTTCAAGTTTTATAAGCACTTTAGTTTTACACAGCTTAGGTTTTTTTCTCTTAGAATTTAACTAAGCTGACTACATATTTTTAAAGTATCTTGGTTTCTTACTATCCATCTGCACAGAGAAAGATCTGTAATAGTGTCCTGATCATGATATTAAACCTAGTTCTAATATTTGGAACAATGTGATGCTTCTAGTAACATTTAAAAGAATAATAGAATAGTTGTTATTATTATGCCAAGTTTTATTTTCCTAGTGAAAATCAAGTTATGAAAGTGTATTAGTTAATGTCTCTGACTATAACATTGATTAGATAGCCAGAAAAGCAGCCCGTTTTCTCATGTACAGTCTTCCCAGTGTCAGAATGCCATCCGTACCTTAAAGGTTAACAAGGAAGAACAAAGAAACTTTTTAGTAATCTCTCCACACAGCCATCAGAATTATAGGTGTGCTGATGAGTCCCAGGAAATCTTGCTGCTCTCCAGTGATAATGATAGTTCTGGCGATGCCAATCAGATCTTGTTATTGTAACTATTTCCCATATTTTTTTAGATGATTTGAGGTTACAGCTTTCTCAAAATAAACACGTTATTCTTAGTCCAACTAACAGTTCAGGTAGATAAAGAGCTGAGTGTTACCTGAAATTCATTTTGTGTATGAAGTTATCAGGATATTCTTCATTGATTATAACTGATAGATGGAAATTTACTAATTAATCATTTTGAGTCAAGGGATCAATAAGACAGAGGTAGATTATATGGATAAGAAATATAATCCACAGCTTGAGGTTATGCAGTCTTGTGTACAGAAAGGTATGCCCACCAATGCAGAGCGAGAGGTAGCACAAAGAAGTGTTCTGAGCATATTAGATTCAAGAGTTCTTCATTTAAAATGCTAAATCCTTCAGATGTTAGTCATGAAATTATACAGTAGAATTTCTTAACTGTGGATACAATTTTCAAATTTGAAAAACAATTTGTTTGGTACATCACTGAGAAATGACAAAGCCCTGGCATGGTTTAAATTATTTAGCCCTACATATGTGTCAATTTGATTAGGCTATGAATCTCAGTTATTTGCTAGTAATGTAGTGATATAATCATCCTGTGTGATGTAATCTTATGTTATTTGCTTCAAAAGGACTATGGTATGATGCAACTCCCTTATCAGCTCGCAGCTCACACACAGAGGTGTGTCCTGAATCATCTTTTATCTTCAAAAAACTCAAACTTACCTCCATCGAGTCTATTCTGACTCATAATGGCCCTATAGGTCAAACTGTCTCTATAGGTCTCCGAGACTGTTGCTCTTTACAGGAGAAGAAAGCCTCGCCGTCCTCCCTCTGAGCAGCTGGTGGTTTTGAACTACTGACTTTGTAATTATCAGCCCAATGCGTAACCAACTACACTACCAGAGCTTCTACCTTCTAACAGACAAAAGAGAAGAGAAGAAAGCAAAGAAGAAGGACTTTCTACCCCCAAGAAAGAAGATCTAGGAGTAGAACATGACCTTTTTATCTGCACTGATAAATTTCTAAAACCTGGGGAGGAGTGATGCTAAGACATGTCACAATTTCCAAGCAACACCATGCTCCCAGATATTGAAAGGAGACAAGGACCTTTCTCAGAGCCAATAAAGAGAGAAAACTTACACTCGAGCCAGCATCCTGATTTGGATGGCTAGCTTCCTACGATCATACTGTCTTTTTAAGCTAGTTACCTGCGATGTTTCCATTATGATAGCAATAGATAACTAAGCCACGTCTTTTTAGGTCAAGGGAAGCGAGCCCTGTAAAAGTCCATCAAATATAAAACATCTTATCGTTGCTGCATCATCTCCTTCAAAGCAAATTGCTTTAGTTTGAGGGACATTCTCTTTGAAACCTTTTCTAATTAAGTTTTTAAATTATGAGATTACCATAGGTTCATATGCAATTTCAAGATGTAACACAGAGAGGACTTGTATATACACATATTTAATCCAACGTGCAATACTACCACCTTGCAGAATATAATAAATTTTCACCAGGATATTGACATTGATAAAATCTATCAACTTTGTTCAGATCTCCCCAGTTTAACTCTGTACATATGTGTGTGTCTAAATGTGTGTATGTTGCTCCACCCTTCTATTAAATTTTGTTATATTTGTAGATAATGTATTTACCGAACCAAGCAAGACACAAGACGTTCTCATCACAAGAACTTTTGGGTTATCCTTTTACAAGCGCATCCACTTTCCTCCAATTTTCATCTGCTCTTTAACCCCTAGCAACCACCAATCAGTTCTATTACTGTCATTTTGTCATTTCAGAAAGTATTATGTGTATATAAAATTTTGAGATTGAATTTTATTATAAATTCTTGCTTATCAAAATATATTTATTTTTATTATTGAGCATTACGCAGGGTTGATGCGACCAGTGAAGCCCTCTACTACTAATGGAATGGTTGACAATTTAAAACTCCCACCCACAGAGGCCTCAGAAGAAAATCCTGGCATTCTCCTTGCAAACAGTCACAGCATTGACTAGACTATGAAGCGAGTTTGACTCTCCACACATGTCCAGCATGGTTGAGCTTGCTGGAAGACCAGCGGTAGAGCTTCCAGCATCACACGCATTCACCACAGTATGTCTCCAACTGACAGACAAATGGTGTTCATTATCTATTTCTAATGAACCTTCAAGTGAACAAATATTCATTTGAACCATAATTAAAACAAGCAATACAATTTCCTCTTCTAAATAATGGGGAAATTGAGAGTTATGAAATTAGAGTCATAGATACATGTGTGGAGCTGATAGTACCAGAACCTCAACAGAACAGTTTGTTTGTTTTTTAAGGTCAATAATCCTTCCTGTTACTGTGTTGCTTGATGCAAACATTTTCTTACTGGAATCACTAGTTATTTCCAAAATGTGTAGTATGATTATTAATTTCTGTATGATTTGTAAACTGCATCATCTCTTTCTTGCCAAAGAACCAACTATTTGTGAATTTAGAACAAAATTTCTTAAAGTGGGGATTACATTGTGTGCAACAGAGAAATTCTACTTCTGTCCTCCTTTGCTTAGAGTCTTGATAACTTTCCTCAATATTTTGAGGCATCCACAAGTCTAAAGGATCTATGAAAAATTACTTTTTAAATAGCAGATAATAGAGGAAGTACTTATCCTATTAATTTTATTCTATTAATTTATTATACATTTTTAAACAACAAAATTGAGTGTTTACAGGTGGAAATTAATGTTTAAGTTCCTGGAGTACTATTATAGACCTCTTCCTTTAATTAAAAGAACAAAACTTAATCTTATTTTGTTCTTTTTAAAAAAATCAGTTTATTGGGGGCTTTTACACCTCTTATCACAATTCATCCATCCATTGTGTCAAGCACATTTGTACATGTTATCATCATTTTCAAAGAAGTTTCTTTCTACTTGAGCCCTTGATATTAGCACCTCATTTCCCCCTACCCCTCCCTCCTTCATGAACCCTTGATAATTTATAAATTTATAATCATCCCGCCACCCCCCATGTCTTATACCACACCAACCGCTGTCTCCCTTCACCCACTTTTCTGTTGTCCATCCCCATAGGAAGGGGTTGTATGTAGATCATTGTGATTGATTCCCTCTTCCTCCCCCCATCTTTCCCTTACCCTCCTGGTATCTCTATTCCCATTATTAGTCCTGAGGGGCTCATCTGTCCTGGATTCCCTGTGTTCCCAGTTTGTATCTGTACCAGTGTACATGTTCTGGTCTAGTCAGATTTGTAAGGTAGAATTGAGGTCATGATAGTGGGGTGGGGGGGAGGAAGCATTAAAGAAATAGAGGAAAGTTGTGTGTTCATCTGTGCTATACTGCATCCTGCCTGGCTTGTGTCTTCCTTGTGACCCTTTTATAAGGGAATGTCAAATTGTCTACAGGTGGGCTTAGGAGCAGGGGTCCTCAAACTTTTTAAGCAGGAAGCCTGTTCACTGTCCTTCACACCCATTGGAGAGCTGGACTATAGTTTAAAAAAACACAACTATGAACAATTTCCTATGCACACTGCACATATCTTATTTTGAAGTAAAAAAACAAACAGGGCAAAAACACCCGGCGGGCCAAATGTGGCCTGCGGGCTGTAGTTTGAAGATCCCTGGCTTAGGGTCTCCACTCCACACACACCCTCATTCACATTGATATGATTTTTTGTCCTGGGTCTTTGATGTCTGATCCCATCGACACCTCATGATCACATGGGCTGGTGTGATTCTTCCATGTGGGCTTTGTTGCTTCTCAGCTAGATGGCCGCTTGTTTATCTTCAAGTTTTAAGACCCAAGATGCTATATCTTTTGATAGCCGGGCATCATCAACTTTCTTCACCACATTTGCTTATGCATCCATTTGTCTTCAGTGATCCTGTTGGGAAGGTGCGCATCACGGAATGCTGGATTATTAGAACAAAATGTTCTTGCATTGAGGAAGTACTTGAGTAGAGGCCCAATGTCATTCTGCTACCTTCTTAACATATAAATATGTGTACATAGATCTATTTCCCTATCATTATATATAAATATACTTATGTAACTTGAATGCAATCTTTAAAAGTCAACGTTACTTGGTATATGAAATTACTTATCGTTGTTCTTCAATTTAGAAAATTTTATCTACATTTTAAAAATTCTAGTATATACTTTCATTCTTAACTTGCTTATGATTACACAGCATCTGAGGGATGTAGCATTTTAAATGAAGAACTCTTGAACCTGGGATGCTCAGAACACTTCTTCATTCTACCTCTCTGTGCATTTGATGGAGGATTTGCAGGGCATGTGAGTTCCCAGCTAAAAAGGTCATGTTCCACTCCTAGATCTTCTTTTGGGGGGGTAAGAAGTGCTTCTTCTTTGCTTGCTTGTTTTCCCTTTTAGCTCTTAAGAGGTAGAAGCTCTGGTGGTATAATTGGTTATGCATTAGGCTGATAACTATGAGGTCAATAGTTCAAAACCACCAGGTGCTCTGGGGGAGAACAATGAGGCTTTCTACTTCTGTAACCAGTAACAGTCATGGAGACCTAAAGAGACAGTTTGACCTTGTCCTATAGGGTCATTATGAGTCAGAATAGACTTGATGGAACTAAGTTTGAGTTTTTTTAAGATAAAAGATGATTCCCAACACACCTCTGTGTGTGAGCTGATAAGGGAGTTACATCATACCATAGTCCTTTAAAAGCAAATTGGCAGATAACATTAGATTACATCACACAGGACAATTATATGACTACATTACTACCAAATATCTGAGAATCATAGTCTAGTCAAATTGACACATATTTAGGGGAAAACAATTCAGACCATGCCAGGGCTTTGTTATTTCTCAACAATGCAGGAAACACATTATGACTCAGACACTTTGTTTAGCATAACCTTTTCTCTTACTTCGCTACCCTTAAGTTCGCTATTTATTTTGCTTTAGATGATGTCTCAGAAAGGGGCAGGGAGGAAAGTTAAAAAAATGAACTTAAATGGTCAGGTTCTGTAGATAATAAAAGGAATGAGTTGCATAGGTATTATGAGAGATGGAAAAGAAATAAAAAGAAAAAGATAGGTGAGTAGAATAGCAACAAGAGATTGGTAACTTCAGGAGACACTCTCATTCCTAAAACGGCAAGGCAAAGTAAGAACAAAGATGATGCTTACTATTACTGTTTTGTACATCCCATGGAGAGTGACCCTGGACTAGAAAGGGAAACTGATCAAAACTGAAGGCTGGCAACCACTTTCGAAAGTGCCTCTGATAACAAAGACAAAAGGGAGAAAACATCTTTTCCCATCTTCAAACTTTCCAATCTTGACATGTTTATTTTAGAAAAATCTATGAGGAAACTAGCTATTGTGTGACCCTGGGAAGTGCTGACTATAGAAATTCCATCTCAGTTATTGAACTAAGGGGGTTACATGTAATGCCAAGGAAGTACTGGTGAAAATAGACATGCTCATTTTTCACATTCATATATATATAAAGAAGTTTTGTTAAAATGGAAATGTCTAACTAGTATACCAAAATATTAGGCAAATAGGTGGCATTTCATCTTGTAAATGCCATACTTTACACAATATTTCTACCACTATCTATTCACCACCTATCTGTCAGATTTTCTGTCATGGCTTGTGTGTTGCTGGAAATGATGTCACCTTTATTTCATATACCAGCAGCGTCATACATGATGGTCGTGTTTCAGCAGAGCTTCCAGAGAAAGACAGTAAGAAGAAAACTACCTCTGAAAATTAGTGAATGGAAATCTTTTTTTTTATCATTTTATTAGGGGCTCATCCAACTCTTATCACAATCCACCCACACATCAATTGTGTAAAGGGCATTTGTACATTCATTGCCCTCATCATTCTCAAAACATTTCCTCTCCACTTAAACCCCCAGCATTAGGTCCTCATTTTCCCCCTCCCTCCCCGCTCCCCCCTCCCTCATGAGCCCTTGATAGTTTATAAATTGGTATTTTGTCATATCTTGCCCTATCCGACGTCTCCCTTCACCCACTTGGAAATCTTATGTTTAACATCCGCAACAAAATCTACCTATCACAAGGGTTTTGGGGGGTGGTAGGGAGTGGGAGGGAAGGGATAAAGGGAATCTGACATTAAGGAGTTCAAGAAGAAAGAAAATATTTTAAAACTGATTGTGTTAGCAATTGTACAATACTGCTTGATGTGATTGAACTGTGGGACGTTATGATATCTGTAAGAGCTCTCAATAAAATGAAAAACAAACAAACACTGCCATCAAGTTGTTTCCAACTGATATAAACCATATATAGGGATTCCAGGGTTCCTTAGGTTTAATTCCTTAAATCATTTTACTGGGGGCTCTGAGATATTTAACGTTTATTATGCCAACATGGCCAATGAACACATGTGAGATTAATTGAAGGGCTGAGAGATAAATGGCTCAGTGAGCCTCGCCTTTCTTGTCTCGTGCTCTTTGATCATTGGAACAGTGTGCGGCTGCCTTGCTTGTTCATTGCCTCAATTTGCAAGCTACACTACCTGTGGGACACCTAACTCATGGACTGTGTCACTGTAATTTGAGACTCCTTCAAGACCTGCTTCACCACACTATTGGAATTTACATCTCTTG
>NW_022105908.1:13879241-13884926 GCF_000313985.2 Echinops telfairi | reverse complement strand
CAGCCCTGGGTGCTGGAGCAGCTGTGTGGAGACCCCTGCCAGCGCTGAGATGCTTACACGTTCACTGACTGGGCTTTCCTCCTGCAGTCGGCATCATTGTGTCTGTTTTGTGAGATGGAGGACAACTTTCTGGATTGCTGTCAGACATATGGGTTATTGGGTTAATGTTGGATGTGTGGGCTTGGGCACACATTAATGTTGGACATGTGGGCACTGGGTTGGGATGTTTTCTTGATGAGCACTTAACCTTTACATAAAACTCTCTCTTATACATGAGTTTCTGTGGATTTGTTTCTCTAAAGTACCCAGACTAACACATTTATATGTGTTATATTTATATACATTATAATATTGTGTGATATACAACCCATAGCATAGAAGAACATTACAAAATCAAATGCCATTGCTTTCTCAAAATCTTCCAATCACAATCATGTGAACAAATTTCTCACTTTTTAAAAATCTATAAAAGAGGGAAGATACGAATAGGATTATTGCTGAGTTCTGTAGCATTGCAGCAATACTTTTGAGTTGTTTCAATAATACCCACAATCAGAAAAATGATTGCCTATGATCATAGATATAAAAATATCAATTTAAACACACAGATTTTCTTGTTGGCGCTAATGATGATATGAGGATACACAAAAAGCTCTCAATAATCAAACTAGCTTACTTTAGGATAATTTTCAGTATCCTCACTCTTGCAGTAACTCTTCAGTTGTTCGTTCAATTTTGTTGCTCACCCAAATTCCTGAATTAACCATTGAATTTTCGCTATACCCATTCACATTTTTTACTTAATTTCTTGGTAAAATAAATCCGAAACGAATTCACTACCATCAAGTCCAACCCTACTCTGAGTGACTTTATGTAGGATTCCTAAGACCGTATGTCCATTTTGATGGAAGAAAATATCCTGTCCTTACTCCCTAGGATTGGATAATACTGCTATGGACATTTTAAACAAGTTTTCGCATTAATAAATGATTTCATTTATCTTGGATATATACCTAGGAATGGAATTGCTGCGTTGCAGGAGATTCTTATGTTTAACATTTTGAGAGACTGCTAAATTGTTTTACAAAAGAGCTATTCTATTTTACATTTCCACCAGCAGTGTATGCGAGTTCTCAGCCTTTTGCCACTGAACAGAATGCCTGCTGTTGATTTTGCGTATATATTTTTTAATTATTCTGGAAAATGTCCCTTGAGCTATTCTTTTGCCGAGGGTTTTGATCAGGAAAAAGGGCTTAAATTACAGCAATAGAAATGATCATATGTTCTCTTCCTTTGTTTTATATACAAGTGGCCTTAAACGGATTAATTTTCTAATGTTAAGTTAGCCTTATAGTCCTGCTATCAATCCTACTTGATTGCGGTGTATAATTTTGATATATTGATGATTCTGTTGAATGGCTCTATCATTTTCATGTCCTGTGTTTGTGTGTACGTAGTGTCTCTGTTTAGTTTCGTGAGCAGAGTGAGGCTGGCTTCATCAGAGTGTTCCTTCCTCTTCTGTGTTTTTGAAGGCTTTGAGAAGAATTCGTATCAACTCTTTTCTGAATATTCGGGAGAATTCTCCAAGGTAGTTAGGTGGGCCTGGGCTTCGCTGGACCCACATGGACAGGAATGCACTGGGTGCTCCGAGTGCTCGCAGCTTCTGGGCAGCACTGGCTCCTCCTCTCCCCTGGTTCTGTGTCCATCCTGACTCTCCAGCCCTGCAGCTGCTCTCCACAATTCTGTGACCAGTCTGTGCTTGTTCTTATGTGTTGTTCAGTTGATTCGTTGCTGGCGAATAAGCGGGAGTGCCTGTTTATTCTCCAGCTTGCCTTCCCTCTGCACAGGCTTTTCCATGACTCATTCTGCAGAAGCAGATTGACTGATTCTTTTCCTTGGTGCCTCGAGTGGATTCAAACCTACCACCTTCTGATTAGCATCTGAGAATGATAGCCTTTGTACTATCTGGGAACTCCACAAATGGTACTACAACTTTGCAAGTAGTCTATATCAACTACACCATGGGAGAGCGTCCTATTTTCCAACCAAGTTGCTCACATAATACGACACACAGTCTCTTAATCGGGGCGAGGAGAGTAAATTGCCAGTGCATCGTTCTTGTCATGGAATAGCAACATGATTCTGTAGATTAATTCAATCTGTGGAGTAGTTTAGAATGGAGGGAGGATGGAGCGAATGGCTGGGAAATCAAGAAATTGTGTCACTCCAGTCACAGTAATAACCACAGTGAATCTAAACAAGTGAGATTGTATAGACGTTGACATTCTTAGCTGTGGCATTTAGAGCAGAGATGAAGTTTTAAAAAGCATTTTAGCAACGTTGAAAGAGTCACTTAATTCCTGTCATAATTTGAAGAGCTCTCAACTTTGCCAAGTCATGTTGCTAAGACCAGGGATTGTTACCTCAAACATGAAGCTTTGAGATACGAAAAGAGAACATCAGTCTGACAGATAAGACTAAAACTCTTTAAGGTGAGAAGAGGGTAATCCAACTGAACAGCCTAGGTGGCTAAATTTAAGGAAGCAATCAATGTCAGGGGACACACCTGCATTTTTTGAGGCTGTGAACGAGTGTGTCCTAAGTTCCAGCAAATTATTAGTTTGGGTGAAATTTAGCACTCCCAGGGTCTGAAGGAGCTTTTATTAAATAATATAATATTTGCTTTCGCCTAGCATACACTATTTGGAGTCAATAAGCAAATGATTGTAGATGTTACATAAATAACACATTAAATATACTTGTTATTCTTATGCATTCAATATTAACAACCATTAATTTTGAGTCTGTAGTGTCCAAAAAAAGACTTCTACCAGGAAACTAGTTATGGAGTCTGTAAATTATACCTTGAGGATTTAGGGCACTCGTGCTAAATAAACGGGCATGAAGAGAGATCATATTTGTGACCTATGACGTTTACTCCTTGATCAATAGAAGTGCACTGTAGCCCAGAATGGCAGGTCCAGTAAAGGCTCAGGAATAATAACGCTTTGGCTCAATATTAATCCAATCAAAGCTTTGACCAAACTAAAGAGGTCCTGGACTAAGCATTGGAAGGAAGGACGTACAATGAAAAGCCTAGGCCTCCTGATTCTATTTTCAGTACCTTTTATGCTGAACAAAGGAAGTGACTTAAATTTTAGATTGCAAGTAGAAGTGAAAAGTAGTCATTAACATACTAAGACAGTGTGGTAATTGATACATTTTTATGAATTGTGTGCTTGGGTGACAGTTTTACTCTCAGAAAACAAAGAAGGGGAAAAAAGAGAGAGCGAGCGAGCAAGGAACACTGAGATTTCTTTAGATTCACTTTCCACCGATGCAGTCCCTAGAGATGAACTTTCATGGAAAACTTCATAAATTCCTTCCTTGTCCTTTAGATTTTGGGTGAGTGTGGCCAATGGGCGGCTTCTACTAGGCACAGACAGAGATCATAAAATTGAAGAAAATACAAATTGAGTTCTTTAGTTTGCTATTCTTCCCCTGGAGAATCCCATAATTTGGTTTCATATCTCAGTCCAAAATTTTGACTACTGATTCCCCACAAGATCATTAGAATAGAAACCTCTGTAGCAACGCTAAGCTTATTAGACTTATGCACAAAGAGTGAGTCTCTGAGGTTCAAAATGAGAAAATCAGGGGAGTATGCTAGAAGTATTTAGAATCTGAATTGGGAGCTTGGAGGTTGATCGTTCAGAGTTGGCTTAACAGAGTGCTTCCAATGATCTAGCTGGAACGGCCCGATGTCATTGTTGTTGTTTTTACTCAGTATGTCTGTCACAACACTCAGTTACTCAACAAAAGGTTGATTGAGTCCACCCAGCAGTGCCTCGGAAGAAAGACCTGGATACCTACCTCTGAAAAATAACCCAACAAAAAACAACATAACATGTTCCTGAAGGGCTCAGAACGGTGGTTTCTTTAGGTTATCCTTGCAAAAAATGCAAGCCACAGAGTCAGAAGAAGGCACAGACTCACAGCACTCCAGGTGTGGAGTCATTGTGCGCTACGGTGAACTCGAAGGCAGCTGGGACAGATTTGGAGTATGTATCACCTGAAGTTTGCGTTTCTAACAATTCCCCTTTATCAAAGGCCCAGGTTTTGAGAAATACTATTTAGAGGCTTGTAAAATGTTTGTTTCCTTTGCTTTACAGTTCCCTAAAGGTTGGGTTTGTTGTTTGTTTTTTGCCAGTTTGCTAGCACGGTCAGACATGCTTAGATAGATACCATTGCATCGTTGGCCTGACTGCCCCTTCAGTGCTGAGACTGACTGACAGTGCTCGGCAACCCACATGGAGGTGCTATTTTTTTGTTCCTCTCAGAGAAAGATGTGTCTTGCTTTTGGAGTCAAAAAGAAAATCATGGACTTCAAATCTGACGGTTTCCTTTAGTGGCTAAGTACAAAAATTAACCTCTACACATATATTCTGCTAAATAAGGGGGGGTAGAACTTACTTTATGCATCTTTTGGGAAGAAAAAATGATTGCACACTGGTGGAGTGCTTGAGCCAAAAATGTCAAGGAAGAGTTTGTGATTGCTATTGTGATTGATATGCCATCTGTCTCCGTTTTCTCAGTTGCACAGTGGGGATAGCAAAGGTATTTTTTGGTGAAATTTGAATAACATAAGTAAAATTCCAGCTGGAGTTCAAAGTATGTTGTGAAAAAACGGGAATGAAGTACATGCAATTCCCGTCTCTCTTCCATGAAAACCCTCCAGGAAAATGATATTTTTTTCTGTTCTGCAACTGCCTAAGCAGCATTGTTCAATTTCTTCCTTATTCATGGAATCTGCTCAGATAAGTCAAACTATCGGGAAGGTTTTTAAGAGAGAAGAAATACACTGTTTTATGACATTTCATAAAATTCTGAAATTTTATAATTCTGTGTATGAAACCGGAATTATATGATTTTCCCATACTTCACTCTAAATAGACGATGCCGAGGTTGGTTGGTTTAAAATGTTCTCGTGCACTGAAGAATGTAGCTCTGTGCTTCTACGACTTCTTTTGGAAATCTTCGTTTGCATCTTTTGTAAGCAGATCATTCAAAAACCACTTTTTGTATCGCTTTGTGAACATTTGCAACGTCAATGACATGTATTAGATATACCTTCCAACTGTCTCTGGCCTTTACCAACCCGATTTGCTATGGGCTTCAATAGTTAGGAGAGGAAATATAATGAAAGATTGTGGATTTTTTAAGGGAAAAAATTTTCAGAATGCTACAGTTTATCTGTTCTCTTCAGGGACAAAAGGCCGTGAGGAATTTGCAGAGTTAATTCCATCCATTAACCTTTCCCTCAACCTTTGTCGCCCAACAGTGTTGTAATTGTTAGGAAACAAGTCCACTCACCAAATATAGAAAATAAGCAGTATTTTACCGTAATGTGGACAGATATGATGGATGAACTTTAAAAAAGATTAATTAGTGAAATAATTCATGCAGAAAAACAAAACTTCTATGAAGTGTGAAAATTGCTATTAACTTGGGAGCTAGGTAGTTTCTGGATGAATCCCGATTTTGTTAAACTCCAGATGTTTAATTTTGAGCACTTAAAAAAAAAATCACTTTATTGGGGCTCATACAATTCCTCACAATCCATACATACATCAATTGTGTAAAGCACACTTATACATTTGTTGCCCTCATCATTCTCAAAATTCG
>NW_022105908.1:13863842-13877884 GCF_000313985.2 Echinops telfairi | reverse complement strand
TTTTTTTCTGCCTATTTGTTTTGGTTTCTTCCTTTTTTTCTCTTCTTTTAAATTTTGTATGTCAGTGGCTTTTTTGTTTGTTAGCTTGTCGGTGCTGCTGCCATCGTTGCCATGTTCTTCTGTGCCACTTTGGTGCTGTGCTGTCAAAGCCATCCCCAATTTTATGCACATATTAATATATCTGCAGGTCCACCTAGATAAGAGAGGCTGGGGGGGAAATGTGAGAAGAAAATAAAGGGACCAACGTCCCCAGAGGGACTTGAGAGTGTGGGAGGTAGGGGAAGGGGGGAGGTGTTGGCCAACGCAGGGACAAGGGAACAACGAGTGGTTCAAAACCAATGGCAGGGAGGGGATGGGAGGACTGGTAGGGAGTAACCAAGGGCAAGGTAACTGAGAGGAACTACCGAAACCAGAATGAAGGCTGAACATGGTAATGGGACAGGAGGAAAGCGTAAAGAAGTAAAGGAAAGGAGTAGGAGGCAAAGGGCATACATAGAAGCCTAAATACAGACATGTACATATGTAAATATATTTAATTTTGAACATTTTTGAAAAATTATCTATATGTTTTGTTTTGGCATGTACTAAAAAAAGTGTAGAAGGATGCAAAGCATGCATTTATTCATCTCTGAAACAATTTCATTAATATCCTCAAAAATAAGATTCTAGGCATCCTGAAAGGTTGTACTATTACAAAGAGGATAAAATCAAATTGGGAAAGGCAATATTTAAAAGAAGGCAAAGGGCATGAAAAATAACAGAGTATGCACAAAGTGATAGGGAAATCAGAAGGAAGATTGGTTAGGAGAAGAGTCAGGAATTGTAGCTCAGTTCTTTAGTGCTACTGTAAGAGAAATGCCACACGTGGCTGGCTTGAAGAGATAGGAGTGATTTTTTACAGCTCAGGAGGTCTCAATTGTATTCAGCACATGGTTTGGGGTGGAGGTCCTTTCATCTCTATTTCAGCTTCAAATCGTTGTCATCCATGTCGGTTTGGGACTTGTAGATTCATCTGCCTGTACAATCTTCTGATCCTGTCTCTCTTCTCCTGTGTCCGTTTGCTGTCTCCATGGAGATCACTGCTGTTGTTAGTTGTCCTTGAGCTGATTTTGACTCATAGTGACCCCATATGTGCAACATGGAATTTTCAGGACTGTGATCTTTCAGAAATAGCTAGCCAGGCTGGTTTTCCCAGGCTCACAGCAGGCTGAAACCACTAAGTTTGGGGTTTCTCGTGGAACATTTCATTGCCTGCACCACCCACATCTGTCTATGAAACTCCTTTTATCACTTAGCAGTGTTAGGGTTTAGGGCATGCCACAGTAGTAGGTCCTCAGGAACAGGATAAGTGAACCATTATTTCAAAGTAGGATTACAGGGAGCCCTCGCCACTTCGTGCTTCGACTTCCGCGGCTTCACTCTATCGCGGTTTTTGCATAACAGCGCATGCTTTGTCATTACTGCCACTGATTGGCTCATACTGTACACGCTTCTGTCTGCATCGCTACGTATCAGAGCTATGTATCAGATGCATTTTTGCTTTTGTACAGTGTACTGTAATTGTTTGCGATTTTTAAGAAATTTTATCTAAGCCCTATGATGGCTCCTAAACGAGCTGCTTCTTCTAAGCCTTCTGACAATAAAAATAAGCACCAGAGGAAGATGCTCACCATCCAGGAAAAGGTAAAACTTTTGGATCTGATCAAAGATGGCAAGAAAATCGTGGAGGTTGCACGCCATTGATTACAGTATTTGTAAGAACTATGTATAATAATACTGTATGTGAAATATGTAATACTGTAAACTAGATGCCATAAATAATATAATAAATAATAAATGATAATTGTAACGTCCAAAATGTTTTACTGTATTTTCCCTTTTTCGTTTAATAAATTGGGTAATACGAGTGTAATGGTGACTAAAGGGTGTTTTTTCATGTCCTCTATGCTCTAACTATGAAAATATTTGATTTACAAATAAGGAATCCTACTTCCCGGAATTTCATTTATCACGGTAGGGTCTAGAACCGATTAACCGCGATAAACAAGGGTTCACTACATCCACAGTTATAAGGGTCAGGATTTCACCATATATTTTGGAGGGAAATAATCCATTCCATAAGACAGTAATGCAGGAAATGCAAAAGGTGACCCCCTACAGAATAGCATGAAAAAAAAAGCCATTTCAGCAGAAGTACCCGGTTCCAGTCTCTAGCACTTGGAAAGGATATGAAAGGCTTGGAAAAGAAAGCCCTCAGTGGGTGCTCAATAAAAATCTTTGTAACAACTTCTGGAGATACCATGATCTAGAGATTGTGGGAGTGACGGGAATCAAGATGTGCTCATAAATTCCTTCCTATGTAATCATCAGCACTATTTATTTCCATTTTTTTTATCCCTCCAATGGGAAAGCCTTTAGCCATTCAACGATGACTCTCCATTCTCCACTTTATCCGACTCACGATAAGCACGAAAGTGTTAACCTATGTTCTTTCGTCCATTCTAGTTATTGCATCTAAGTGCAATCCTACAATATTTATCCTTTTGGAACTGACTAGTTTACTTAGCATCATGCTTTCACAATGTATCTATGTCAGAAGAGACCAGTTTCTGGGAAAGACCATTATGCTTGGTAAAATGGAGGTGCAGGAGAAAAGGAAGACCCTCATGAGATGGAGGGACACGGTGGCCGCAACAACGAACTCAGAATAGCAACATTTGTAGGGCAAGCCCAGCACCAGACAGTGCTTGTTTCTGTTGTACCCAGGGTCGCAATGAGTTGATTGGGCAGCATCTAACAGCAACGATAATCATGTCATGGCGTCTATATGATCTCTACCTGTTTATCTGCTGATGGACATGTGGGCTGTTTCTATCTTTTGCTAAATTGTGAACATTCACGGTAATGAACATTGGTATTAGAATCTCGGAATTCCTGCTTTCAATATTTTGAGTGTGTCACTAGGAGTGACTTTTCTGGGTCATGTGATAATTTTATGTTCAAAGATTTCAGGAACTACCACACTGTTTTCCACTGTTTTGTTATTTTGTATTCCTACCCACAAGAGATGAGTGTTCAAATGTTGCCACATCCTTACCAACACTTTCTATTTTCCAAGGATTATGAGATACTGAGCATACAAGTGGGTGTTGAGTAACAACTAATTGTGCTGAGTTATAGAAGGTTTTTTTTTTTAATGTTCTAGACAGTAAGCACTTATCAGACACATGTCTTAAAAAAGTTTCTTCTATTCTATTGCTTTTTTTCAGGCTATATACTTTAGTATATATTTCATCATATGGACTGTATTACAGTAAGAATAAACAAATAAGTAAATATGACTGGGTTAGTGCTTCAGAATATCTGGTTGGCTTTTGTTTGATGCCATTTTGCAGGAGAGCAATATCAATGTTAGATGAATAGTAGGAAGAGAGTACAAACATATATTTCAAGGTCCAAGTTGATATGCATTTGTTTTTGGAATTATCTATGGCTGAAAATAATAGAGCTATACAAAATAACTGCTAAGTAAGTAATAAATTTATTTTCTCTCATGCTTCAAAAGTCTAGATGTTGTCAGTAGAGGAATCGATTAATGATCACATTTTTGAGGCTACACAGTTGGTTTCCGTTTGCTCTATCAGCATGGCTGCTGTTTCCAGGGCCACCTCATGTCTATTATTTCATCTATAGATCAGAGCTTAGTCACCAAGAAAAGTAAAAGAAAGGAAAGTGTCACCCTTATGTAAAGGCAATTTCCTATAATTTCAAATAACCCTAGCAATGGAAAAAAATATTTATTACATGGCCACTAGAATATAAATATTTTTATTCTGAAGGTCCAAGTCCTAACTAATATTGGAAGTGCTCGCATCATAAAGCACATAGCATTCTCTTTGCCATAGGGGTTTTGAACTAAGAAAACTTGAAAACATGGCAATAGGAGTAGAATGGAGGTAGTATATTTGAGGATTGTTTTGAACAAATCATTAACAGGATGTTGTATGTTGAATGTGAAATGCAAATGTGAGGATTTAATGAGAACTATGTCTATAATCTCATCTTGCTTGAGTGTGTGATGAGAGGAGCTACTAAGATTCAAGTGTAAAATGAAAATAGGTTAAAAAGAAAACTGCCACGGAGTTGATTCTGACTCATAGCGACCCTATAGAACAGGGTGGAGCTGCCAATGTGGATTTCTGAGACTTTAACTGTTTACGCGCATAGACAGCCAGGTCTTTCCCCCAAAGATAAATTAGGAGGATTTAAACTGAATTTATAAAATGTATTAATAATTAGTACAATTATTAAACTAAATAAAGTAAATTAAATAGTACTGTATGAGAATGTAGTCAAATAGAAAGTTTTCATACAGTAGTGCAATAAAGTAAGAAAGTGAAAGAAGGTTAAATGGAGAGCAGGAAGATGAACAAGTAGGCATGGTGTTCGCATTGGAAGGTGTAGAAGAAGTTTTTCACTTCCACTTAGTGCAATGAAATTTATGAAAGTTAATTTATACTTCTTGGTATTATTCTAAAACAATTTCTCACCTACACAGATATAGTGCATCCTAGTCATTTCATTACACGTTGAAAGTTTCATTTATTTTTGTCACTAACAATGGCAAATGATTTTTTTGGTTTTTCTGTTCATTTTGTTAATATCATCTGTAAGCAATTTTACATTCTATTTTAAAGTAAAGCACCATCTTTTTATAGTCTACTTTTATTTTAATTTAGTGCAAGGCTATATATGGATTTTAAGTAAAATCCCTTGCTCCTTGCAATACAGTTAATAGTTTTATTATAATTAGTTTATAATAATTATAATTATAAACTAATTTATTCCCTATACTAGTCCTTTATAAATTGCAAATGTTGCGTCTTTTCAACCTTTTGAGTGTGTGTGTGTGTGTGAATGTGTGTGCGTGTGTGAGTGTGTGCAAGTGAGTGTGTGCGTGAGTGTGTGTGTGTGCTGCTAGCTTTTCTTTATAGAATCAATTATAAAATAGGCCACTATGTTTTCAGAAAGCTGCCATATGAAAATAAATAAGGTTTAAGTACCACAACTGGAAAAGTTATTTTGATGTTAGCTTACATCCCAATGTTCGCAAGCATGCTTTTGATTCCATCATTGTTTTCTATTCATTTATGAGAAATTATCACTGGTCCTTCATGTTATGAAACAAAAATAGCAAATGGCTTTTGGGATGATCCTGAAATCCCACGCCAAGCGTACTGTTACCTAGTGAATTTCAGCTCATAGATTCTTACAGGGGAGAACAGACCTGCCCCAATAAGGGCTCCTCTGTTTTTCATATATTGGAGGCTCCAAAATACTTCCTGACATTGAGCTGATTCGAACTTGTAGTAACTGGTATTTCAGGGTTCGGATAACTCTGGATGGTTGTGATGATTTTTTGGGGGGTATAGTCTTCATTCTCAGCTGGTGAATTTACTATGCCGAGTTTGGCATAGTGTCTAACAGGTTTCTTCTCGGGAGTATAAAAAGATGGAAGAAAATCGAAAACCCCTATGACATCCTAGACTGCATGATACATCCCCACAGAATGTATTTTGAATTTGCATGGTAGGGATGCAAGAAAACTTAGGAGGTGGAGGAGGAAATTTTATATCACAGAGATATAGCATGTGACAGAATATAAACTCTGACTAAAATAAAAGTCGTGGAAAGATATTACAGCAAACAAAATTTGAAGGAATATCTGTAATCTCTGTTGACAAATATTAGTATGATCCATTATAATGATTACTGGTTGATCTACTATAATAATTATTATAGTGAGTATTTTAATGCATCTAGCTTATCAGTTATTACTTGCCTTCCATATTAAATCAGGATTTGATATGTTTGGGAGGCAATTTTACAAATTATCTTGAATTGCTTGATGTAGGTTATGGCTCCCAAACAATGTGCATCAGAAATGGCTTGTGAAAGGACTTGTTAATATATTAATTGTTGAGTGTCCACTCAACATTTCTGATTCAGCAGGTCTAGGTAGGGCCTGAAAAGATTTGTTCCTGAACATTTCTCCAGTGATGCTGATGGGGCTGGTACAGAGAGCACTTTGAGTAGCCCCGCGCTCTCATGAACAAGACATCAAAAGATCAAACTGCAAAGTGCTGCGCTGACAGAAGACTGACAACCTAGTTTTTTCATGATCAACCTAAGGTGATGATTTCATTTGATCCAATAGCCTTCAGTCAGCTTGTCTTTTGTGATGGCTTGCTATAATGTGATAAGCCATGCTGCCAGTATTCCAAATACTGGCAGAGTCTGGAATAGACTTCCTCATGAACACAGATTAGACAGAAAGGCCTGGCTATGTGTTTGCAAAGTTTAGCCAGTGAAACCCTATCGATCAGCTCACAAAATTGTGTTCTACACCTCACTTTGGTGTGCAGTATCCGGGCTCATAAAAACTTCCAAGTACAGTGAACCCTCGTTTATCGCGGTTAATCGGTTCTAGACCCTACCGTGATAAATGAAATTCCACGAAGTAGGATTCCTTATTTGTAAATCAAATATTTTCATAGTTAGAGCATAGAGGACATGAAAAAACACCCTTTAGTCACCATTACACTCGTATTACCCAATTTATTAAACGAAAAAGGGAAAATACAGTAAAACATTTTGGACGTTACAATTATCATTTATTATTTATTATATTATTTATGGCATCTAGTTTACAGTATTATGACTTGTCACGATGCGCTTTGCTTCCTTGTTGAAAGTGAAAGTAGCTGTAGCACGGATGTTTTTTTCCTCTTTACGGATGGAGCGAACAGAAGACTCATTCAAGTCGAAATGGCGTGCAACCTCCACGATTTTCTTGCCATCTTTGATCATATCCAAAAGTTTTACCTTTTCCTGGATGGTGAGCATCTTCCTCTGGCACTTAATTTTATTGTCAGAAGGCTTAGAAGAAGCAGCTCGTTGAGGAGCCATCATAGGGCTTAGATAAAATTTCTTTAAAATCGCAAACAATTACAGTACACTGTACAAAAGCAAAAATGCATCTGATACGTAGCTCTGATACGTAGCGATGCAGACAGAAGCGTGTACAGTATGAGCCAATCAGTGGCAGTTATGACAGAGCATGCGCTGTTATGCAAAAACCGCGATAGAGTGAAGCCGTGGAAGTTGAAGCGCGAAGTGGCGAGGGTTCACTGTAGTGACCTAAGATACAGCTGTTTGCCTAAAATGCAACTACTTGTCCAGAGTGACAGAGGAAGAAGGAAATTAAATATTTAAAGGAGAAAGTACTTTACAGGACAGATAGTTTACCTGGGCTCATCGACTTTATGATCAAAAGAACTAGGTGGCGCTCAGCCATCACTATGATCAACAGAAGATAGACCCTGGTAGAAAGAGAGAAGGCTGTGGAACAAAGCCTCAATTTAAAAAATAAATAATAAAAAACCAGACACACTGGACTGCTTGAGACTGGTAGTCTGTTGGAGTGGGAACACTAGAGCACGGGTCTCAAGGTTTGGTTTTAACACTTCAATAAGCCTAGCCATTCTGGCCTGTGATGCCCAGTACAGATGGTGTGGGAGATGGGGTTAGGACACACCACAGTCACAGAATTACACGGGGCATTATAGAATATGGCAACGGGTTTGGATTGCGTTAGAAATAAAGTGGAAACCTACTAGCTTTTTATTTTAGACAGAACAATGCTACAATATAACCACAGTTAAGTTATAAAACCACTCTGGCCAATGTTGGAGGAGAAAGAAGAATAAGGCATCTAAAACCAGAGACTTACAGCTTTTATGAGACATAATTGTAATGACTCAATTGAATAAAAGAAGACAAACTTGATTTTTTTTTAAGGAAGAGTCCGCTTTAGGTGATTTCAGCTTCTGAAGCTAAAACTCAATTTGTATAATATATAGTCATTACCATTGCAAAAATATTAATTATGCTTATTGCTTTCTACAAATGTCTCGTTCCATTTTGGAAATAGATACTAGGCACGCAATGTTAAGATCTCCTGTAATGACTTCTTATTTATAATTTATCTCTGAAGAAAAAATGGTGTATATATAGATGTGGCCATGGTTTCTATGTTTTTATATGTGGCAAAGATGTTTCACAGAAGTACAGTGACCTTAGGCCACTTTAGCAACAATATTGCCAATATATGGGATTAATTATTTAAGCACTGGCTACTGATTAATGATCAATTAGCTAATCTCAGTTTAAAATAACCTGTAGCATTTAATGATCATTAACCACATTTCACTGAAACTACAAAATGAAATAAAGACCTCTGTTATGAAATTGATTTAAGCCTTGTCTATTCTAAACTCTCCAATGAAAAATGATGACAAAACACAGTGTTCTCCCTGTGTATCTTTGAAGCAGGAGTAAGAGTGCTTCCTATACCAGAATGAGTTATGGGATTTAACTCCAGCCCTGGCAATGATTCATTGGATAACCTTGAGAAATTTACTTCCACTCTCGCTTGTGGTTTCCTTGTTCAAAATAGGGATATTAACCATTTGCCACTGAATTCCTAAGCCTGATTTATGGGACTGCAGTTGTTTACTAAGAATTTAAAAACACAGTTACAAATTTGCTGAGAAGTTAAATAGTTATAAATACAAACAAATACACTGAAATATAGATGGTAACTAAAAAGTGTTTAGCAAAATGGCATATGCCAGGTACTCTGGTAGGTGCAGGGCAGCCAGGTGAATATAATACAATTGATCTCAAGGACATTGTTTTTAAGCCAAAGATATGGGGTTATATGAAAAGTAAATTCATCAGCTTGGTAAATGGGAACAATAATGACTGATCATTAGGGTATGAGTCAGGAGTGAAGGGGCATCATCTGTCTTGTTCAGTATTTTAGTGGCAGCAAAGAGCTTGGCATATGAGTCATTCAATATTCATTTATGACATAAATATTTATTGAATTTATACTATGTACCAGGCACCGTTCCCAGACTAGGGATATTACTGTGGACAAGATAATACCACTGACCTCTAATAGTCTATAATATAGTGGAGAAGACAGGCAATAACAAATAAGCTAGATATATGAAATGCTATTCAGTCGTGATAAGTGCTTTAAAGAAAAATAAGACATAAGACAAGATAAAAAGTGTCGAGGGATGCTGTTTTCGCTACTTTGACCAGGCAGGACCTTTCTAAAGAGGCGACGATTGAATAGTTGACTGGCTAATACTAGGAACGAAAACATGGAACCATATGGGGAAATGTCTCCTGCAAGTGCAAAGATGCTGGGCGGGGCTGGGGGGTGGAGAGTTTGGCATATTTGAAGAATCGCGACTTCTTTCAGTTTATAGTAAGGGGTACTTTTTGGTTCAGTGCAATGGAAAAACACTGAAGGTCTTAAACAAAGGAGTGGCATGATCTATTTTGCATACTGAAGAAATCATTCTGGTAGTTGTCCATCTGTCTTCAGGGAAGCACATCACCAGGCAGCGCCTCTGTGTGGGATCGAAAAAAAACAACTTTTCAGTTGAGAGCCAACAGCTTGTAACACTCTCAGGGGTCTTCAGCTAGAGCGGTAGTGGACCAGGCAGATCTCTTAAGATAATGGTGTCGTGATCCAGGAAGGCGACTCTGGAGGTCTAGGTGGGAATCATTAAAAAAGGTGAAAGTGCCCAGGTTTATCACTTATATTTGGCACATGATTTGGAGTTAGAGCTAGTCGGATTTGCTATAAATTCCATAGGAATAACACATTTCATGTGAATATCTACCTGATGTCTCCATGGAGTGAGGAATCAGATACAGAGTGGGCTTGGTGGTTTGAGGAACTGGAGAGGTGGGGTGTAGTGAAGTGGTGGGTGCTTTCAGAGGATCCAATTGAGGTGGGGAAATAAACAACTAGTGTGTTATAAAATATTATTAGTAAGGAGTTTTTGAGTAGTCCAAATGGGGATCGTATGAATGTTTGCCTCCGAGGATTGCTGAGGATGTAACCACTGAAGACGTGGTTGTTACATTATCTAGAAGAGACAGCTGTTGTCAAGTTCATGCCAATTCATGACCATCTCATGCGACAGAACAAAGTACGGCCTAGTCCTGCTCCATCCTCATGAATCTCTGGTCTGTTTGAATCTGTCATTGATATTATTGTGCCAATCCGTTTTACTGAGGCTCTCCCTTGCCCTGTTGGCCTTCTCCTTCACCAAACACGGTGTTACCTTCCAATGACTGATCGCTCCTGAGACATGTCCAAAACAAGTCAGTCAGACAATATTCTTTTATATTCCCTAAGGTTCTCATCGACTGATTTTCAGAAGCAGATCATGAGACCTTTCTTCCTGTCTGTCATTATCTGGAAGCTTGCTTAAAACCAGTCCACCTTGGTTGACTTTGCTGATATTTGAAGTACAAATGGCCCAACTTCTAACATCCTAACAACTTGAAAGCCATCACAGTACAGCGAACTGGCTAATGAGTCCTGGCATTGTTCTATACCAAACTGACAGCCAATGAGTCAATTCCAACCCAGATAGACCCTACAGGGCAGAGCAGAAGGGCCCTTTGGAGTTTCCAAGACTTTAAATATTTGCATAAGTTAACAGACTTATTTTTCTCCTGAGTACGCTTATAGAGTTGGTATGCAGATTCACCATATAGAAGTGTGTTTCCTTGAGAGAAAAAAATAATATAAAGGTGGGTGATAAGGGTCACAAGAAAGACTGGAAAGAAGTGATCAGTGTGGTAGACAGAACTCAGACCTGGAGCTGTGCCCTGGGAACCCAGAGCTGAAAGCTGTTCTGGAAAGATCGTGGACATTGAAGTTAGAAGGGCTGAGAGATGATCTGTTTACATTTATGGCTTGTCTTTTCAGAAGCACTTCTTAGAAGGGAAAGAAGGGATAAAAAATACATTAAAATCCCAAGGACAAGGCAATGGCAAAGAAAACAAAAGCAACGGAATTTTAGGAGCTGGAAAATAGAGAGATGAGAAGCAATTGAGCAATCTAAAAAGAGAGGCACGGTGTATCAGAAGAACATACACTTCACACAACCAGGTAAAAAGCAGAGGAGTGGGCTATTTTTTTTCACCACGGAATTCCAAAAGTCTCAGGAATTATTTCTACCAGGCCCTTACTAGCCCGGGGATGAATGGTAATACAGAAAAGAAGAAATAGATTGAAATAACTTCATTTCTAGATTCAGAAGGCACAGCCCAGTGGGAAAAATAAGGACATAAAATATATATCATCAAACAATCAAAATAGTTAGGGGCATTTTAAATTTTACAAAAATAGGAAACAAAGCATCCAAGCATTGTAGTTCTCTAGAGGCCACTTGATAGACCATTGAATGCAACAGACTTCAGACCAACTACTGGGCTGTCAAGAGAAAGAAATCCAGTCACACTCATCCATAGAACGAAAGCGCTTTATATCAAGAAGTCATTATATATCAAGGAGACATCCCAGCCAAGTCCACTTCAAGTCCCGAATTCCCTCTTCAGTCTCATGAAGCTTCAGGCTAGTGATGCAGAACGGGGACCTGGAAAGCAGAAAGACCACAAGCCTATGGGTGCCCGGTCCCATGGATCCAAAGTTGGTGGAAACATGGCAGGGTAACGACAGCTCTCAGCGTCAAGCTGCCCACATGAGTCCACCCCTCAAAGCAGTTACAGCGGGCAGCAGGCTGAGGGGCAGAGAGAGAGCAGTTTCCAGAGTCCTACTCTTCTGTACCAATGGCCACATCCCCAAGAAACTGTCATCAAGCTACTATTTGATTGACAGGTGTAACTCCACTCCTAGCTAGGAGGGACTAGCGGACATAAAATCATCCAACTACCATACTAAGAAAAATTATGTACAAAAATAGTATTCCCTACTTTACCAAGCTAATAATTCAGATGTCAGTGTAGCAGTTAGGATTTGTTCAAGGGAGTAGAGCCACTTAAGAGATATGAAATAAGAGGATGTATTACAGTGATTGGAGTCGGTAAAATAAATGATAACGTATATACATAACTACATTAAGAAATACAGTGACATTACACTTTTGCTGGTGCATCTGGTGCTGGGTGGTGGCGCTGAAGGTAGCAGGGGAAATGAGTTATGTCCCCTAAAACTATGTGCTGTAAATGCTAGTTTTCCTGTGCTTATAATCCCATTTGGGGTGGATTATCTTTCTTAGTCAATGGTATTCAATAAATCTTGAGTTACTCTTTTAAGGTACTAAAAGAGATTAAGCAAGTCTCAAAGAAAGACAAGGGAAATAGGGCTGTCAAACCCCAGAAAGCTCATTTCTATGCAGAAGCCCGAAGAGACACGAATTTCCCTCCACAGCACTACACAGAGAGAAATCTTTCCTCTAGAAGTGGGATGTGGAACTTGTACTTCTCTGAGCTCCTAAATTGTAAAAAATAATAATAATAATAATAATTGTTACTTAAAACCTCTCATTTGTGATGTTTTTGTTATAGTAGCACTAATAACTAAGCGTACTATAGTCTGCTGTTTGTAGTACTGTGATGGTATGTGAGCTGCTATCATGTTATGAAGTTATGCTCAACCCACTGATGGTCTTCCAGTCAATTCAGATGCATACTGATCCTTTAGAACATGGAAGAACTACACTTTCTTTTAATTTCTTCAACCTCAACCTGAACTTACATATGAGCTATTCATGGTCTGTTCCACAGGCAGTCCCTGGCCTTGTTAAAGCAGCTGACAATGAGTTTTTCCTTGATTTCTTCCAACACATGGCCATTTGACTCCTGTGTATTCCATCTGATAAAGCCCATGTATAGCGCTACCTTTTAGGTAACTCTACCTATTTTCAATCAAGATATTTTGAAAACATCTTTCTAATTAAGAATTCATTGACCTTGCAAAATTCTATGATGTAATCTCAAGATTCATTTCTATCCCAAAGTCATATTTTCCAGCTATTGTTTCTTCTTTTTTGTTTCCAACATTCCAATCACCAATAATTATCAATTCATTTTGATTGTATATTTGGTCAATTTCAGACTGAAGAAGTTGGTATAATTCCTCAATTTTTTCATTACATTAATGGTTGGTGTATAAATTTGAATAATTTCCGGAGCCTGCCAACGAGTCGAATGGTCCTGAAAGGGGGAGTGAGGATTAAGGAAAAAAGAGAGACAGAAAGTATTGGGAGGGCAACAGTGAATACTGAAGCCCCGAGTTTATTCGACATCTTCCCTTTATACATGCAGAAACAAGCCGGGGTTATAATGAACATATTTTGACATACGTCAGCAACTCTATGTTCTGCCAAGTCAAGCATTCTTTGATAAAAATTAAACATCCTGATTTCCCAGAACTCGCATCCATCCTTGTTCTTTTTCTTAGTCTCAAGGTCAAACCGCAGAAGCAAACAGCAGATACTGACACCTGGGTCAGGATAGCTCAGCCGTTTCAAGTCTGAGTCTTAATGGCCTTCAACAAATAATAGTAGTAACTGGATTTCCTTGTAGGATTATACATCTCATTCTATCACAGACAGCATGGTACTTCAAGACAGATCTTGAAATGTTCTTTTTGATGATATTATGCCATTCCTCTTGAACATAACGGCATAGCAAATCATATGATATTCTGATTCAAAATGGCCAGGAACAGCCCATTTCGGCTCACTAGTGGCTGGGATATCAATCTGAATGCATTCCATTTCACTTTTGACAACTTCAAATTTTCCCGGATTCATACTTCATACATTCCATGTTCAATCAGTAATTCATGTTAGCAGATGTTTCTTCTCATTTGGAGCCATGCTCCATCGGCAAATGAAGACCTTGAAAGATCTTCCACACCTTGGTGGCTAATTCTAATTTGAAAAGGCAGCTCCTCCTTAGTAGTATTTTCAGTGCCTTCTGACTTAAGTGACTCCTCTTACAGCACCGTATCCGACAATTTTCTGCTGCTATTCATAAAATATTCAGGGGCTAGTTTCTCAGAAGGCGCAGCCTCACCACCCATTTATCCCTCCGCCTTTCAACCAGCACCACATGTGATTATCGGCCAGGCTGGCACA
>NW_022105908.1:13857797-13863039 GCF_000313985.2 Echinops telfairi | reverse complement strand
CTGAAGCAAGTGGACTTACAAACTTTCTATTTTCCAACTTCCCAGAAACAACCCAGTAAACAGTGTGGCTTTATCTGACCTCTGGCTAGACAAAGATGGAAAACTTCCAGGAGGGAGAGGTCAAACAAACATCTACTCTCTATTTTATGATTTGTTTCTCCAGTACCCCAGTACACCTTCTTCATGGGGAAATCTGCAGGCACACCAAAAGTCAGTCATTCACACACACACACACACACACACACACACACACACACGAAGAGATAATGGTTTTAAATGATGAAAAGTAGATATCAAGGTGGTACTCTTTGATCATATTTATTCACTCTGTATACTTACTAGATAATCCAAATAGCTAAATTATATGAAGAGGAAGATTCATGAACAACCTACAATATACAAAATGGTCCAAATATGTTTGTTGAAAGTATTCAAAAATGTGTTTAAAATGTGTTCAAAACTGAAAATTTCATTTAATGACTAAGGCATATCTGATCCAAGATCTATGCCATCGTATTTCTAATTTCTTCTTATACCTGTGAAAACTGGATAGTGAATATGGAAAACCAGGTAAAAATGGATGTCTTCAAATTATGATGTTGTAAAAGAATATCAAATATACCATGGACTTCAAGAATGAACAACTTTGTCCTTTTTTTTTAAGAAGTCCAACCAGGATGCTACTTTGATTGGTCGTAGTTAAACTTTGTCTTACACATTCCAGACATATGACCAAGAGGAGCCACCATCCCCAGGAAAAAGACATCCGCTAGATAAAGTAAAGGGCAAATGAAAATGGAAAAACCTTCAATGAGATGGACTGACATAGTGGCTGCAACAATAGGCTCAAACATAGTAGTGTTTGTGGAGATGGTACAGGACTGGGCGGTGTTGTATATAGGTTATCAATGAATCCAAACGGACCCGATAACATCTAAAAGCAACAAGATAATTAAGATGGACACTCTCACCCTCACAAGGTTTCTACTTCACCAAACACAATGTCCTCTTTTAGTGACTGATTCCGTTTGACAATGTGTCCAAAACCCGTACGGAGGACAAGATTTTGTTGGGATCCATTGGTTAATTTTTGGCAATAGCTCTTCAAGTCTTTCTAGTCTTGCCTCCATCTGGAAGCTCTGCTGAAGCCTTTCCACCGTGGGTGATCATTCTGTTACTTGAAATACACGTGGTTTAGATTATAGCCTTACAGAATGAATAAAAGATACATAGAAAACTAATTAAAGAAGCTAATTCTTGAAACCCTATAAAGGACTGCAGATAAAAAACAAAATTTGCATAATAAAAATTCAACATGACTTAAGTGTTGTTCATATTTTAAATTATAACATAATATTAACTAAATTAATCATCTAAAATTATCACTATGTTGGGAAGTTCTGGCAGGAGAAGCATGCTCATTTGTGTATGTATTCGTGTGTCTAACAACATGAGCGTGTTATTTAGAAACATAGGGACAAATAATATAAGACACTGCTGAAATAATTAAATGACAATTGGAGTGGGCCAAAGGATTCCTGTCTTCCTTGTAAAAACTCATTGAAAACATTGAACTTTGTCATCACATACATAACATATATTAATAAAAATAAATAGATACTGAACAATTTTATTAAATGTTACTTAAAGGCTACCCAATGGTTTCAAGGTTGGTAACTGAGAGAGAAGTAGGTTCTATAGAAAGCTGGTAATAAAAGAAAGACTTACATGGTTGTGAGGGCCAGCAGAAGACAGACAGTGGAGATAGTAAAGGCACACCTTTTGTGTTTGTTTGTTTGTTTGTAATCAAGAGCATGAGAGAAATAGGGCACCACCCTCTGGTGGGGAATGTTTTCTGTTAATGTTTAAAGTTATTTGTTCATATGAGGATAAAATGGCCCTGAGAAGTGGAAAGACAGAGAAGGATAATATTTCTAGGGTAACATTCTTGTATTGACAAAATGTAGGATTAAAGTCAACACGAGAGGAATATGTTAGCCCTCCTCTCCCATACTGTGCAATTATTTCAATAATCATTGAAAGTAGTGCAATCATCCCAGAAGGTATCGCTCTTTTTCTCCCCTGATTTACCATAGCCATATTCTGATACCAAAAAAAAAATCCCAGAGACTAATCTAAAATGTATTTCAGATCACATCAGTTTTATTTCTTAAACTCCTCCATGGCTTCCCTTCTCACTTTGATTCATTCCAAATACACTTAGCTACTTAACATCCCCTTCAGGACACCCCTCTAACTTCATTTCTGAACAATTCTTCTCTCCTGGAACTCCACCAACTCTAGTCTCCTTTTGATGCCTTGAATTCACTTGACTCCCCTTAGTTTGCTGCTACAGTGGCTCTTCCCTTACTCTTCTCCCTTCTCCCTTGTGGCTCACTTTTCTTCAACACATTGATGAGATGCCACCTCAATGAGGCCTTGCAGACTTATATCTGCATTAAATCTCAATCCTCTGCCAAAATTCCCATCCAATTTTCAAGGCATCTATTGCCATTTAAAAGTTAAGCATGAATTTCTATATGTGTGTTTAGCCATGGGGGTTCTAGTGTTTAGGTTAGATTGTTAAGTATAATTGTGTGCTTTCTTCCAGCTCTGTAGTCAAGTATTAGGCAAAGACAAAAGGATTTCACCAGGTTGAGGTTTGTCAGGAAATTAAGAACAATGTGGGATTGAAAATGGAGCTAAACAGAGAACAGGAAACTTAACACTTTGAGTGAAAGAATGACCCAGAAGTAGCTTGGAATAAATGAGTGGTGATCCACTTTTGATCTACTATGGAGCACAATTCTCTGAAAAACATCTAGTGTCCATGAATCAGAATTGAAGTAACAGCTCTGGTGGTAAATGGGGTTGACAAGAGAGAAGGCTGCACCCATTCAGTGATTACCATCTAACTCGCACTGTATCAGTAGGAGCATCGGCTATCTATGAGTCAGCTTTGATTCAGAAGTTAATAGAAGTCATGGTTAGATGAGGAGTTGTTCATCTTGAAGTGCGTAATTAAAAGGATGAGAGTGCCGTGGGAGATTTCGATGTTTGAAAGTGCAAGCAGCATAATGATAGAAAATGCTGATGTCAAAGATTTGACCCAGGGGAATAGAAATCTAGAGCATTAGAAATAAGGAAGTAAAAGAACAGAAAAGTCAAAGATTTGAATGAATTACATATACAGAATTAAGATAGCAAAATCTAAAATAAGGCAATGATAAAAATGAGAGAAGAATCCCAGTATGAAATAGTGCTTGGAAAGAAGCCACGACATCTTAAGAGGACTGACTGAAAACAATGGCTTCAGGGAGCATCGTGTTTCTGAGTGCACACAAAGTTTCAGGGAAGACTTGGAGCCTATGGAAAACATTTGCTTGGGCACAAACTGACTTTGGTCAAGCACTGTAGGTGGTCTGAGGGACTCTACAGTAGACAGAGTTTGAATTATTTTAAAGCTACATGACCCAAGATTCTCATAATGAAGATGGAAGTCTCATAGAGGTCAAGAGATCCAGAGATATGGGACACAATATGAGTTCTCCCAAGAATCTCTCAGGGAAGGCTGGTGCTGCTTCAAGTGTTTTTAGCCCTGAGCTCTTAAATAGTCTGAAGTGGTGGCAAATAGTCTGTTGAGAGAAGCTGATAGTGGGCTGCTTAGGAGCAGGAGGGAAAGTCTTAGACTCCACTTTCCGTTCAACCAATATACAAGAAAGTTTGTCTCTCAATCACATTTTTTGGTAGAACAAATCTACTCATTTATTTCATGAACTAAAAGAAAAAATAAAGAGTAAAAATATGTATATATGTGTGTGCGCATATAGATATACATATATATATATATATATATATGCTGTCAGTTCCAATCCACCAGCTGTTCCTTGGGTGAAAGGTCAACTGTCTGTTCCCATAAAGATTTATAGTCTGAGAAACCAGGAATTAACTATATCACACTGGATTTGTGGTGTGTTTTTTGATAAACATACAAAAATTCCACAGAAGTTCTGTATATATATATATAACTGTAGTTAGATTCTACTGAGTCATTTCTGACTCACAACAACCCAATGTACAACAGAGTAAAAACTGCTTGGTCCTGCACCATCCCCACAAATGTTCCTAAGTTTGAGCCCATTGTTGTAGTCACTGTGTCAATCCACCTTGTTTAGGGCCTTCTCTTTTTTCACTGCCCCTTTACCAAGACGAATGTTTGGCAGGTCTGTATTGTAGTAGTCACCTGCTATTTTGTCATGGGATGTAGTCATCCATTTTTGCATAATATTGATTTTTCACATAGTGACCCGATCTTTGGAACCTAACTATGTTGATAGTGAGGTGTGGATTTATATATATTTAATATCAAATATATTATCCAATATGCAAAAGTGGTATACAAATACTTCACTGGCAAGAAGCAATGGCTATTTTTTTTAAGTCATTTTATTGGGGGCTCGTATTCTTATCGCAATTGATACATCCATCCATGGTGTCAAGCACATTTGTTGCCCTCATCATTCTCAAAACATTTGCTTTCTACTTGAGCCCTTGGTATCAGCTCCTCATTTTCCCCCTCCCTCCCGCACCCTGCCCCCCTCACAAACCCTTGATAATTTATAAATTATTACTGTTTTTTTATGTCTTACACTGTCCGACATCTCCCTTCACCCACTTTTCTGTTGTCCATCCCCCAGGGAGGGGGCTCTATGCAGATCATCGTGATCGGTTCCCCCTTTCCACACCACCTTCCCTCCACTCTCACTACTGGTCCTGAGTTCATCTGTCTTTGATTCCCTGTGTCTCCAGTTCCCTTTTGTACCAGTGTACATCCTCTGGTCCAGCTGGATTTTCAAGGTAGAATTGGGATCATGATAGTGGGGGGTGGAGGGGAGCATTTAAGAACTAGAAGAAAGTTGTATGTTACATCATTGCTACTCTGCACCCTGACTGGCTTGTCTCTTCCCTGTGAACTTTCTGTAAGGAGATGTCCAGTTGCCTGCAGATGGGCTTTGGATCCCCACTCTGCACTCCCCCTCATTCACAATAATATGATTTTTGTTCTTTGATCCCTGATCCCTTTGACATGTCGTGATCACACAGGCTGGTGTGCTTCTTCCATGTGGACTTTGTTGCTTCTGAGCCAGATGGCCACTTGTTTACCTTCAAGCCTTTAAGACCCCAGATGCTATAACTTTTGATAGCCGGGCACCATCAGCTTTGTTCACCACATTTGCTTATG
>NW_022105908.1:13768879-13857573 GCF_000313985.2 Echinops telfairi | reverse complement strand
TCTCTCTCTCTATATATATATATATTTACAGATGTACATGCCTGTATTTAGACTTCTACAACTGCCCTTTGCCGCCAAGTTCTTACCTCTATTTCCTTTTACTTTCCCCTTGACCCACTATCATGTTCAGACTGTATTTGGGTTTCAGTAATTCCTCTCAGTTACATTGCCCTTTGATCACACCCTACCAGGCCTCTTGCACTCTTCCTCACCACTGATTTTGGATCACTTGTTGTTCCCTTGTCCCTGGGTTTGTTAATACCACTTACTTTCACCCACCTCCCCCTCTCCCATGTCTCCAGGGAACTGTCAGTCCTGTTGTTTTCTCACTCAGATTATTTATCCCACTTAGCTTATCTTGATAGAACTGCAGAGATAATAATGTGCACACAAAAAAGACAGAGCAAACAAAGCAACAAAAGAAAATGACAACAACAAACCAATGACAAAAAAAAAAGAAAAGCATGTAAATAGTTCAAGGTCTGTTTGTTGACCCTTAGGAGTGTTTTCCTGGTTGAATCTGATGGGGTGCCACACCCTGGCCCCAAAGTCTGTTTTTGGTATTCACTCGGGACTTCCTTGCTCTGCTTCCCTTGCTGTTCTGTTGCACATCCTTAATGTTTTGCCTCGGTGTGGTGGGATCAGATCGGGCACAATTCCCACACTGTGTCTCCAGTGTTGTCCCCTATAGCGCTAAGGGTCAGTGAGGGGAGAGTATTGTTTATATCTCCACAGGGAAAGAGGTACCAGATTCAACCCCGTGCTTCAAGATGTGAATGCAACATACCAGCATGAAGCAGGGAACCAGTAGAGAGGTCTGAGGGACCAATCCCAACTATGTGGACAGCCACCCCTCACCCAGAAAAATTTATTTCAGAGGACAGCACTAAAGCTGCAGCTCAGGGAGAGGGACATGTCTGATCAGAGCACACGGGAGCAAATGAAGGGGTAGGAAGAGAAAACGGAGCACATCCTGGCCCACCAAGCCTTGAGGACGATATTCCTGCTCAGAGCAGCCAATGCACAGAGAAGACCATATGGCCAGCCCCACTATGAGACACAACAGCCCTCATTTTGCATTATTTTCCTTCAACTTTTGGAAAATGTTACTCCACTCTTTCCTCTTCTTCATAGTGATTGCTGATAGATCTGAGCATATTCTTATCTGGGAACCTTTATATGTGATTGCTTGTCTTTCCCTAGTTGCTTTCATGATTTTCTCCTTTTCCCCAAAGTTGAATAGTTTAACTATTATGTGCCTTGGTGAATTCTTCTTAGGATTCAGTCTAGCTGGTGTTCTTTCAGCCTCCTCAATGGTTGCCTGGTTTTCATTCATTAAGTTGGGGAAGTTTTCCTCCAAGAATTCTCTCACTATTGTTGCAGATGTCTTCTTTGTTGTGTTTTCCCGTAGTAATCCAATTATTCTAATGTTGTGCCTCCACATAGCATCAGACATAACTCTTTGGTTTTCTTCAGCTTCTCTAATGATCTTATTAGATTTTTGTTCCCATTTGTTAGTCTGCTTGGCTGTTCTCTAGGCCACTGGTGCAGTTCTCTGCCTCCTAGTCAATTGGCAAAGTCTGTGAGTCTGCTACTGGTTTTTTGTTATCTCATCCCTAAGCTCTTGTTTGTCCCTTTGGTGTATGGACTTTATCTCCTCTATCATTTCACACTTTTTCTCGATTGTTTCCCTCATATCCTGTATGACTCCAAGCAGCATTCTGAAAATTCCTTTCAGTGCTAGATCAATGTCTGTTTCTATGCCCAACGTTAGGTTCAGGACATCTTCTGCCATTGCCTTTTATTTCTCCTGGTTTTTTGTTGAGTTCATTAGGGCTGATTGCTGTTTGCATTACGTTGTTTTAGAGGAGCCCAGTGTCATATTCCAGGGAGTCGAAAAGTACTGGCTCTCTCTGGGAGACTTGTAGAAATGCTTCTTTGAACTGCCTGAAGCTAATTTCACTATAGTATTAGCCTACCAGTTTATCCTCCTGTGGTTTCACTCATTCCATAGTCAACCAGTATTCTGTTATTTGGTGGGCAAGTTGGATGGTCCTGTCAGGGGACGCTGATTGGATTGTTGTGGACCCATGAGGATGGTGCTGTCCTGGGTGATCTCACAAGAAGCCATTGTGGTGTGGCCCACAGATGTTTGGTTCACTGCAGAGGGTGTGTGGGGATGCCTATTGCAATGGGAGTGCCACAGAAGGCTGGTGGGTTCCTCGGTTTGATGTAGAGCACCACAAATGGTTGGTACCCTGGTCAGATAGATTGCTGTGGAGGTTCCAGAGAGGTTCCCACAGCAGTGTGGACCAGTGGTGAGTGTTGGCTGAGCTGCCTTAGACTGTGTGAGGCAATACAGCAGGTGGGAGGAAGTTCCCTCAGTCACATGGGACCACAGGGGACAGATAGGAGCTTCCTCAGCCACGCAAGCAGGATTTCCCCCAAAGAAGGTGGGCTGGATTTCCTCAGTGTTAAGCACTGCAGAGGGCAGGCAGGTGGAACTTCCCCAGGAAGAAGGTGCATGGGTATTCCTGGTCAAATCTGATGGGGTGCCACACCCTGGCCCCAAATGGAATGAGCCAGGGATGCATAGTCCAGACAGTAGCTGCTGACAGCCAGCCTCAAGCACACTTTTAAATGATCATCAGTCATGGTGGAACGGTATTTGGACTTAATGATCTTTATGTGGGAAAAGGCTGACTCACATAAATAAGTAGAGTCGAATAATGCAGTCAAGCAGGTAGCACATTTTCTTGTGTTTGGGTACTTTCCCTCTGTGAGTAAGTTCTGGACTTCAGCTGAATGTCAGATTGCAGTGTCAAAGTCTCCCATTCCGTATGAAAGTGACACGTTTTTGTCTTCTTACTTGATGCAACTCCCCTGCTCATTTTAATACCCTTTCTCACATTTAAGAGGAAAAAAACATGTTCTAAAAATTGGCAATAACTTAGCTTGTCAGTTTTGCTGCACGTAGCACAGTTGTTTGCGCATGCATTTGACACCTAAGATTGCTGTGCTGTATATCAATTAAGTGATGGGACTGATGATAGGCTTACATCTATTTTTTTAATGCCATGCTATCTGCCCACGGTACATTTTCAATCAACTAGTAGATCATGATCAACGTATTGAACACCCTTCCCTAAGCTAAGGGGAGTGGTCTGGGAGTAGGCAGTGGTATATGAGAGAAAAGCAAAGAGAAAAAGAAGAAAAAAGAAAACTAAGCCCACTGAAACTGTGGGGGGATAGAGAGAAGAGAGGGAAACAAAAGTAACACTATAGCTGAGTCCCGATCCCTGACTGGAATGGTATAATTACTGCCTTGAGGCAGTGGCAAGCTGTGGCTTTGTTGAGCTAAAACTGTGCCCCCTCCAAATGGTCCCGGCTGTGGCCGAGACAGTGGTGGGGCTAAGGTCAAACCCTAGCTGGCCTCCACTATGGTAAGACAAAAGCCCCAAGCTCCTCAAAACATAGTGGATCTGTGCCTACTTATTTTTATGATGCTCCTCCTTTTACCTGGAAGTGTAGGATTTTCCTTGTTAACTCTCCTGTGCTGATTTCTGCATAGTCCCTCTGGTATGTGTTACGTAGTCAACATCTTCCTGGAAGTGCAAAGCAGTGGCTATTATTAGAATCAGCTTCTCTGGTTCCAGCTTTATTTGACTCTGACACCCTTGGGAAGATGTGCGTTTTCTTCTTCTCTTCTTTCAAATATTCCTCTGGCTATAAAATGTCATTCTATAGCATTCAAAAAGGTCCAGTTGGATATACAAGAGAAGGGGTCAAATATCAAATGGCGAATGTAAAATATTCTCAGCCTCCTTCAGAAGAGACATTTATAAAACACTGAAATTACCTTGAAATGGCTTACTTGCAGGTATTATTTTCAAAGAGCATGATTATTTATATAGCAATGTTCTGGCAAAGAACCACATGCCACCTGTTTTCCTCTCCTTACAAACAAGGGCAAAATACTAATGTTGGTTGGCAATTAACCACTTTAATCTACTTCTTCTGGCACTGCATTCATAATTATCTTCATATTATAATACAAGTAGCACCTTTGAATTGAAGGTATTTAACTAGTGAAAAGAACATAAACACTTACACACAGAGGAACCAGTAAAGAATTGGAACAAGTCAACAGCAGACAGTGAGAGACTGCTTTATTGCATTGAAATGCAGCTTGGCTTAAATCAGTTCAACTAATTTATTTTATATGACAGCCTAACCCCTACTTGCTTTGGATTTAATATTTAAGTAATTTAAAGTAATCGTACTTGTCACTAACTGTTGCCACTGATGAATAGACAAGCAAGTATTGATGGGTCAACATAATTAATAAACATACTTAGTGGTATCTTTCTGAGCAAAGAGGAAAACACAGTTTGGAAAGGAAGAGATCATCAGAAACGGTTATAATATGGCAAGAGAGAAACAAGAGAAGTTGGAATAAAACTTTTCAGTGTTGCCTAAGCATCAGATTTTCTTGGATATAGTAAGGAAAGTCTGGGAACAAGGACAGTATTTCTATATAACCAAAACCAGCGGCCATCCAGTGAATTTCATCTCATAGTGACCTCAGGCATGTCAGAGTAAAATTGCCCCAGAGGGTTTTGTGTTGTTTTTGAATAATATTTTATTATGTGAATGTGTGTTTAAGTTTACACTGTGAATTAGAATGTACACAAATCGTTCAGTTATGTAGTAATATTTTTCATATGATATCAACACTCAGTATTTCTATTCAGGTTGTTTTATTTCCAGTAATCTGGTTTTCTTGCCCTATTATCTATTGTTTTTGCCTTAGAGTGATTGTGGTCTGTATAGTCTCATGTAGGTAATTTTTGATAGGGGAGGGGCAATCATGGATGATACTCTTCATTTTATGACATGAGTGTGCACATATTAGGAAAAGGAGGTGAAAGAGGGAGACTATCCAGATCAATTGTTTTTCATCTTTTTTGCTGACTCTCTTGCTTTACCAACCATGTTTCCTGCTTCAAGGACTGATATATCTGGGTTACATGTCCAAAGATTTATCCAATAATATGTTGTTTGATTTCTTTATTTCTGCTTTTATAAGCCTTGATTAATGGATCCAAGTAAAATGAAATCCTTGACAACTTCAATATTTTCCACAGTATATAACCTTGATACACACCTTTCTTAATTTTAAGACATTAAATGATCTCTTTGTTTAGACTATGCCAAGAAATTTGGAATTTCTGCTTGTTTGATTAGAAGAGATCCATATCTGTGTCTGTTGAAAGAAAATTGACTCAACAGATTTCAGGACTTATCAGAAAATATCTTTCGTATCAGATGCAAGTAAAACTTTTCTGAAGAGCATTTAAAAATGGCTGCAACAATTCAACAGGGAACTGGCAGAAAATGAAGCTGGACTCCGAAGAGGATATCATTAATTATATTAGATAAATCTTGGCTGAAAGCAGAGGATACCAGAAAGATGCTTATTTGTATTTTAATTATGCAAAGGCCCATAATGGGCCATAGCCAATTATGAATAACATTGGGAAAGTGGGAATTCGTCAACAAAAAAGAGGAAGACCATCAACAAGAAGGGTTGATTGCAACAATTACCTGAAACAGAACAATGATCAGGAGGAAGTAGGACTGGGTAGTGTTTCGTTTTGTTGTAGCTGGTGTCGTCCTCGATTTGAATCAATTGACACCTAACATTAACAACAATATCCCCTTGTTCTGTTTTAAGGACTGTTCATGTTTTCCTTTATGCACCTACAGGGTTGCACACACGAGTGGAATTTACTTGACAACAACAACAATCATAGTCAACACCTTTCTTTGTGTTTTGTTTTTCTAACAGAGAAATTTCTGTTCATGCCTTCTTTAATGGAATTTTGTCTATTGAATTCTGAGACTTCTTTATATTTTCAAGCTATTGGTCCTTTGTCGAGTATGTAGTTAGTTGGTAATTTGTCATTAATTTCTCAAAAAAAATACTTTTGAGGCAATTGATGAATTAATTTTATTTTTATGGGTGATACTTTATCAAATCTAAGAACTTTTAGCAAGCCTGAATGTTCTCTTGATAATTTTATATTTTACATTTAAGTTTGTGATCTATGATGTGTGAAATGTTGCATGTGAGATTTAAGTGAAAAAAATTGTTTACCAATATGTCAAAACTTCTCCAGAACCATTTTTTTGTGTAAAGGTAATCCTTCCTCCTTTGAATTATTTTTACACCTTTGTCAAAAGTTAATTGGACATATTAAGGTGAATATATGTCTTTTGAATCTTTTTTCCACAGGTCTCTGTGTTTATTCCACTGTCATAATCACAGACGTGAATACTGTGGGTCTATAATAAGCCTTAATTATAAGGTAGAGTGGTTCCTTGCATGGTATTCTTTTTTCAAGATTATTTAAGATATTCAACAACTTTGTCTTTCAATAAAAAATTTTGAATATGTTTATCTACAAAAGAGAACTTGTTATAGTTTTTAAATCATTTTATTGGAAACTCTTACATATAACAACCCATAATCCAATTAGATGAAGTGGAATTGTACAATTTATGCCACCATCAGTTTCAAAACATTTTTTTTACTTGAACTCTTTGATATCAGCTCCTCTTTCTCCCCTCCCTCCCTCCCCTTAACCCCCAGGAGCCCTTAATATGATATTATATCTATATATACATATAGATATCCATTCACTTACAATTCTGTTATTTGTTCCCCTTGAGTGTGGTTATACAGTCATCAAAACAATCAGTTCTCCCTTCCCCCTCTCCCACCCCTCTCTTCCTGTACCCTCATGAAATCATTACTCCCATTACTGTTTCTGAAAGGTTTATCTATCTTGGATTTCATGTATTGAGCAATTTTAATTACACAAATGAACACATGCTGGTCTAACAAAATTAATGAGGCAAAACCAAGACTATATTAGTAGGGGGAGGAAATAGTAAAGAACTACAGCAGTGATTCTCAACCTTCCTAATGCCGTGACCCTTTAATACAGTTCCTCATGTGGTGACACCACAACCATAAAATTATTTTCCTTGCTGCTTCATAACTGTTATTTAGCGACTGTTATGAATCAGGTGACTCCTATGAAAGGGTAATTTAAAAAATCGTTATAAAGGATCTTATATTGATTGACCCCCCAAAGGGGTTGCAATCTACAGGTTGAGAACTGCTGAACTAGAGGATAGTTGTGTGTTTCATCAGGACTAGGTTGAACCCTGGATATATCATTCCTTCCATGTGGCCTTTCTGTGAGGGACTGTCCAATTATCTTACAGATGGGTTCTGGGTCTCCACTTTGTCTATGCTCCCTACATCAATTTGATTGCTTGTTTTGGAGTTTCTGGTACCTATTCCCGTTGACACCTCATGTTCACATAAACTGGTGTATTTCTTCCATGTGGGCTTTGTTGCTTCTCCACTAGATGGTCGATTGTTTACTTTTAAGACTGTAAGATTCCAGATGCTATATTTTTTAATAGTCAAGCACCATCGTTGTTGTCACCACATTTGCTTATGCACCCATTTTGTCTTCAGCGATGCTGTGCCGAAGGTGAGTATCATGCATTGTCACATTATTAGAACAAACCATTCTTATAGTGAGTTAAGACTTACATAGAGGCCCAAAGTCCATCTGCTTCCTTATTATATTTACATAAATATATATACATGGACAAATACACCTATCTTTATATTTTATATATTTACATGTATGCACATCTACATTTATAACTATATATGTAACTTTTACTTTATTTTTCTTTTCTTTTTTCTTTCCTCCTGCCCTAATATCATGTTTACTCATCATTCACCTCTCAGTAATTCTTGAATACATATCAATTGATCAAGCATGACCAGGAATGCTACACCCTCTGCTGTCAATTTTAGATCTCTTGCTATTCCCCTGTCCTTGTACTTATTGTTTCACCGCTCCCCTCCCCCTGCCTCCTCCCATGCCCTGCCCCCTGCCCAACTTCTGGTCCTGTTGCTGTCTCCTTGGGATTTCTTATCCTACCTATCTTAAATAGATAGACACCGAAAGAAAATAAAAAGAGAGAGAGAGACCATACATATAGTTCCATAACTATTGTCCTAACACAGAGTAGATGAGTATTTGTCTGTTAAACAATGAGCAGGCCCTGTTATAATGCATCATTGCAATCCCCTTTTCTTTCAGCATTCCATATCCCAGGCCCCACTTACCTAATAGCACTTACATCCTTTTGGTCTTCAGCATTCATGAGTGAGGGGCACACCTTCTATAAGACCCCATTGCTCTTCCTGCAGTCAGAGATGGAGTGGTCTAGTGCCCCACCCCACCCCATTATACCTTATACTTTCAGTGTAGCCCCTTTGTTATTATCCCCCAATCAGTTCTGATGAGCTGCCAGGTGCTGATCCCCAAGTCAGAAGTCTCAATGGGGGAGGATTTTGTGGCATTGCTCCATTGTTGGTCTGTTGCCCTCCCTCTTGGTTTACCCCCATGTAGGTGAGTCAGACCTGCCATACTCCCCCAACTGTATCTTCAGTGTTGTCTTCTATAGCTCTGTTATCTAGCTGAGTCTGACCCTGGAGTCCTCTCTGTGAATGAGCTGCTTCAAGCAGGAAAGTCGCCCAAAAGGATTGGCACACCAGGATAGTGTCTACTCTCACTCTGGATTTCTGTGGAGACATTAACAAGATCCTTCTCTTGGGTGGATTAAAGCCCTGATCCTCCATTTCCCTTTTTTTCCTTCCCCCACCCCCCTGTTGGCCTTAAAGGAATTTGAGATGAGTGGGGGTGGGGGAAATATGTCTTCCAGCACTGATGCTATCTACATCCTTTTTATCTCTTTGTTTGATGATGCGTGGATCATTGAGTTTGGTCTGGCTCTTGCAAGGGTACCTGGTCCTCACCCCGGGAACTGCAATATGTACATTTTCCTCTAGGCCTGTTCTGTTGCTCGAATTTACCTCAGTGGACTCACGTTGTATTTGAACTTTTGTGCTTGACTAACTTCACTGAGCATAATATCTTCAAACCCTTTCCATGAGATGAGGTGCTTCATGTTTTTAAGGGATGTGTAGCTCTCCATTGTCTGTTTATACTAGAGTTTCTTGTTTGTTTTTATACCAGAGTTTTTTAATCCACTCATCTTTTGATGGAAATTTAGGCTGTTTCTAATTCTTTGCAATTGTGAACTGCACAGCAATGAACATTGGAGTGCAGCTCTCTGGTCCTGGCCTGTTTCTTATTTCTTCTTGGTGTATGCCCAGTAGTGGAATTGCTGGGTCATAAGGTAACTCGATTTTCATCTGTTTTAGGTATCACCAAATCACTTTCCACAGTGACACTACATATCTACAATCCCACCGGCAGGGAATGGGAGTTCCTATCTCAACACACCCCCTTCAACATTTGTTGCTTTCTATTTTATTGAGTTGGGTGTTAGGTGGTATCTCCTTGTTGGTTTGATTTGCATTTCCCAGGTGGCCTATGATAGAGTAAATTTTCTCATGTTTACTGGCCATTAGGGTTTCCTCCTTTGTGAATCTCCTGTTAAAGTATTTTGCCCATCTCCTCAGTAGACTGTTTTTTTTCTTGTTGTAAGATTGCAGGGTTCTGTAGATTTTAGTAAAAAGACCTTTCTCTGATATGTTATTACTAAATATCTGTTCTCAATCTTTGGGCTATCTTATTACTCTCTTGATAAAGTCCATAAGTCTGATATTAACTCATATGTCAAACACTAGTCCATAACTCCCTCTTTAGACTCATGCAACCATATAATGATGCTGAATGTAGGTAAATCACAGGTCAGTGGGTGGAAAGTCTTATAGATCCAGTGGTGGTGGAAGCATTTCAGTGCCGGCATGGGTCTCCATGTGGATCCTCCAGCTCTAGGGCTCTGGCTCCATCAGTGTGTCTCCATGTAGCTTGTCAACAGGAATATGTAGCAAAGAGAGTGTGGATCCCACCTCCAGGGAGGAAGACAGGAAGTCCCAGAACCCTTAGGAGAAGGCCAATGTCCACAGAGAGGCCTCATTGGCTATGACCTGATTGACAGGTTTGACTTCACTGTTTCATTTCAGTTGACAGGAGATTATAGAACTGCCACACCATGTTTTCCCTGGGCTAAGGTTCTTAGTTTTGTCCCAAGTTTTTTCATTGATGATCCTGATGGTTTTAGGTTTTACCTCCAGGTCTGTAATCTATGTTGAATTTGCCCTTGTTTTGGGGATAAGGTTAGTATCCAGTCTTTCCAGCACCATTTGTTAAAGAGGGCATCTGCTTCCCATTTGATATTTTGTGGGCCCTTGTCAAAGATCGGTTGTCTGTATTCTGCTGTTTTAATCTCTGGATTTTCTGTTCTTGTCTACTGGTCTGAGTATCTATCATTATACCAGGACAATGCTGTCTTGACATTTGTGGCTGTCTAATGGGTTTTAAAATCAGGTAATGCAAGCCCACACACTTCATTCTTCTTGAGGAGGTCTTTGCCAATTCTAGGCTTCCCTTTCTAAATGAAGTTGGTAGTAAGTTTTTCCATTTTTTTTGAAAAATGATGCTGGTATTTGTATTGGTATTGCATTGAACCTATATAGTGCCTTAGGTAGGATTGACATCTTTACAATATTGAGTCTACCAATCCACAAACATGGGATATTTTTCTATTTGTGAAGGTCCCTCTTGTATGTTTTTTTTTCTCCCATTCATTAAAATAGTAGACCTTTCCATTCATGTAGGTCTTTTTTGATTACTTTTCTAAGTATTTTATACTTTAAATATACATATACTTTAGGTGTTTATATTTCATGTTTATGCTTTATCCCTAAGTATTTCTATTTTCCTTAAGCAATTGTACATTATATTGTCATTTCATTCTGTGGAGACATGTTCATTTTAGTATATACTATGTTTTTTATTCTACAACTTTGTGTACCTAACTGAATAGTTTGAATATTATTTGTACAATTTTTGATACTTTCTTCACTAAAACAGTGATTTAAATTTCATTGAAAGTGATGTTTCTCTATTGTTTGCAATTTTGAAGAGTCAATGTTAGCATTTTAAATCAGTTTTAAGCTATTTTTATAGAATACACTTGCATTTTTTCAATATTTTCTACTCTTAGAAAAATTGTAAACCATGGAAAATAATACTTTACTTAATACATATAAAATATGCTAGGCATTCTGCTTTTTGGAATAATTTATTGTAGACTAAATACATAATAAAATATTTTATTTAATTATTTTCTGTGCTTATCATTCTGTTTCCTATCTTTTCTTGAGGAAACTCAGATTTTGAATTTTTGGAATTATTTTCTCTTTTAAATAAAAAAAAAACCTACTCACATATTTGTGCACATTGTGGTGGGGTTATATAGTTATTATTTTGTTCATGTCACTTTACCATTATGGAATTAGTTTATCTATATCTTCCTATAGCCACACCAATGGAATTAATCATTCACTGAGGAAACATCAAAATGACAAACACTCCAAAAATGGTTATATACAATTGCTAAAAAGCCGATGTATTAGTCTGGGTTAACTAGAGAAACAAATTAATAGACACTCATGTGTGTATTGGAAAGAGCTTTATATTCAAGAGCAATTGAATATTGAGAAAACATCCATCCCAATCCAGATCTAGTCCATAAGTCTGATATTAGCCCATATGTCTGATGCCAATCTGTAAAGTCCTCTTCTGACTGATGAAACATATACAATGACACCAAATGCAGGAAGATCGCAGGCCATTGGGTGGGAAGTCTTTTGGCCCCAGTGGCATTGTAAGCATCTCAGTGCTGCTAAGAGTCTCCATGTGGGTTCTCTGGCTCCAGAGGTCTGGCTCCATCAGCCTCTCTCTAAGTGTCTTCGCCACAGAGATGTCTCACAGGGAGTGAGCAGAGAGAGAGCTTGCCTCCTGCCTTCAAGGAGGAATACAGGAGTTGCTAGAATCCTCAGGAGAAGGCCATGCCCATACAGAGGACTCATTGACTATGACCTGATTGACAGGCTAGACTCCACCCCTTCACTCTGAATCCTCAATTTGGCTACAGAGAATGGAACTAGCACACCTGATTTAAATGTTTACATATCGAAAGTGTTTTTCTGGACTCACAGATTTTATAAGTCAATTTATAATATAGAGAGGGAGAAAGGAGGGCTTGTAGGACAAAACCTGAAAACTCTGAAATGAACCAGCAACTTTTCACAGGCCCATAAAGAATACTTCTCCCTGTCTATAAAGATCTCATCTGTGGCTCTGGTTAATTATCGTTTGTGGTCACTCTCTAATTGAGATCACAATGTACGATACAACATGCAGCTTCCACACATACCACCTCTTTATTCGAGGTACAGCAGAAGAAAAATGAACCCTAGTGGTGTGATGAGAATTCTTCACCAATTTTGAATTATAAAGAAAATATGTAATTGCCCAGAGAAGAAAAGTTCACTGTAATTAAAAAGGTAAAATACTTAGAGTCAGTCAAGCTTAAATTTTATTCCAGTTTTGTAGGTGAGGAGTATTGCATTAGCTCCCCCTAAATTGATATTCTAAAATGTTCTCCTCAAGCTTGTTTTCATAACTGGGTCCATGCCATGAAATAAGTGAAGCATGAATGCCTCACCCATAGTAATTACTCAATAAGCAGCATCATTTTCATTCTCCTTTAATATGTGTGATATTTAGAAAATGTTGAAATAAAATGGAGCTGACACAATAATAATGATCCGTTATTCATCTTTGATAAATCATGTATGTTACTTCTCATAGTACATACATAGAATGAGGGTTAGACAAAAAGTTTTTCTTCTGACTTTCTAGGTCGTGCATGCATGGGATTATGGCAAACAAAATGTGTGTGAAAAATTCTCTGTGATAAGTGGATGACGACTGTACATACATTCACCCAAGAATACACTTATATTAGTCTTATTAGAGTACCTTCAAACAAAAGGACACTTTTGTGTCATGGACCAGCATCAAATTTTTAGCAAAATTCACGTGAACATTTTGCCAAATCACTGACGTTTTGCAACAAGTTAAGAGGAATGCTGCCCCACATAAAACACACAAACAAGCAAACAAACCAGTTTTGAGAAAGGTCAAGTGTCTTAAAGAAGGATCAGGAAGACCTCAGGAATGAACCAAGAGAGGGAAGAGCATCACCTGAGGAAGAAAGACTGGCTGAAGTAGCCAAATTTGTAGAGGAAGACAATAGAAGTTTCCTCTATGTAATAGTTACAGAAGTTGATGATGTTAGAGCAGAAATGAGATAACCAGTTTTATAATGATGATAACCCAGTCCACTCTTTCCCTTCAAGAGCTGTCTCTTCTAACATCTACAGCAGTGGTTCTCAACCTTCCGAATGCCACGACCCTTTCATAAAGTTCCCCATGTTGTGGTGACCCCCCCAAACCATAACATTATTTTCATGGTTATATAACTGCCATTTTGCTACTGTTATGAATAAGGCGACCGCTGTGAAAGGGTCGTTCGACCCCCAAAGGTGGGTTCAATCCACAGGTAGAGAGCTGCTGATCTACAGGATGAAAAGGAGCTGAGACAATTCTCTTTACTAGCAAACTGAATGTCAACAGAGCAACAATAAGTGTCTATATCAAAACTGTATGTCTTAGAGAGTCACATTGATCAGAGCGGACCAAGTTCATGAAGGTAACACAGCCTATAGATAAACAGAAGACAAAAGGCAATCATGGGAGCTTATTATAGAGAAGTTATAGGAAAATTGAAAACTTAACACTGGTGAGTCAAAGTCCAGGTAAGTTGTGCCTAGGAATTTGTTGTGCATCATGGCAATGCCCCTGCTCACTTCTTTCTATTAGCAAGAACTACCTTATAAGTATTCTTTTGTTAGAATCACTTACTCCATCCACTCTAAATCCCTGATCTTGTCCCTTCAAATTTCTTTTTGTTTCCCAAGCAGTGAAAAGAAAGACCACCTGAGGCCATCCAGGATGCCAAAATCTCCACTTTGATGCTGTGCAAATCAGAGCGCCCAGAACTCTTTGGGGGAAGGGTTAGAGGGAGCGAAACACCACCTTAAGAAGTGCATAGACCTAGAGGGAGAATATGTTGAGAAGCAACAATTTAGTGTTTTCATATTTTTGAATAACAAAGTTTATATGAGTTTGTAGCACTGCTTTGTGACTTTCTCTAATAAATTGCCTTCCATAAATAACTTGATTGTTTCACATATTGATAAAAGGGCATATATCTCTCACAACCATTTGTACACTGTTTTATGAAGAAGCTAGAACAAGGGGGAAAACAGTGAGAGACAAACCTATAACGCGATGCCAAAACAATTATAAGGCATCCAATGTGTGAGTGAAGTATTAATATTTACGTGTCTCACTGTGAAATTCTCATAAGTTTCTGTCCAATTGATATGTGTCTCCTAAACTCCACACACATTTCATTAATAATGATTATCCCTGAGACATGACGTCTCAGAAGTAAAAACATTTTTGATGTTTTGCAAACTATATGTGTTTTCATAAACATTGGTATCTAAATTGCATAGATCATAGCATTTTATCACAAAGATCATTTGGGAATTATAATAGAGCCATTATAATCTATGTACATTAGAAATTTTAATAAATTGTAAATAATCTAGACTCACACCCTCATGATGAGTCGGGAACTCAAAGCATAACCAGGTTGAATGCGTTTCTATAATCACAGAGTTACTTTGTAAAAGATATATCTTAAATTTCCTTCATTCATCTCAGCAAATTTCTCTCTGAAAATATATTTTTAAATCAAACTTTTGCGTGCGCAGTCGAATACTGCTATAAAATGAGAATAATTTTTTTTTTGCTTTCACTTAATTGCTTTGTTTTTCTCTGTTTGGTGCCATTATTTTGTATAACCAGAAATATAAAATCTTCAGAACCACATGGAAATAATCAAATATATATATTTATATCTCAATGTCATGGATATATACCTGCTCTATTCATTTACCTCCAATCCTGTCTGGCATGTATGTGGGTAGCCAGATGTAAAGATGGCTTTGAATAATCACATTGTGACTAGCAAGCATTTTGTCTCTATCCAGAATCTGAATCTATACATTTACCCAAATATTTAAGTTGAATATACTTTTTTCCTCATAGAATTAAGCTAATTGTAGGTTACTGGCATCAGTGACCTTGTTTACTAGGTTGTAATACATAATTATTTAAAATTCACTCACAAAGGGAGCAATCAATAGGTGCATACCAACAAAGAATTTGTTATTAAACTATGTGATATAGTTAAAGTTTATTGTGCCAAGCTGGCCGAAAACACATGTGGGGTCAATTGAAGGGCAGAGAGATAAATGGGTCGGTGAGCCTCACCTTTCGAGTTCTCAGGTCTCTTGCTTTCTGACGGTCGGACCAGGGTTCAGCTGCCTTGGCCAGTTCCCTGCTTTAGCTGGCAAGGCTCACTTCCTGCAAGACATCCCCAAGGAGAAGCCACATGGACCTACCCCAATGCAGCCCTGGGTGCTGGAGCAGCCATGTGGAGACCCCTGCCAGTGCTGAGATGCTTACACATTCACTGACTCGGCTTTCCTCCTGCAATCGGCATCATAGTGTGTGTTTTTTGAGATGGAGGAGGACTTTGTGGATTGGTTTTGGACATATGGATTAATGTTGGACTTGTGGGCTTGGGCAGCACTGGGTTGGGATATTTTCTTGGTGTGCACTTAACCTTTATAGAAAACTCTCTCTTATTCATCAGTTTCTGTGGATTTGTTTCTCTAAAGTACTCACACTAACACATTATGGAGTGTTAGTATACAGTACTTCTAAAGGTAGAATAATATAGTTAATGTAATAAAAGAATCAATGTGATTTGTAAACAGAACCGCAAAATTAACCACTGCTGTCCGGTTAATTCTGACTCATAGTGACCTTATAGGACAAAGTAGAACTGCCCCTTGGGGTTTACAAGATTTCACATCTCTCAGGGAACAAAGTGTCTCATCTTTCTCCCAAGAAGCTGCTGGTGGGTTCAAACTGATGGTCTAGTGGTTGTCCGTCCAACTCATAACCCACTATGATAGGTTTTATGTCAACTTGGATGGGCCAGGATTCTTCCATGACATGACCTCACAGAGTGAGGTAAAATCTGTGATAGGATCTTTTGCAAAGCCCCCATGCAGTTGTGGGGAGAACAGAACTCCTTAATCTGGTTATAGCCTTAATATGGTGGAGGAAGACCTGCTTAATTCAGGATAAGGCCTGCTTAGTATAAATTGGCTTACTCCTACTGCTGCATTTAGATCCGTCATCTGGTTTATCAACCTCCTTTTATATAGTAGAACTCAAGGGGCAGTTCTACTTTGTCCTATAAGGTCACTATGAGTCAGAATTAACCAGACAGCAGTGGTTAATTTTGCAGTTCTGTTTACAAATCACATTGATTCTTTTATTACAGAAGCCATCAGTGGACTGCCAACCTTGGATCTTGGATTCATTCAGCCCATCATCCACAAAGCTGTGGTCTTCCCGATTCATCCTCCTGTTTCCGTTTCATCAGTCCCTGCAGATACAAGAATCAGGAGAAGCCTTCAGCTTTTATCTGACCCTCGGACTTGAACCAGATTAGGCTTACCCACTACTACCACGGTGTGAGCCATTTCCTGATATAAATCTCTTCTACATACATACAAGCATCACTGGTTTTTCTTCTCTAGAGATCCCAGCCTAGCGCACATCTTAAGCCACCAGGTGTGCTTAAACAATAGGGACAGATAATAACTGACTGGGAAGATTAGCCTAGGAGACTTTCCTTGAACTTAACCTCAAAAGTTTGAAAGGTTTGTGACATATTAGTAATTATCTCACCCAAATAAAACTCATGGCTATCAATTCAATTCTGATTCATAGGGACTCTATAAGGCAGAATAAACAGAATAGAACTGCTCTAGGGTTTCTGAGGCTGTAACCTTTATACACGCAGATATACTCATCTGTCTCATAGGAAGCACAACTTTGCAGTTAGCAACACAATACTTACCAAATAGTGCCACCAGGAATCCAATTCACAAAGTATACCAAAAACCCACCACCATTGATTTGTTTCTGACTCATAGTTAGTTACCCAATATAGGATTTTCAAAACTGTTGCTCTTTATGGGACCAGAAAACCTCATTTTTCTCCTTTGGAGCCTCTGGTTCAAACTACTGGAGCAGCCCAATGTGTTACTTTAACTTTTAGATTTAATTGAAGTAAAATGTAATAATAATAAAGCAACCCTATAGGCTGGGTAGGACTGGCTCTGTGTGTACTGGAGACTGTCACCCTTCACAGCCCTATCCCTCTTCCAGGGAGTGCCTGGTTTCGAACAGCAGAGCTTGTGGTTAACAGCCTCTACACATAACCCACTGCACCAAGAATAGATGGCAGTAGATATAATTTGCATGGTATATGGCTTTAAACATGTACTGAAAATTTACTTTTCTGTTTAGGTTTAATTTTTATTCTCACAAATGAAGCATATGTATGATGTAGTAGGCAAATGTTACTCCTTATGTAACAACAACAACAAAAGGAAAACCGACAGCCGTTGAGTGGATTCCAATTTATAGTGGCCCTATGGTCACTGTAGGGTTTCTGAGAGTGTAAGTCTTTATAGGAGCAGAGCACTTCATCTTTCTCCTGGGGGGTGGCTGGTGGTTTTGAACTGCAGACCTGGAAGTTGGAAGTCCAACATTTACTCCATTCTTACAACTCCCCAAAGTAGCCCACCTTCCATATCTCATCACTCCCTGGCCCAGGTCACAGAGGTACAATTTGTAAGCTCTCCTAACCACTACTTCTGTGCTTTTTACAATTTTTCTAAATGAAACAATTTTCCTATTTCTGGATTATAATTTAAGACGTTTTCTATTAATTTCTTCAAGGACGATGTGGATGAAATTTTATGCCACCATCCTTATAATTTAGACAAAACAACAACAAAACCACAAATATACGCACACCAACACATGTATACATCAGTTATTTTAGTTTCTGTTATGTATTTGAGCTGATTTTAATTCATAGTAACATTATAGGACAGAACAGAACTGCCGCATAGAGTTTCCTAGGGTGTAACATTTACAGGCATGAATCAGCAGGCCATTTTGCCTAGAGAGAGCAATCCTTGTGCTTATCACCTAAGTGTTTTCCCAATATAATCACATGATCATTTGGGGGGGGGGAAGGTAGATTAATAATTGAGGTTTGAATGTATAATTGAGGAATCTAACTGCAACCAGATTAAGCCTGATTATGCTTACTACTGAATAAACTGGCAGGCTTGGTCTTCAAGTAATACTCACTGTATAATTTCCTACTTTAATGAATTTTATTTTGAAGATTTTCATGGATAACCTGTATAAGTCAATATATTTTTTGATTAAAAATGGTTTAGAAGTGTAACATGATTCAGTTACCATTTCAGAAAATGTTACCCCTGTGGGTTTCCAAGGCTATAGATCTGTATGGGAGTAGAAGGTCTTGTTTTTCTCCTGTGGAAATGCTGCCTGTCTCAAACTACAGCCCTGCTTCTAACCCATTACGTCACCAGGGCTCCTACTTAAAGAGAGGATAAGTGACATGTGTAAGCATTCATAGAGCCAGCTACTAGAAGAAATGCGACCCCATGTCTCAAATGAATCTTTGTTATTCCCAATAGTGGCTCATTTTAAATCGAAATCTTATTCCCTCCTACCATGCTTCCACTCTGTGCACTTCTCTGCTACACCGAAAACAAAAACAACCTAACTCCCTGGCAGAATTCAGACTCATAGCATTCCTCTGGGGCAGAGGAAAACTGCTCCTGTGGGTTTCCGAGACTGTAAACCTTTTCCAGGTGTAGAAAGCCTCATCTTTCTACCACGAAGCAGGTGGTGGTTTCAAAGTCCTCACCTGGGGTTGCAGCTCAACACATAATCCACTACACCACCAGCAATTTTTAAAAGAGCAAGTGGTGAGTGATGTGTTTTACCCTGTTCACCTGAAAATAAGACAGTGTCTTATATTAATTTTTGCTCCCAAAGATGTGCTAGGTCTTATTTTCAGGGGATGTCTTATTTTTCCATGAAGAAGAATACGGTACACATTTATTGTTTATTGTTTTATTAAAAGAGACCTTGCACTTCCTGTCTGCTCCAGCTGCACTGCGGCCAACAGTGAGCTGCACTGTGGCGCCTGCCGCTATGGTCCAGAGTTCAGAGTTACGATAGCTTCGGGGGGCCTTATTATTGGGGAGGCCTTATTTTCGGGAGGATGCCTTACATTTCAGAGAGAGGCAAAACTGTAAGTAGGTCTTATTTTCGGGGGATGCTTTACTTTCAGGGAAACGGTAGGATTTGGTTAGAAACTGCTGGCCTTCAAGTTTCTTTCTCCTTTATTACTTGTAATTGAGAAAACTCCTACCAGTGGAAAATAAGGCAGATTATGTTTTTCATGGATCTTCAAAATTTGAGTACAGTCATTTGTAGATCAAGTTTGCCTTGTATTTGAGCTTGAATCCAGAGCACTAGGTGTAGAGAAGGCCGTGGTTTACAGGGGGACTCCTAATTCCAACTTGAGACTCCACCTAGACTCCACCTTGAGACTCCTCCATTGAGTTCTTTCTCACCCTTGACTAAAAATGTAAAATGCCTTGCTCTCAGAGTCTTGCTGAGAGAATGGTATTGCTGAGAGAAGCCTAGTCAGCCCACTGAAGGGCTAGTTTGACTTCAGGAAATTGATGTGCCCTTGATAAAAATTAGGGTATTAGGATCTTATCATTATGAGCCATACTCCGACAAGGAGGTCAGAGGGCCCCAGACAACCTTGTAGGCATTTCTAATCTGAAATAGTGTCCCAAGTATCACCCACTGTCTTCTCACCTGAAACTGTGATGAATTGCACAAGACATACCACCAATCATGATTTTGCGACAAGTTCCTTTGTTCTCCATGTCTTGTTTAAGTAGTCATATGGATTAGACCATTATAGCACCATGATAGCTTTATGCTAATAGTTTCCTTCATCTGGATGATTTGTCTTCGTTCGGTTTAGAAGTTATTAAATGGGGCTATAACATTATATTTTAATTTGAGGTCACCCCAGCGCAAATCATTAACCAATATCTTTTCTTTAGACATACTTTTAATAATGATTAATTTTGAGGACAAAATTATATATCACCTTTTTGGAGACATGTTAGAAGCTAGTCATATCCACCATATGCTCGTAAAGAACAGGGATAAGGTAACACTCATTAAGCCAAAATGTAAAAAGCCAAATTAATCTCCGGTTCAATTTTCTCACTTCCCTTTCTCAGGACTTCATTTTCAGTTGTCAGGGGCTTCCTTGTATTTTCCCTGTAACCTGGGTTCAACCGTCACATTTATTTCCATTTTGCTCTTTGGAATGTAATGGATATATTTATTATTGATGAAACACTATATTTTGGTTAAACATATTTTTTATTTAATGAATTGCCATCTTTATACTTTTTATTTATGAAGGCATATTCATATATTTTACTCATCTCTCATTTTAAATATTGAGTAAGAACACTCAAAATTCATTTAGAGATCCCCATAAGAGATGGTGGCTCTACTAAGAACTGAGGCCAGAACCCTATTTGAATAAAAAAGAACTTCTGCTTGGAGAACACACTCCGTCATTTCTGTAACTCTCCTCCGCACCTTGAGAAAATTACTTGGTAAACAATTTTAGAGAATAATGTGATTTTGTTTGCTTAAGGGTCTTGCTTGTTTATTTAAGAATATACCCTGCTAGGAAAACGGGGTCCAAACCAATTCTCAGGAAAGATGCTTACTCAAGATAAACATTAGAATTATTGTCTCATGCTTGTTTAGAGGCTCGATGGATCCAATTTACTAATTAGTTTGCAACATGTCAAAGAGCAAACTGGAGCTTCTGTAAAAAATTTAAATGAATAGAGTTTATTGAAGAAATAAAACAATACAGGATTGGACAAAACCTTGTTAAGAATTCACAAAGTACTGTAGTGAAAGGAAATTTTTCACCGAATTTAAGTACAGGGGATCCAGGAGTTGACAAGAAAATTCTGATTGGCTGAGCATTTACAAAATCAGTCTTTAACAGACACAGACAATGGTGAGACCGATCTTAAGTTTGAGTCATTTAACTTGCTTTTTTTTCTATTTTGAGGACCAACTCTTTATTCCTCTAATGATGTATAGTCTCAGATACCCACAGATTCCAGTTTGTCCTGAAGGGTAGCACGATGAGTCGGAATCAAGTCAAGGGCAGTGTGTTTGGGAAGCCATCTTTCAGACCTTACTGGCTTTCAAACTGGGCTTTCCTCTGCTGTTGTTGCTAGATGCCTGTACTCAGTTTCCACCCCCAGTGACCACCAGCCCTACAGAGCAAACCCTGCCCAGTCCTAGCCCTGCCCACAATTGTTTGTATGGTTGAGCCCATTGTGGCAGGCTTGGTGCCAATCCATCTCTTTGAGGCCCTACCTCTTTCTTGATGTCCCTCTACTTTACTAAGCATGATGTCCTGCTCCAGGGACTGATCTCTTCTGACATGTCCACTCCTCTAAGCAGCACCCTGACCATGCTTCTTCCAAGACAGGTCAGCTTGTCCTTTTTACAATTTATTGTACTTTTAATATTCTTCTCCAGCACCACCGTTTCTCTGGAGCCCCCTCCTACATCTCTTCAGCATAGCCTCTATGTAAGACCAGGGTAATTCTTTCAGTAAAAGGCACAAACCTGAACCTGGTAAAACAGATGTGGCCATTAAAAAAAAATGACCTTAGTAAAATTATAATATCATGTGATAGTAGTGATATTATTAAGATAGTTCCACAATATGTTTCATTGCCTGTCTTTTGAATGGGTACAAACTGGTTTTCTTCTAGGTTGATAGCCAAGCAACTGTCTTCCAATTTTCTTGACAGAGATGAGTTGATGTGTATAGCATGGCATCTATTTGTTGAAATATCACAATTGGTATTTCTGGGACCTTTTTTTCATCAATGTCTTCAGTAAAACTTGAACTTCGTCCTCCAGCACCAGTAGTCCTTGACCATAAAGCACCTCTGGAAATGGTTGAATATCACTTAATTACTTTTGGAACAGTGACCTGTTTTCCTTCCTCTTTTCTTGAGGCTTCCTGAACCATTCAACTTTTTCCTACCATAAAATCCTTCAGTTTTACAACTATGGCCTGGATTTTTCCATTTTAATTCTTTTAGCTTCTTTCTTCACATCAAGTATTTTGGGGGTGGGGGTGGGGTTTGGGGTTTTTTTGGAATTCTAACTTCAGGTCTTTGTATATTTTGTTATAAAATTATAACTGTCTTCTCTCCCTATTCCCTTTGACATAGTCCATTAAGCGCTTTTACTTCATCATTTTTCTCACTTACCTAAGCTATTCTGTGGTTACAAGCAAGTTTCAGATTATCTTCTGTTACCCACTTTGGTCTTTTTCTTTCTGTATTTTCATGAGCTTTAACTTTATTGCTGTATGATATTTTTTATGTCATCCCACAAGTCCTCTGGTCATTATTAGTTCAGTGCATCAAATTGATTCCTGAGAATGTCTCTAAATTCAGGCTAGAGCCTTTGGGATCACAATGGGCACAGAAAGCTTTCAGCTGATTACTAATTGGATGGTTAGCTGTTTAAATCTACCAAGTGACATTGTAAGCAATCTGCCTCCACAAAAATTTCAGTCAAGGAAACTATCAAGCAGTTCTACTCTGTAGCAGAAGAAGTTGCCATGAATTATAGTCAACTTGATGTCAACAGTTTCATTTTTTTGTTTGATGGTACCTAAGTTTATATTTTGGCTCTGGGGGACTTGCTATTTGTCTCAGCTTCGATCTGAATGTATGCATGACCAATTGGATGCCTGTTCTAAAGTTGACTGTGCGTTTTAGGTTCACAGATGGTACTGAGGCTCTTCATCGTCTTTTCCCCATAGAGTTGCAGTGTGCGCAATCTATCGGGCAAGGTCAATGTACACAGTCCTCATTTGTGTTGAAAAAGATCTTTCTGATGAATCAGTTGTTAGTCTTACAGAACTTTGTGCTGTTTCTATCATCACTAAGGTCATACTTTTTTTTAAACACTTTTTTATCATTTTTATTAGGGGCTCATACAACTCATCACAATCCATACATACATCAATTGTGGAAAGCACATTTGTACATTCATTGCCCTCGTCATTCTCAAAACATTTGCTCTCCACTTAAGCCCCTGGCATCAGGTCCTCATTTTCCCCCCTCCCTCTTGCTCATGAACCCTTGATAATTTATAAATTATTATTTTGTCATATCTTGCCCTGTCTGACATCTCCCTTCACCCACTTTTTTTTTGTTTGTCCCCCAGGGAGGAGGTCAAATTTAGATCCTTGTAATTGGTTCCCCCTTTCCAACCCACTCTCCCTCTACACTCCCAGTATCACCACTCACACCACTTGCCCTGAAGGAATCATCCACCCTGGATTCCCTGTGTTCCAGTTCCTATCTGTACCAGTGTACATCCTCTGGTCTAGCCAGACTTGCAAGGTAGAATTTTAAGGTCATACTTTTGTAGCTACTAATTATTTTTCTTTTTTCCAGATTTCATTCCAATCACAGTAATGATAAATACATCCAGATTGCTCATTTGATCAATTTCATAGTGCAGCAATTTTAAAAATCTTCAGTTTTTTCATGATTATTAGTTGTTAAGATATATATTCAAATAATAATTGTGTTAACTGGTCTTCCTTGTAGGCATGTGGATATTGTCATAGAATCAGCAGTGTTATACTTTAAAATAGTTTTTATTGAGTTGTTATTTTATTATTATTATTATTATTATTATTATTTTAAAGTCATTTTATTGGGAGCTATTATAACTCTTATCACAATCCATCCATCCATTCATTGTGTCGAGCACATTTGTACATTTGTTGCCATCATAATTCCCAAAACATTTTCTTTGTACTTGAGCCTTTGGTATCAGCTCCTCGTTTTTTCCCTCCCTCCCTCATCCCTGTCTCCCTCCTTCATCCCTCCCTCTCTCCCTCACCCTTGAAAATTTATAAATTATTATTATATTGTCATGTCTTACACTGTCCGACTGCTCCCTTCACCCACTTTTCTGCTGTCTGTCCCACAGGGAGGAGGTTCTATGTCAATCATTTTGATCGGTTCCCCCTTTCTCCTGAACCTTTCCCTTTCCCTCCTGGTATCACTGCTCTCATTATTGGTCCTGAGGGGTTTATATGTCCTGGAATCCCAGTGTTTCCTGCTCTTAACTGTACCCGTGTACGTCCTCTGGTCCTGCCGGATTTGTAAGCTAGAATTGGCATAATGATAGTGGGGGAGAGGAAGCATTAAAGAACTAGAGGAAAGTTGAATGTAAATAGTTTCATTGTTGCTACCCTGCACCCTGACTGGCTCATCTTCTCCCGGTGACCCTTCTGTAAGGGGATGTCCAGTTGCCTACAGATGAGCTTTGGGTCTCCACTCTGTACTCCCCATCTTTCATAATGATTTGATTTTTTGTTCTTTGATGCCTGATACCTGATCCTATCAACACCTTGAGATCACACAGGCTGGTGTACTTCTTCCATGTGGGCTTTGTTGCTTCTCAGCTAGATGGCTGCTTGTTTATCTTCAAGCCTTTAAGACCCACATCTTTTGATAGCCGAGCACTTTTGATAGCTATATCTTTTGATAGCCAAGCACCATCAGCTTTCTTCACCACATTTGCTTATGCACTCATTTTGTCTTCAGTGATTGTGTTAGGAAGGTGAGCATCACAGAATGCCAGGTTATTAGAACAAAGTGTTCTTGCATTGAGGGAGTACTTGAGTGGAGGCCCAATGTCCATCTGCTACCTTAAAACTAAACATTTAAATATATACACATAGATCTATTTCCCCATCATCATATAAAAATATATTTACATATGTACATGCTATATTTAGACCTCTATAAATTCCCTTTGCCTCCTAGTTCTTTCCTCAATTTCCTTTTACTTTCCTCTTGTCCCACTATCATGCTCAGCTTTCATTTGGGTTTCAGTAATTCTTCTCAGTAACATTGCCCTTGATCAAGCCCTACCAGGCCTCTTATACCTTCTTTGCTATCATTTTGTATCACTTGCTGCTCCCTTGTCCTTGGGTTTGTTAACAACCACTTCCTTTCCCCTTCTTGAGTTATTATTTTTTATGATTAGTGTAAATTGCTGTACAATTTATCAATCACAAGATAGTTTAGCATTTGATTATTGGATTCAAAAATGGCTAACACTATGCTCACTGATGTTTAGGCTATCAATCGTTAAGCTTTCTATTTTATTTTTGAGTCCTTTTAATTTTCATTGATTCATATGTCATACCTTCCACATGCTATTACTTCTCAGTTTGAGTTGTACCACATCAGCAAATGAAGGTCCTAAAACTTTTCCTCCATCTGTCTCATTAAGTCAAGAGATTTGAGAAGTTTCTTTGAGTAACCAATTCTTCACTTCTTATATTTTTAGTGCCTTCCTACCTACAATGTTCATCTTTAAGCAACTGTCATTCAAAATAAGCACAAATCAGTTCTTATAAAGATAAATGATAATTAAACTTCTAAAAACTAATGATGAAGAAAAAGTCTTAAAACTGCCAGAGAGAATTGTCATATTACCTGTATAAGAATAATAGTATGACTGACAGAGATTTTGTAATCTGTTACCATGGAGACCAACATAGAATGACAATATATTTTTCAAGCATTTAAAAAAAACAAATAAACAAGAAAAAAAATACCTTAATATTGTCCTGGTGAAACTACCCTTCATATTTGAGTGGGGGATGGCAGGCATAAAGATATTCTCAGATAAAGAAGAGCTAGAATGTTTTGTCACTAGCCAAAACCAAAACCAAGTTTAATCTGACCCATAACAAATCAAAAGGACAGGGTAGAACTTCCTCATCGTGTTTCCAAGACTGATGATGCAATAGGAGTTCTGTGTAGTATTTCTTACATTTGGGTATGAATCTGCTATTACCTCCATAAAGCTTTCAGTGAAGAAAAGCCAAATGAGTTATCACTATTACTGACATTCTAAATACTTCAGTCGTAAATCCACTAGGTGGGAGAGATTAAAGTTGTTGTTGCAGTTGAGACTGAGTAAGTACAGAAAAGGGTGTCTTTGGCATGTCACCCAGGTCTTTAGCAAGTAGCTAGGGTAGGTGTCAGAATTTGAGCAGGATGATAAGGCCCTTCCTGCTGGCACAACCTGGGGCAGTATGTCAGAAAAGGAGGTTGTCCTCTGGGACACATGAGTCCTAACCATGGGTGGCATCCGATTACAAGGAAGCTGAGAAAACTGTCCATATCAAAGAGTGGTACAACATGTACCACACCGGGATGTGAGAGACGTATTCTAGAGAGAGGGATTCCTCAAATGAGCTATGAGAATAAAAAGACAACTTTGTTTTTCAGGGGTCAGCAAAGCAAGTGGCATCTACAGAAACAGAAGTGGGGAAGTGGGAATGAGAGGACAATACTATTTTCCCTATGGGATTAAATGTAAAGATTTCAATAGAAGCTCATGGTTTTCAATACTTCTAGAGATGGAGAAGCAAATGGAGACCAAAAAAAGGTCTCAGAGGGAGAGAGCCTGGAAGCAGTAACACTTCAATTGTGAGGAATAAATAGACCATAGAAATTTTGGCTTCTAAATACATTAAATTCAGCATTCATCATCAATATGAACCGGGACTTTTGGATTCCAAGGCAGGCTCAAAGAAATTATATGATGAACTTGGTAAAGACTTTCATGTCATTAAAAACTTTTTCCTCAATGAATAATTGAAACATGTTAAAGCTACATAGAAACCAGTTTGAGTGAGCTCCCTCTGGTTAAATTATGGATCACGTGCAAATCAAACTAATGAGAGCAATGGATTATCACCTATTAAATAAAATAGGAATCTTTAAACTCATACAGGTATTAAATAATTAGTTAATTAACTGGCAGGCTTGATGAGAAACAGTTTAAAGTACCTATCATGTTCATTGTTTAATATAGTACAAAGGAGTCTTTAAAATTAAGAGCATTCATCTAAATAACCAAAATAAACCACCAATACCAATAAATTAAAATGAATACATATATATCGTCTAATCCTCAAGGAGCACTATTGTCACGGTAGCTTAGATATTGAACTGTCTAAACATAAGATCGATAGTTCACACCCAGCAACCACTCTGCAGATGAAAAATGAGGCTTTCTGCTTTCTTAAAGATTTGTGATCCAGATACCCTATATAGGGCCACTATTAGCTGATTCCACAACAGTGGTTTGGGTTGTTTGTCGTTTTTTACTTTTTTAATAATATTATTTTAAAAGAATTCCCTTAAAGTATTTGATGACGAGGGACATTCAACTGTTACATCTAATAAAGGTTTGTGCCCTGTGGCAGGAGAATCAAATCCACCAACTTCAAGGTAGAAAGAAAAAGATGTTTTATTAGACACGAGTGGGGACACTGACGGCACTGCAGGCTCTCTTGAGGGAGTCACTTGCAATCACAATACATAGTTTGTAAACTTTTACACTGGAGTGCACACTTTGGGGAGCCACATACGTCTCCAGATACTTTCCATTACCAAAGTAACCAGATAATCATTACATGTAAATGTCCATCAAAACAATCAGATCGAACAGTAAGATGCACAAGCAATATCTTTCACTATCTTAAAAACCTTCTAAGAATTATCCGGACAATCATACACTATTAAATTTTGAGCAATACAGAAAGTTATAAAGATTCCAGAGTCAGGGGTGAAGAACAGGTGAGCATAACATGCCTTAGGCTAACTACAAACATGGAATAAGTTAGGTTAAGGCTGGATAATAGTACTTTAGTAGGTTACAAAATCATGAACACATACTCAAATACTAGTTAAAAAATAAAATTATTTATACTGTGATTCCAACTTTTTATAAATGGAAGAGAATGCTTACTTTTTTATAGTATGGTTAGTGATTGTAAACAGTTTTATTTTTTTATTTTTTTTTCACCTTTATTTTGATATCTGTTTTTTTTTCTTTTTTTCTTTTTTAACATTTTATTAGGGGCTCATACAACTGTTATCCCAATCCATACACGCGTCAATTGTGTAAAGCGCATTTGTACATCGTTTCTCAAAAAATTTTCTGCCCATTGAAACCCCGACATTAGGTCCTCATTTTTCCCCTCCCTCCCCGCTCCCCCCTCCCGCATGAGCCCTTGATAGTTTATAAATGGGTATTTTGTCATATCTTGCCCTGTCCGACGTCTCCTTTCACCCACTTTTCGGTTGTCTGTCCCCCAGGGAGGAGGTCACACACAGTTCCATGTAATCGGTTCCCTCTTTCCTACCCATTCTCCCTTTACCCTCCCTGTTTTGCCACTCACACCACTGGTCCTATAGGGCTCATCCGTCCTGGATTCCCTGTATTTTCAGTTCCTATCTGTACCCGTGTACCTCCTCTGGTCTAGCCAGACTTGCAAGATCGAATTCGAGTCATGGTAGTGGGAGCGGGGGGGAAACCTTTAGGAACTAGAGGAAAGTTGTATTTCTCATCATTCTTACATCGCACCCTGACTGGCTCATCTCCTCCCCGAGACCCCTCTGCAAGGGGATCTCCAGTGGCCTACTAATGGGCTTTGGATCTCCACTCCGCACTCCCCCCATCATTCACTATGGTAAGATTTTTTGTTCTGATGATGCCTTACACCTGATCCCTTCGACATCTCGTGGTTGCATAGGCTGGTGTGCTTTGTAAACAGTTTTAAAATTTGGACACCAACAGGTCTCACATGCTCTGCCTGAGCCATTGATGAATGGAAGACATGAAAAATCTGAAAGAAAATGCCCCTCCTGGTCGAGTGTTTAATTGTTTTGTTTTGTCTTTTCAGTTCACTTGAATTACTCAGAATTATGACACTATGCTCCAAGATGAATAGAGACCACACACAGACACAAAATCGGACAAGAAGAGAGTGAGTCAGCAGAGCTAAATCATGCACAGGTTGCTGCTGTTAATTGGTAAAATTAATGAATATTTGACATTATCATATCATCCAAACATAAAAACATTACCATGCTTCAATTTTCTTTCCTTTGCTTGTTTTCCAACAGGAATTTAATAAGTGTTCTTATTTTCATAAAGTTTTTTATTATTGCCACTAAATCTGTTTCTTTGGATATTATTATGATCGATGACAAATTTAACTTATTTCTAACATTTCCTTTTAAGTTTTACATTTGTCCGACTATTTCATAATGAAATATTTTCTATATTGTTTGTCAAAATTATTCAGTCATCTAAAATTAATGGTAATTTTTTTCTCATTACTGGTCTTGCTTCTCATATCCTTGTGTGTCTGAACACTTATCATTATTATTATTTGTTTTGATTTTCTTGGACTAAACATAACGGTAAAAATTTCAAAATGCAAAAAGAGTATTTGAAATTCCTAATAATATTCTAGCTTAATCTGTAACTTGAATGTTAAAGAGGTACGTAATATTTTAACTCCAAATTGATTTTACTTTATAACTCTGGATGTTTTTTACATTTTTCCTCTGGAAGTGATTCTATATTTTGAAATATAGATGCTGATAAACGTTCTGAAGCTATTGTGCTTTTCAATTCTCTCTGAATTGCTCTTTTTCTCTTGTGGAGATTTTGGAGCTATCGATTTATCTGCGGAATTCTGAAGTGTTACCAATATATTTCCAGAATTACATAATCTTAAATTTATCCCTCACAGAAATTAAAGGATCTTCAACCCAAAGCCTATTTTTCCCAAGGATAAGATAATAACTGTTATTAGAAAACTGTTGATGCTTTCATTGCAATCAATTGGAATGGAATTGAAAATATTATGCAGGAATTTCCCTCCATGTCTCCTCAGTTTTATCACTAACTTTCCATTTTTGAACCTGTGGTTCATACTTCCAGATAAAATATTCCTTATTTCTAGGTCTATTGTTACAGTCCTCTACTATAATTGCTTTACAATAGGTGATAAGCACATTTTCATTTCTAAACCTAGATACAGACACCTAAAGTCAAAACTCACTGCCACACAGTTAATTCCAACTCACAGCAAGCCTGTAGGTAGAGGAGAACTTCTGCTGGTTTCTAAGTCATAAGCTTATAAGCAAACCTTGTCTTTCACCTGTGGAAAGGCTGGTGGGTTTGAACCACCAGCCTTGTGGTTTGCAGCTAACACAGAGACAGAAATATAGATAAATATTTTGAAGATACAAGGTTATTTTTTAAGGACAAAATATACCAGGACCCAAATAATAAAAAGGAACCAGAATTACTAGCTGTGAAAGCAGAAATAAAAAATAAATGATTGACATCTTCTGTGCGAAAAGAAATCACAAACATAAAAGAACATGTTGACATTAAAACAGAACCAAAATGTGTGTATTTATCTCTATCAACACAAAACATAAATAGATATACTGTTTTTGTCTGTTCTGTTATGAAGATCATAATATTTTTTAAAAACAACTTTTAATTTCTAACAATTCCATATTTACCAAAAAGATGTAAAATTATATTACTCAGCTCCCACTCATGTTTTCAGCCTACATAACCATAGTACAGGCATCAAAACCTGAACAGTAATATAATATTAGTATAACACAATTAACTGATCACCGGAATTATGAAACATTTTGCAAATTGTCTTACTTTTTCTTCTCGAGGGTTCAATATGAAATAGCACCTGGGGCGCCAAGCCTTGAGGGCAGCATGTCTGCGCAAAGCAGCAAACAAACAGAAAGGTCTGTGGGGCTGGCCATGATTCCAGCTACATCGACCCTCTCCCCAGAAGAAGGTACCACAGAGGGCAGCACTGAAGATACAGCTTGGGGAGAGTGGTGGGTCTGCCCAGAGCAAACTAAGATAGATAGATGATAGATAGATAGATAGATGATAGATAGATAGATAGATAGATAGATAGATAGATAGATAGATAGATAGATAGACAGAACTGCATCCTGACCCACCAAGCTCCAAGGATAACATTTCTGCTCAGAGCAGCCAATCACCAAGAGGACCACTGGGCCGGCCCTACCCCTCACTAACCCACAGTGCTATGGAAGACAGCACTGGAGACACAGTGTGGGAATCCAGCCCGTCTGACCCTCCAACACAGCAGCAAGGGGAGCAAAGCAACGAGGTCACTGAGGAATCCCGAAAATAGACTTTGGGTTCTGGGGGCAGGGCTTGGCACCTCGATCAGAAAACATTCATAAGGGTCAGCAGACAGACCTGGGATTATTTTTAGGTTCCATCCCTCTACCCCTTCTTCTTCTTCTTTCTTTCCCCCATGTCTACCTGTATAAGATAGAAAAGATAAACAATCCTGAGGAGAAAACAATGGGACTGATGGTTCTTGGGTGACCTGGGAGAGGCAAAGGTGGGGGAAAGGAAGAGGGGAGCCAAAAAGCTCAGGGGCAAGGAAGAAACGACTGATCTAAAAATCAATGGTGTGGTTTGATTAAGTCTAATGTAGCCAAGAGGAATTACTGAGAGTTGAATGAAGGTCAAACATGATAGTGGGACAGGTGGAAAGTAAAAGGAAATAGAAGAAAGAACTAGGAGGCAACAGACATTTATAGAGGTATAAATATAGGCATGTGTATATATATATGTCTATGTACATATATTTATGTTAAGTATTAAGGTAGCAGATGGATATCGGCCTCTACTCAAGTCCTCCCTCAATGCAAGAACACTTTGTTCTAATAACCTGGTATTCTGTGATGCTTACTTCCTGACACGATTGCTGAAGACAAAATGGGTACATCGGCAAGTGTAGTGAAGAAAGCTGATAGTGCCCGACTATCAAAAGATATAGCGTGTGGGGTCTTAAAGGCTTGCAGTTAAACATGCAACCATCTATCAGGGAGGCAACAAAGCCCACATGGAAGAAGCACACTAGCCTGTGTGATCAGAGGTGTTGACAGGATCAGGTAGCAGGCATCAGAAGACTCAAAACAAACACTCATGCAGATATGAATGAGGAGGGTCAGAATGGAAACTCAAAGCCCATCTGTAGATGATTGGACATCCCCTCACAAAAGGGTTGCAAGGAAGGGATGAGTCAGCCAGGGTGCAGTATAGCATCAACAAAACACACAACATTGTTATAGTTCTTTAATGATTCCTTTCCACACCCCTTGCTATCATGACCCCAGTTCTACCTCACAAATCTGGCTAGACCAGAGCATGTACACTGGTACAGATAAGAGCTCTGGACCCACAGAATCCAATACAGATAACCCCCTCAGGAACAGCAATGGGAATAGTGATACCACGAGGGTAGGAGGAAGATGGGGGAGGGAGGGGGAGAAAGGGAGAACCAATCACAATGATCAATATCTACCCCTCCCCCACATCCAAGAAGATGAACAACACAAACGTGGTTGAAGGGAGATGGCAGTCGGTGTAAGATATGACAAAATAAGAAATATATTTTATCAAGGGATCAAAAGGTTGGGAGAGTGGGAGAGGAAGGGGAAAAAAAGAGGAGTTGATACCAAGGGCTCAAGTAGAAGGAAAATGTTTTGAAAATGATGATGGCAATGTGCTTGACACAATTGATGTATGGATTGCTATAAGAGCTGCAAGAGCCCCCAATAAAATGATTTATTTAAATAAAAAAAAGAAAATAAATTTAAAAAGAAATAGCACGTGTATTTAGTTTTCTTATCTTTGATGTCCCTCAATATGCCAGTGGTGGTATCTCATATTTCATTTTGTTTTCATGACTTTAATGACTTGTGAAGAGTTATTTTCTACACTGTCTCACAATTTCTATTTGTTGAAAGTTTTCCTGTGATTTTGTTGAAGGAATTCCTATGTGGCTATTTTGCCACAACATCGTGCTGGTCCCTTTTCAGTGGATGCACCAGGTTGTACATTGTATCCACGGATCACATTACTGGTGAGGTAAACCTTTATCAGTTGTTAAAAGTGGTATGCTTCGAAACATTTTTTTTTCTTTACAGCTAACAGTTTGCGTGTAGAGAGATTCCTTGACACTACATAAATATACGCTCCTCATCATATTTTTGTCCAGTCATTTTTTAATCATTTTATGATTTCTTCCCTGTAATCACAAATACTGTGGCACCTACTTGTTAGTGATTCTATTTTTATCACTCGTTCCACCTCTATCCATTGAAGTTTCACTGCAATGGAAAACCAATGGCCTCTTCTCTGTTTCAGTTGTTTACTCATTTGCTTGTCTCATTATATTAATGTTCTATTAATGAGGAACGAATTACAACAAACTTAGTGGTTTTCCGTGATTTTCCCACAGTATCCCAGGGTGAGGGGCTAGGACAGCACAGTTTAGCTGTTTCGTGTTCTAACGTTTCACTGGAACTTTAGAACCCCTTCCATCATGGAATTGGTCAGGCTGCATTCCTATCTAGCGGACTGACAGCAGAAGAACCTATTCCAAGATCGTTCCAGCTGCCTGCTGAATTTGTTTCCTTGCCAATGTGTGACTACGGCCCTCAGCCTGTTATTTGTTGTTGAGTGAAGGCCATTGGCAAGGCCTATATGTTACTACTTACAGTCTCCTGCCATGCACCTGTCTCCAGAGGCTGCCTCCACAGGGATGTTTCTCTGCTTTTCAAGAACACCAGCAGGAGCGTTCTCACCTGTCTGCTAAGATAGAATGATGTAAAATGAGGTTTTGCCAAGCCAAACACCTTTCCAAGTAGTTTAGCTTACTAAATGGTTGACACCCCATCATCTTTTCATAACCTAGGGGTTAGAAGTAAGTCTTAGGCCTCATTCACATTTTAAAAGAGAATTTCTTAAAGGTATTCTCAAGGGATCATCTTACAATATTTCTACCACAATCATTTTGGAATAATGAGTATTATTGTCTGACCAGCTTTTGTTTTTGTTATTGTTTATGTTGTTTCAGATCTGTTCACAGGAAATTGTTTTAAGCCAGCTTGCTCTATCCTTTAGGCACATCCTCATTATTTTTTGATTTGGAGAATTCCCTGGCTTTCTGACATAATAAAGTATTCTAGACTCGTCTTAGATTTTCTGTGATGCAACCACTTCTCCAAAAAACCTTCCTCATTGTTGTCTCTTTGCTTATTTTTAGAAATTAATTCCTGAGCACTTGTACTGACTACGATCCCTTTGCTTCTTACACTAGAAAATGCATGTGCATATAAATAATGCACCCAACTAACAGTGAAGGTGGCACGGGACAGGGCATTGTTTCCTGCTGGTGTACACCGGGTAGCAACAAATCAGAACTGACTCGATGGCACTTGATAACAACAACAATAACAACAATAATGGAATCCTGCAATGGTTACATTCATGGGACCCCATTGGTTTTATGCTAAACAAAGCGTCGGAGCTTCCAATTCATGCAAGTGTTCGTTGGAAGAAAGGCCTAAGCGACTTACTTTAATCAGGTCACAGCCATTGAAAACCCTCTGGAGCACAGTTACATGTTGGTTACACGCATACTCAAGACCCAACCAAATACACAGCCATCGAGTCTGCTATGACTCACGGTGACCACATAGGATGAAGCAAAACTGTCCATGGGTTTCCAAGGCTGTCCCTCTTTCTAAGAGTAGAAAGCCTCATCTTTCTCCCAAGCAGTGACTGGTGTTTTCAAACTGCCGACCATGTGGTTAGCAGCCTGATGTGTCACTCAACAGCACCTGTTTCTGTTTTGGTTTACACACAGGTAGGGTAGCTAGTAATGAGGTAATGAGGTAGCTAGTTTATTGTGCCAACCTGGCTGATAAACACATGTGGGATTAATTGAAGGGCGGAGAGGTAAATGAGTCCCGAGCCTCGCCTTTCTTGTCTCTTGCTGTTGGTCATTGGACCAGTGTGCGGCTGCCTTGCTGGTTCTGTGCCTCAGTTTGCAAGCTACACTACCTATGGGACACCTAACCCGTGGACCATGTTGCTGTAAGTTGAGGTTCTTTCAAGACCTGCTGCGCCACACCATTGGAATTTACATCTCTTAAGCTGGGGACTGTCAGACCCTGTCATCTGGCTGACTGTTGGTGACCCGCCTTGCTGTTTGCTGCCTGTGCCCGGATAGCCTGTATTGCTCTACAGAAGACTACCCGGTGGCCCTCAAGACTTGAAGGACTGCCAGTGCCTCACAGCTGTCTCACAGGAGTGAGTTGCACTGAACCATGTGTACTGCTTTATAATGTAACTGTTTATTTCTTATGTTATCTATCTATCTATCTGTATAAATATATATGAAAGTATTAGCATTCTGGTTTTGCTTCTCTAGAGAACCCCGTCGAACGCAGGCAGCTATGATTCAGGATCGACTTGATAGCACACAGCAATTATGTAAGGTTTTTGGGGGGAGACCTTCAGTGACACAAATTGTTAAGCACACAATTACTACTAAAAATGCCGGGGGCTTGAACACCCCCAGCTGTGCTTTAGAGGAAAGATCTGGCAATTTGCTTTCAACAGTTCTCCGTCTTAAAAATCCTATGAAGTGCAATTCTACTCTGACACACATGGGATTGCTATATATTAGAAGCAACTCAAAGACAACGAGTTTGGATTTTGAATAGTATCTCTATATTATCCATCTCTGTGTATACGTGTCCATGTATCCCTTCTGAAAAACCAAACTTATAGCCATCAAAACACATCTCACTCATAGACACCCCATAGGACAGCATAGGACCACCCCTGTGAGTTTCCAAGACTGTAACTCTTTATGGGAGTATTCTGATAACTTCCAATTTCAGTCAAACAGCCCAGCCTTCATTCTATTTCCTCGAGGTCTGTTTTCCCACCCAATTCATTTTTCTTTTTGCTCTTCTTTTTGACAGTAAGGAAATAGATTCTCATTAAGCACATTTATAATTGTTAAATAGTACCTGAGAAACTTGTGCAGAGGCCGCATCTAACTTCATTTGGATACACAACGGAGAAGCAAACTCAACTCCTTACCAACTCAAGGACCATGTCCACAGACAGAGGAAAGACGTACTCCCCTTCGTTCTTTCCTTTATTCTTGCACCCACCTTCCCTCCCACGACACTAAGTTTCCTGTATCCTACTTTTCTGCTGAGTTCAAAAATCCATTGCCATGGCCACACAGAACTCACTGACAATACTCAAAAGGACGTGGTTTTATTAAGGAAGTTAACAGCTTACCACAAGCCAAGATCAGGAAACATTAATACAGCCTTTGGTCTGCAGCGATTCTGCCTCACAATCTGATGGTTTCTGGTCTCTTCTGCTCTGCTACTTCCACTGCTTCAGGCAGGATGAGACCCTGAACGTGCTCTCATGGGGGTTCTTCTTCCTCGATAGTCCCAAGTGTCTTCTGTTTCTGCTTCACAGCTGGCTCTTAGAGGCAGACAAGTGACCATTCTCTAATGGTCAGAGTGCTCTACACTTTATTTACATGGTTTTAGGCAATCATTTGGTGGGAGTTATAGAGAAATAGACAGAAGAACCAAAATTAATTAATTTCCCTCCACCACAGGACCTCTGTGGTAAAACATTTTAATATGGCTCTTCTACCTATTTCTCTATAGCTTCCACCAAATATTTGGATGGGACTACCACAGAGGGCATGTGTGACACTAACAGAGGGGGATTGGTCAGATTTAGTCACCACCCTCTTGGCTAAAAGGATGAGCCATCTTTGAGCAGAGAGAGAAAGCCAAGGACCATTGGATGAGCAAGTTCCAGATCTCTGTCTGACGTGGCAGAAGCGAAGACCAGATGCACCAGAGACTGTGGCAAGCAGACCATAGGGCAGAGTAAGAGGCACTGCTCTGAGACTTTGGGACTGTGAGATAGAGCAGCAGGCGGTCTCCTTGGTCCAGGAAGTCAGAGGCCAAGGATCCACATGGCTGAGTCTGAGGGCTAGAGAAAGACATGGTTGCTGGTTAAGGAAAGATGTTGCTGTCGACCAATGACTGTACCCTTACTGTTTAATGACCCTGCCTGTTTAATGTTTTTTTGTAACCTGTTAGCTTCCCTAATGAGACCCTTAATTATGATTCTGATCTGTAAGCTCTGTATGGCATGACACAAATTATTGAGTGCAGCAGAGGTGAGGAATGGCATGAGTGAAGTGGTTGGTGTAAAAACAGGTAAAAAGGAATGCAGTATGGAAACATGTCTGAGCCCTGTTTTATGGCAATAGGGAAGCCAGAGAAGGTCAGATGTGGTCCCCCCCACTATTTCCTGCAAACACAATGAAAACTAAATTTATTAACTCACAATAGCTCTATGTAGTTCTTTTTGCCATTGCCATTATATGATGAAATCCTATCATGTCATTTTATATATTTATATTTTCTATAAATATACATACATAGTTATAGCGCTATACAATATAAATACTGTTTTCAACTTTGATCAGGTTAGTTCTTCTCATTGTGATTTTTTTATTCATTTGTAATACAGTCAACTTCTTCTATAATTGTTTCCATTTTGAATTTTCACCACATCTTGGATGTAAACTATTTTGTTGTAATTGTTCTATAGATGTAAGAGAAGTCATAATAGTGCAATGTTTAAGTGACTGGTGACGGCTAACAGAAATACCTGAGCCACCAGTCACTGCACAGAGGAAAGATGTGGCCGTGTGCTTCTATAAGTGTGACCGTCTTGGTAGGGATATGGTTATGCGCTGCTTTATAGAGTCTCTGTGAGTTGGAATTGACTCCACGCCATGAATTTTATGACTCTGAACCACTGCCATAATATTAAGAATCAGAATAATGTAAAAATCTACGCTCAAGAAAATCTTACTCTTCTCCTATCCTCATTGCTTTGTTTTAACTCCATATTCTTTCCAATCTATTTATACACATCCTGCAAATCAGTTTCATTAATTTCTGGTCCATGTTTCCTGTCATTCTATTTTTAAAATGAAAAGATTTATGTGTATTTTTTCGTAAGCCCATTTTTAGTACCTGAGGTGTGACATACTCTAGATACTTTTTCCACTTAACATTTAGCAAGGTATCGGGGCTGCTTCCCCATTGGTTTAAGAGATCGCCCTTAGTCTTAAAAAACAAAACAAAACAAAAAAAACTTCATTATACTACATGATATGGCTTAACCCACTGCCATTGAGTTAATCCCACTCCCTAAAATCCCTATATAAGGTTTCCTAGACTGTAAATATTTATTGTAGCAGACAGCCTAAACTTTCTCCTGTGGAGAGGTTGATAGGTGTGAAACATTACCCTAAATATTACAACCCAACTCCTAACCCTCAACACCTTCAAGGCTACTAATACATGGCCTAACCTAGATCTGCTTAAACCATTGTTACACTGCTTCCATTGTTTTACAATGATAACAGTGCATTGGTGAATAAATATGGGCTATATTTTCGAGGAGGGTGGCTTTTGATTGGCAGGTCATGAAAGAAAGAAGTTAATGAGAAATATATGGAATATGTTATCAGTCATATTCAGAATTTATGTCTTATTAGTATTCATATAACACAGTTCAATGTAGTCACCTGTCTTTCAGGAAATCCTGGAAATTTATGTGTTTTTGTGTGTATTGAAGAGGGAAATAAAGCAGGGTTTGACAGACAAACCCAAATCATGATACTGCCATTGAATAGATTGTGATTCATAGTACATCTATAAGACAGGGTAGGGCTGCCATTGTGGGCTGAGAGGGGCACAGCCCTATAGAGTCATTTAACTCTTTACAGATGTAGAAAGCTCCTCTTTCTTCTGAGGAACAGCTGGTAGTTTTGAACTGGTGACCTTGTGGTTGACAGCCCAGTATGTAACCTCTTTGCCACCAGGGATATGTAGATAGATAGATAGATAGATAGATAGATAGATAGATAGATAGATAGATAGATAGATAGATAGATAGATAAATAGATAGATAGATAGATAAAGAATTTGACCAAAGTCTTCAGTGTACAATTGATCAAACATGCCATCAACATGCATTTATAATTATTTGTGATTGGAATGCAAAAGTTGGAAACAAAGAGGAAGGAACAGTGGTTGGATAATAGGGTCTTGTTGACAGAAATGAGATCACATGATAGAATTTTGCGAAATCAATGACTTGTTCATAGCAAATACATTTTCTCCACAACACGAATGGCAATTATATACGTGGACTTCTCCAGAATAAACAGAAATCGAATTGACTACCACTGTGGGAAGAGACAAAGGAGAAGCTTAATATCAGCAGTTAAAACAAGGCAAGAGGATGACTAGAGGATGCGTGTTGAACAGACCATCAATTGTTTGCATCGAGGTTCAGTTCGAAGCTGATGAAAAACATTAAAATTCCATGAGAGTCAAAATACAACCATGAGTTTCTAATAACTAAATTTTGAGGACATCTCAAGAACAGATTTGATACATTGAACACTAATGACAGATGACATGATCAGCCGTGGGAAGACATCAAGAACATCATTCATGAAGAAAGCGAAAGGTCCCCAAAAAGACAAGAAAGAAAGAAAAGATCAAAGTGGATGTTAGAAAAGACTCTGAAACTTGTTCTGAATTATAGAGTAGCTAAGGAAAATTAAATAAGTAATGAAGTAAAAGAACTGAACAGAAAATTTCAAAAGAAGCTCAAGAAGACAAAGTAAAATATTATCATGAAATGTGCAAAGATTGAGAGTTAGAAAACCAAAAAGGAAGAATGAACACAGCATATCTTAAACAGAAGGAACTCAAGGAAAAATTGAAGCCTTGCATTGCAATATTGAAAGCTTTCCTGGGCAAAATTTTGAATGACACAGTAAGCATAAACTGGTTATCAAACAGAGAGTATTGGAGGGATGGCTATCGAAGATCAAAATGGTAAACCTGATTTGAACTCTTGAAGCCTTGCCACTGGATTCTCCCCTCTAATGTAGATTGGGCCTGATCTGGTTTTCAATATTTTCTGTCGTTTTTATTTGTTTTCATATTGGGGGTTATCTCTGATGTATTTTGTCATTGTGGATTTCCCTCTTGAATTTTTACACGTTTTACTGTTTTTCGGTCTACAAACCCCAGGAATGATGAACGTATAGAGTCAACAAGTAGAATAAGGATTCCTGAAGGGTATAGTGAGGACCTGTATTAGCTCCCAATTAAATGGTTTTGAAAAAAAAGATGGAACAAATATACAGAGTTACTCTACTAAAAAGAATAGGTGACACTGAACCATTTCAAGAGGTAGCATATGAACAAGAATCAATGGTACTGAAGGAAAAAGTTCAAGCTCCATTGAAAGCATTAGCAAAAAAAAAAAAGAAGAAGAAAAGGAAAAAGGATCCAGGAATAGATGGAATACAAATTGAAATGTTTCAGGAAACTGATGAAGCCCTGAAAGTACTTACTGGTCTACTCCAGGGATTTTGGAAGAAAACTGCTTGGACAACTGGCTGGAAGAGATCTATATTTGTGCCCATTCCAAAAAAAGGTGACTGAACATAATGCTCAAGTTATATATTAATATCATTGATATTAAATGCAAGTAAAATCTTGATGAAGGTCATCCAAAAACAATAGAAATAGCACATTGTCAGGCAGCTGCCAAAGGTTCAGGCCAGATTCAGAAGAAGAATTGGAATAAGGGGTATCATTGCTGATACCAGATAGACCATAGCTAAAAGAATACCTGAAAGATGCTTATTTGTCTTTGATTTACTGTGCCAAAGCATTTGACTGTATGGCTTATTACAAACAATAGATAGTATTGAGAAGAATAGGAATTCCAGAACACTTAACTATGCTCATCTGTAACCTGTACATGGTTAAAGAGGCAGTTGTGTACAGACTAGGGGAATATTTCATGTTTAAAATCAAGAAAGGTGTGTGTCAAAGTTATATCCTCTCACCATACTTATTCCATCGGTATGCTCAGCAAGACATCAGAGAATCTGGTTTATATGTAGAACAATGGAGCATCTGGATTTGAGAAAGGCTTATTAACAACCTCCAATATGCTGACACATTTTTGCTTGGTAAAAAGTGAGGAGGACTTGAAGCACTTGCTGATGAAGATCAAGAAATGCAGCCTATAATATGGATTACAACTCAATGTAAAGAAGACTAAAATGAGCACAACTGAACCAAACGTAACATTATGTAAATGGCGAAAAGACTGAAGTTATCATGGGTTTCCATATTCAGTGCTCATGGAAGCAGCAGTCAAGAGATCAAAAGATACATTGCATTGGGTAAATCTGTCGTATACGATCTCTTTAAAACGTTGCAAAGCAAGAAGTTTACTTTGAGAACGAAAAGTGAGCCTGATCATGCTATTTTCAAAATCCTAATATACATATGAAAGTTGGGCATTGAATAAGGAAGACTTAAGAATCAATGTTTTAGAATGGCAGTACTGGAGAAGAATATTGAAAGTACAATGTCAAAAGAACACAAACATCTCTCTTGGAATAAGTATGGCCAGAGTGCTCCTTAGAAGCAATGATGGTACGATTTAGTCTTACATACTTTAAACATGTTGTCAGGAGAGACCAGTCCCTGGAGAAGGACATCATCCTTGGGAAAAGAGTGGCAGCAAAAAAAACAACCCAAGAAAGTCCTCGGGAGATGGAATGGCATAGTGGCTGCACCAGTGAGTTCAAACATAGGAATAATTTTGCAGATGGCACAGGACGGGGCTGTGTTTTGGTCTGTTGTGTGTAGGGTCACCATGGGCCCAAACGGACTTGATGGCACCTAACAACAACAACTGCAACAACAGTCAACAAATATAATGCTCTTTGTTCTACTTTAACGAGTAATGACTGGCATCTTAACATCTTGCTCCACGGCCCCAAGACCAGAGAATTATATCGTGCTGGCTACCACTACCAGAGCAGGAAAAAGATGTAGAACAAAACTCAAAGTGATAAAGGAGACCAAGCGTACAAAACTCAAAATCATGAAAGAGGGCAAGAAATGGATGGGACCCCTAAAACTCTGGTCTTTAGTCGCCTTTTAGGACTGTCATTGAACTCACCTTGTGGCTCAATTTTTCAGCCAAACAGAAAACAAATTATAAGTGGAACAATGGACTTAGTGAGGCATGCACACCTTAATCAAACATTTGTAATCAAAAGGGTAGGATTGACCCAAGAAGAATGTTCAGAAAGCTTACAAAAAGAAGACTGTGGTAGATATATAATCGTTTGCCAATTTGAGGATTAAGGGTGTAAGGGTGGAGTCTAACTGATCAATCAGATCATAGCCAATGAGGTGTCTGTGTGGGCATTGCCTTCTCCTGAGAATTCTGGGAAATCCAGTACTTCCTCCTTGGAGGTGGGAGACTCTGCTCACACCCTTGGGAGATAGCAGCTGATAAGACACATGGACCCACCCTGATGCAAAGACCCCTGCCAGCGCTGAGATGTTTCCAATGACACTGGATCGAAAGACTTTCTACCCACTGGCCTGTGATCTACATTCAGCGTCATTGCATGTGTTTGGTGTGTCTGAAGAGGAGTTTATAGATTGCTATTGGACATAAGGGCTAATATCGGACTTATGGACTTGATCTGGACTGGGCTGGGCTGTTTTCTCAATGTTCAATTGCTCTTGTCTATACATTTCTTTCTTTTACACAGATGTGCGTCCATGGATTTGTTTCTCTAGTCTACCCAAACTACCACAAGTACGAATGGAAATAGAAACCCCAAAGAGCCCCCAATAAAATAATTAAAAAACAAAAAGAAACCCCAAAGAGCCCCCAATAAAATAATTAAAAAACAAAAAGAAACCACAAAGAGCCCCCAATAAAATAATTAAAAAACAAAAAGAAACCACAAAGAGCCCCCAATAAAATAATTAAAAAACAAAAAGAAACCACAAAGATGAAGCAGGATAAGTGATGTTATATTGAGAGAATTGAATGAGATAAATCAAAATGTGTATAAATTTTTGAATGCGAAACTGAGAATCTGCTTGGTAAATCTTCATCCAATTTACAATTAGAATTTTAAAAATAAATGTACCACAAATTAATACATTTAGAAAATGAAAAAAATAAAAAATATGAAATTTGAGAGACATAAAATAGAACCTCATATTTATTATTCTGAAATAAGAAGTGAAGTTACTGTAAATCACTTTAAATATTTCTAAATGTTTACTCCTCATTTCTGTACTGATCTTGTGGATCTAGTTGTTTTGAGGACTGATCTTGAGCAGCATTCTTTACAGCTTTAGAAAAAAAATTTTAAAAAATCATTTAATTGGGGTACTCTTGCAGCTCCTATCACAATCCATCCATCCATCCATTGTGTCAAGCGCATTTGTACATTTGTTGCCATCATCATTCTCAAAACATTTGCTTTCTACTAGAGTCCTTGGTATCAGCTCCTCATTTTCCCGCTTTCTCCCTGCCCCCTTCCTTCATGAACCCTTGATAATTTAAAAATTATTATTATTTTGTCATAGCTTACACTTTCCGATGTCACCCTTCACCCACTTTCCTGTTGTCCATCCCCCAGGGAGGGGTTATATGTAGATCCTTGTGATCTGTTCCCCCTTTCCACCCCACCTTCCCTTCACCCTCCCGGTATCACCACTCTTACCACTGGTCCTGAGAAGTTCATCTGCCCTGGATTCCCTGTGTTTCCCATTCCTATCTGTACCAGGGTACATCCTCTGGTCTAGCTGGATTTGTAAGGTAGAATTGGGATCATGAGAGTGGGGGAGAGAAACATTAAAGAACTAGAGGAAAGTTGAATGTAAATAGTTTTATTGTTGCTACCCTGCACCCTGACTGGCTCATCTCCTCACCACGACCCTTCTGTAAGGGGATGTCCAGTTGCCTAGAGATGGCCTTTGGGTCCACACTCCACACTCCCCTCATTCACAATGATATGATTTTTTTGTTATTTGATACCTGATAACCTGATCCCATCGACACCTCATGATCACACAGGCTGGTGTGCTTCTTCCATGTGGGCTTTGTTGCTTCTGAGCTAAATGTCCGCTTCTTTACCTTCAAGCCTTTAAGACCCCAGACGCTATATCTTTTGATGACTGGGCACCATCAGCTTTCTTCACCACATTTGCTTATGCACCCATTTGTCTTCAGCGATCCTGTCAGGAAGGTGATCATCATGAATGCCAGGTTAATAGAACAAAGTGTTCTTGCATTGAGGGAGCACTTGAGTGGAGGCCCAATGTCCATCTGCTTCCTTAATACTAAACCTATAAATATATGCACATAGATCTATTTCCTCATCATCATATAAAAATATATTTATATAAGGACATGCTGTATTTAGACCTCTATAAATTCCCTTTGCCTCCTAGTTCTTTCCTCTATTTCTTTTTACTTTCTTCTTGTCCCACTATCATGCTCAGCCTTCATTTAGGTTTCAGTAATTCCTCAGTTACATTGCCCTTGATCAAGGAGCCCTACCAAGCCGCCTACACCCTCCTTGCCACCGATTTTGGATCACTTGTTCCCTTTTCCCTGGGTTTCATTAACACCCACTTCCTTTCCCTGCCTTTCCCTCTCCCATGTCCCCCTGAAACCATCAGCCCCATTGTTTTCTCCTCCAGATTGTTCATCCTGCCTATCTTATCTAGATAGACCTGCAGAGATAATAATATGAACAAAAAACAAGACAAAGCAAAACAAAGCAACAAAACAAAAACAAAAAACCAATGACAAAAATAAAGAAAAACCAGTAAATAGTTCAAAGTCTGATTGTTGACCTTTAGGAGTGTTTTCAGGTCGAATCTGATGGGGTGCCACACCCTGTCCCCAAAGTCTATTTTTGGTATTCCCTGGGGACTTTCATCCTCTGTTCCCCTTGCTGTTCTGTTGCACTCCCCTTAGTGTTTTGCCTTGGTGTGGTGGGGTCAGATCAGGCGCAATTCCAGCACAGTGTCTCCAGTGTTGTCCCCTGTAGGGCTGTGAGTCAGTGAGGGATGTCGTGTGTCCTTGTGGGGCTGGTCATATGTTCTTCTCTGGGCATTGGCTGCTCAAGGTTTGGTGGGCCAGGGATATTGTCCTCAAGGTTTGGTGGGCCAGGCTGTGCTCCACTCTCTCTTCCTCCCCCTTCATTTACTGCTGTGTTCGCTCATCAGGCATGGTCCTCTCCCTGTGGTGTAGCTTCAGTGTTGTCCTCTGAAGTAAATTCTTCTGGGGGTGGGGGAACTGTCCACGTAGTTGGGATTGGGGCCGGCCCCTCAGACCTCTCTATTGATTTCCTGCTTCATGCCGGTATGTTGCATTCACATCTTGGAGCACCGGGTTGAAGTCTGGTCCCTCTTTCCCTGTGGAGATATAAACAATACCTTCCCCTTGAGTGGGTTAGTGCCCTGTTCCCCTGCTACCCATGTCTTCTTTTATAATACTTGTTTACCCCAGACTCTATAGGGTGTGGCTCTGCTCTACTTCCTTTGGATGGGGAAGCTATTTTTGAACTTTTTAGATTACATTATTTTGAAATTTACATAATTTAGCAAAATAAATTTTTGTAAAATAATCTTCTCCTATTAAAGTAGCTGAAAGCCAGAAATTTGGATAACCATCGTTGTTGGACAAGGGGATATATCTACACCTATACTTGTACATATACAAAAATATACACGCAAATAAAAATTTAGAAAATATATCTGGGCAATTTCTGATATTTAAGACTAAAAACTGTGGCAGTCATAAACATGGTGATGCTTCTGCACAGATAAACATGTCTGCATTTTTTTGCATGAAGTAATGTATGGATGGTTATCATCTGGATAACCTATAATTTATTTTATGACATTGATTTATATTTGGTTGAAGCCAAGTGAGAACCATTTAAATCATGGTGGAACTCTAATGTTAGGGATTTGGAGTGTTGATTAGGAAATAGAACCTTGGTTAGGGTGGCCTTTTGGCTTTCTCAAACCAAATGACATATTTCTCTTGCATAATGAGTTCTGACCTTTTTGACAGTGTACAATTGAGCTCATCTAGAAGCATAGTATTAAAAAGGATCAGAATTTAATACAGCAGGATTTCACTTCCAAATTACATACTGCCTGATTGCTAAGCGGTCCAAATGTTAGCCAGCAATATGTGAGATAGATAAGTCTATGCCATCTTAGAAATAAAACACATGAACATTTTTAAAACCCATATTTTCAGACATTTAATTTTAAAAGTCCTGGGGAAATATTATTTCAAGTAATGAAATATTATTTTAAAGAAATATTACTTCATTAGCATTGTAGTTTTCAGAAGATATAGCACATGGGGTCTTAAAGGCTTGAAGGTAAACAAGCAGCCATCTAGTTCAGAAGCAACAAAGCCCATAGGGCAGAAGCACACCAGCCTGTGTGACCACAAGGTGTTGAAGGGATCAGGTATCAGGTATCAAGTATCAAAGAACAAAAATCATATCATTGTAAATGAGGGTGAGTGCAGAATGGAGACCCAAAGCCCATCTGTAGGTAATGGGACACCCCCTTACAGAATGGTCGCAGGGAGGAGATGAGTCAGTCAGGGTGCAGTGTAGCAATGATGAAACAGAACTTTCCTCTATTTCTTAAATGCTTCCTTCCCCCTGTCCCCACTATCATGATACCAGTTCTACCTTACAAATCTGGAGACACCAGAGGATGTACACTGGTACAGATAAGAAACGGAAATACAGGGAATCCAGGACAGATGATCCCTTCAGTACCAGTGGTTAGGGTGGTGATACCGGATGGTGGAGGGAAGGTGGGGTAGAAAGGTGGAACCGATTATAAGGGGGATGGACAACAGAAAAGTAGATTAAGGGAGGGAGATATTGGACAGTGGAAGACATGACAAAAATAACACTAATTTATAAATTATCAAGGGTTCATGAGGGAGAGGGGAGTGGGTAGGAAGGGGGAAAAATGAAGAGTTGATACCAAGCAAATGTTTTGAGAATGATGAGGGCAACAAATGTACAAATGTTCTTGACATACAATGGATGGATGTATGGATTGTGATAACAGGTGTATGAGCCCCCAATAAAATGATTTGAAAAAAATATAATTCAAACACTACTGCAAACTTCCATGGAAAATATAATTTTATCTAAGTAAACAACATCCCAGATGTATGTATACATGAAGGCACTTCAAAAGTTCATGGAAACATGGGATTAAAAAATAATGAAAATTTTCCATGAACTTTGTGAAGCTCTCTCCTATATTGTAAGGTAGGATTCTCAAAGGAACACTTAGAGCAATCCCTCCATACGATGAAAACTGGTACAGATAGGAACTGAAAATACAGGAAATCCAGGGCGGATGAGCCCTACAGGACCAGTGGTGTGAGTGGCGAAACAGGGAGGGTAAAGGGAGAGTGGGTAGGAAAGAGGGAACCGATTACAAGGAGCTATATGTGACCTCCTCCCTGGGGGACAGACAACCGAAAAGTGGGTGAAGGGAGACGTCGGACAGGGCAAGATATGACAAAATGCCCATTTATAAACTATCAAGGGCTCATGAGGGAGGGGGGAGCGGGGAGGGAGGGGAAAAATGAGGACCTGATGTCAGGGGTTTAAGTGGAGAGAAAATGTTTTGAGAAACGATGTACAAATGCGCTTTACACAATTGATGTGTGTATGGATTGCGATAACAGTTGTATGAGCCCCTAATAAAATGTTTTAAAAACAAACAAACAAAAAAAAACCACGATGAAACCCAAGTAGGAAACAGCTCACTCTCTGGTTCCCTTCAGGTGCTCTGAGTGCAGGAAATTGTAATTCTGATACAATTTCAAGTTTAAACTCATTAAACAGTTTTGCGTTTAAATAGATGGATCAAATATTCTTAATACACATTATTATTAAAATTGAGGATAACTTGAACTTCACCTCTTGACAGAAATTCAGGCTTAAATGTTTGCAAGAACAATTCACTGTATGTATGTATACATATACTTTCACCACTCAGCTGTCAGTTTTAATATTGTGTTGGCTTGCATGTTGTTACAATGCCGGAAACTATGCCACCGGTATTTCAAATACCAGAAAGTCACCCTTGCTGGATGGTTTTCAGAGGTGCTCCCAAACAGCACAACATTTCTAGAAAAATGGATGCTTTTTAAATTATGGCATTGCCCAAATATATTACGTATAATACACATTTCCAGAAGAATCGACAAATTTGTGTTGGAAGAAGTACAACCGTATTCTTCGTAAGTGAAGGAGGGACTTCATCTCATGTGCTTCAGATGTGTAATCAAGACAACATGTTTGACAAAGCAGAAGTCAGAGAAATAGAGCAAGAGCCACAACAAGATGGATTACTACCTGGGCTGCAATGATAGGCTGACGTGCTACAAATGGTGGTGAGGACGGTGCACTTTGAGCATTGTTTCGTGTCTAGATCATAGGGGTTTATTGCAGATTGAGTCATCTTTGGTCAGAACAGACTCTCTGGCACCCAGTGGCAAAACAAAGGCATACAAGGAGGCTTCAGAAAGTTCACAGAAGAATTTCATTATTTTTGTATTCCATACTTTCCTCCAATATTCTCATACAGACACGTCAAAAACTGAAAATTGAACTCACTGCCATTGAATCAATTCTGATGAACAGCCATACTATATAGAGTTTCTGAGGCTAAAATCTTTTGGGGAGGAAATAGCTTCCTTTCCTCCCACTGCGCTACCAGTGTTTCATACATGTACATGTATAATAGATACGCATTTAAGAATATATAATCATATGTTTATATAAAATATTAAACACATATACAGATATATTATTTTCCAAGATATTTAAAATTTAAACCTAGATTCTTTAGAGGTTTATAGTTTATACACACACATATATACATATCTATGTATGTGTTATTAGTCCATAATATTGATTATATATGTAAATGTATATATTTCATATATACAAAGCATACTATATATAGTACACTCTCTCTCTCTTTATGAGGGTACCCCAATAAAACCAGAATTGTGCTAGGAAGAGTGGGGCAGACTGGAGCGGAGCTTTCATAGTTCGCATTTTTCCCACTAAGCGAGCATTGAGCAACTCTTCTGAGTTAGTGTGCCCAGTGACATAGCCTGAGAAGGTTCTCTCTGGTCACAGTAAAATTTTTGCAAAAGCAGTTTCACTTGAACCTCATTTTTTGTGATGGCTGATGTAAGAGAATAATGTGGGCTTGTTAAATTTTGTTGCCTGCCCAGGAAAAATGTCACAGAAACTGCTGTGATGTTGAACACAGCTTACAAGGACAGTGTTATCAGAAAAACACAAGTGTATGAGTGGTTTTCTCATTTCAAACAAGGTAAAATATCAATTGGTGACAAACCTCATTCTGGATGTCTGTCAATGTCCCAAATGAATGAAAATGTTGACTCATAGTGCATTTGGAGTTCATTCTACCAGGTCAGACTGTTAATCAAGCTTTCTATATAGAGGTTCTGAAAAGATAGCAAAGCAACATGCCACAAAACCTAATTTGTCGCAAGTGAGGGACAGGTTTTGCACCTGCTCATACAGCCATCACAGTGCACCAGCTTTTGGCAAAAACCAAACAACTGCATGCGTTTCTTGCCCCACCCACATTACTCACCTGACCTCGCTCTGTGCAATTTCTTTTTGTTTCTGAGAAATAAGAGGGACAGGAAAAGTCGGTGATTTGATGACATAGAAGAGGTGAAGAAAAAAACGAGGGAGGTGCTGTCAGCCAGCCAAGCAGAAGAGTCTGAAAAATCCTTCCAAGACTGGAATAGTAGATTTGACAAATGTATTGTGATGGAGAGTATGCATAGGGTTGTTTTGTAAAAAAAATTTTAAATACATAGCTTTGAAAAAAAATTGTTTATTTGTGGAGGGGTACCCTCTTATATCATACAAGTTCTGATCCTTAATAAAGACCTATGTTTATAATTATAAGAAATAAACAATAAACATTGTAATAAAGTTAGTAATAGGTCCTTCAGTAAATAAAGGAAACATAGAGGTATGTTTACATTACTGGTGAAAAAGTAGGGTGTTATTCAAGATAACACTGTTACATGTAGATCATGATGAACAAGGATGTGACAAATATAAGATAAAATTGAATTACTAGACATATACAAGCAGAGTATATATCTTTGCTGAAGTTTTTGACTCTCTGTTGCAGTTCAAGTAGAACCTTGAAGAGTATTACGTAGTAGCATGTATAGGTTGGTAATTCAGAGAAGTTCTATAATGATGGGTGAAAAAAACCTAGAAATTTGAATGCCACTGAGGCAACTTTTGCCGTGAAGTGAACATAACAAAAGGGATGCATATTTGTAGATAGACAGTAGAGGTAAAGTAAGAGTGGAGCAATGGATACAAACAGTAAGCGAAGGGAACAATTTGGGAGTGAGGCAGGTTAGTTCTGCAATTATTACAGATTATTCCTGTAATCTTTCTGGAGTTTTTTCATCCTTCTAGATTATTATGAGTACAAACCCGTCTCCATATTAACATCACTGAGGGCTCTAATATAGGTGTCCTTGCTAGTCATTTGATGTCCACATTTATTTCAACATCAAAATATCTGAGGGATAGGACATGATCCTTTCAAGATTAGATAGTTAAATTGGTACTGATGCAGAATGAGGTCATCATAATTTCCAGGGAAAATATACTGCTTCTTTATTCACGGGTAAAATTAACAGTTAAAATTAACCAACATAAGGCTATTCCCTACAGTGTGGAGATTAAAGATGTCCCAAAATGTCCAACGTCTTCAAAATGCTATTCTACTTTATTATTTTACCCCCAGTATGCACCTTCATATCCCAGGTTTCCAGAATTCATTGCCATGCATCACAACAATGGACCTGTTAATTATGCAAATAAATAGTTAATAAAAGCTTCATTAAACCTTCTAATGCAAAAAGTAAAATACTATTTATGGATAGAGTGTATATGGTATTACTGAAGTCATTCTATTTTAGTTAGAGGGTATATGGTATTATAGACATTTCTAATTTAGTTAGGATCATTTGAGTTGTATTCTCTGGAGAAGTAATATTTGAACAGACACTTTAATAAAGCGGATGGAGGTAATCTGTAAAGGAGGCAGTGATTGTGTAATTACTAAGGCAGACAATTTCTTAGCATGATTGAGTAATAGCAAGGCTCATGGAGCTAGGAGTGGTTCAGAAAAACGTGTGAAGAGAAGGTGAGGAAGTATATATTGGATAAAGTCAATAAGGCTCAGTTTTGAGGACTGTATAAACCATGAAATAGATTTAGATTTTTGTGTGTGTGTGTGTGTGTGTAGGAATATTATTGCAACGTTTCAAGCCTGGGTTGATTTTATGTTATCTACAGGTATAAAATATCATGGTGGCTATTGTGAGGGGCAAATATAGTAAACAGATTGTATTTGGTTGTAAAAAACATGGGTTAGTTCCTATGTTTATGATCTGTAAGATTCCTTGTGATATCCATTACAATCTATATTAAATATATTAATAAAAGTTTTCTTTTTCTTCTCCCTTTGTGGAGGTTATCTTGTAAAGTTCTTATATTTATTTTTTCCCCTCAGCATATGCAAGTGTAAGAATATATAGGTAAAGATGTAAGTTATCTGTTGTTAGAGTGGTAATTATCCACTGATGGGATTTTAAAGAATATTTTTATTGTTAAACTCTTTTCCTTATATGACAATTTTTTCGCCATTTTTATAAGAAATTTATAGTTAGCTTTTAATTTTTCAATTATTAAATATTTTTTCTAATTCTTTATCTGTGTGTGTTATATGTACATGTACATACAAGAAAGCTTCAAAATTATGTCCACCACGTTTTAATTCCATTTTCTATAAATTTTCAAAGCTCCCTCACACATACATGTTATTTAACTTCTTTTAGAATAATAAAAAATTGTATTTGCCAAGTATCATCTAGCTGAAATTCCTGTGTCTGTACTAAATGTAGGTTCTTCTTTGCAAATTGCCATTGAGCAATTAGTATCATTAAAATAATAATTACACCTGCATTTGGCTAATTTAAGGAATAATTGCCCAATTTCAGCCACAATTAGTCACTTGGCTCTACTTTCCAGGCACAATTTCATTGTCACAAGAAACAAATAAACAGACCCCCAAAATATGTGGCAGTTGCTCCTTTTTGCCTGCTAATGAATCTGCCATCTAAATATACTTTCTTCACTTGACTAATTCAACAAAGTGCTTAAAGCACCCCAGGGAATCTCATGAGACTGCTGCAAGGAAAATAACTCCCCCGTGATTGAAGTTTTTTACGGTAGTGTCTATAGTCCACTTAAATGGATCCATGAGGCAGACTTATGTTCTCAGGATATGCAATCTGCTAATCCGGTCTCCCAAGCAATGAGGGAGAGAGACTGCCTAGTGCCCAAGAACCATATATCACCCCTTAGTGGAACATCTTAAAAATTACTTGAGAGAGAATGTCCCTCAGCTGAGGTCAGTTTCTCAAAATGGGAGGAAAGGAAAAGACCACTAAATTCCTGCCGTTGTTCTACAGTCGCCCCAAATCAACAGGTACTCCTATAAACGTGATTACCAAATCTTACTGGAAATTCAAGTCAAGAGGGGTGGAGGCATGTCTGTCTTGGAGAAGCGAATCATACTTCTGTTGGTGGGTGTGCTGGGTGGGGCAACCTGCCATTTGGAAAAAAATTAAATAGACTTCAAAGGGTGAATAAGCCCAATATTACATTCTCAATTAGATACATTTGGTCTAGTTTCTATCCAGCCTTTGGTATCCCAGGTCACATGCTACAGTCAACTGGGACTTCAGGTTCTGTCCTTTTGAGGCACACTACACCCTTCAGAGGCCATTCCAGAAGGATAGGATAGGATTTGGAAACCTAGCTAAGTGAATTAGATTGTACTTTAAACACAACTCCAGCATATTTAAGCAACTAAAATACTCCCTTGTATTTAAAGTTGTAATGCCCTAGTATGAGGAGAAGCAGATGACCACTATCCCAAGGTTATGGAATTGATGGTTGTTGGATTTTGGTTCAGATCTCTTGCTTTGAGGATGCCAAATGAATGATGGTCTGGTACTACTATATATTTACTATTTTCATGCTCACTTTGCTTTTTTTTTTAAGACATGTGTCTACAAGCATGGTTTTGCTTTTGTGAATGAGTGCTACTGAGAATATGGCCTTGTTTCCAACTCTCGGTGTGTAAATAGTGTCCAGTTTCTTAAACTTTTGATATGTGCAAGTCAACAATTCATGTATTGGGGTCTAAGAGTTAACATACACATGTGTAATTTATACAGTGTTTTAAACTCTACACCATTGCCTAAAATAATCATCTACCACTTGTCTTCAGTTTGTCAGATGTAGTAGTCACCTAATCTGGTGTCAATTTAAGGATTAAGATTGTAAGGGTGGAGTCTAGGCTGTCAATCTGGAGATAGCCAATGAGACTTCTGTGTGGGCATGGCCTTCTCCTGAGAATTCTGGGAAATCTGGTACTTCCTCCTTGGAGGCAGAAGACATCTCTCTCTCTCTCTGCTACTACCTGGGAGACATTGCAGAAGACAAGCCACATGGATCCAACCAGACCTCGGAAGTCGGAGAAGCCACAGAGAGGCCCCTGCCAGCACTGAGATGCTTACACTGGACCCAAAGACTTTCTACCCACTGACTTGTGATTGTCCTGCATTTGGCTTTTCGCATGCATTTTGTGAGTCTAAGGGGGACTTTATGGATTGGTATCGGACATATGAGCTAATAACAGATAATGTTTAGCTGTCAGAAATAATAGTGTCGAGTGTATTAAAGGCTTGTCATTAAGCAGCCATCTAAATGAGGCATCAGTTAGGTCCAAACAGAAGAAGCAAACCTGTACTGTGTGATCAAAGAATTGTAAATAATAAAACCCAAGACCAGAAAACAGACCAGGATTGGAGCTAAAATTCTGAACACCCGATTTGTAGAAGGCTATGGATGACAGTGGAAGCCCAAAATCCATTTGCAAATTCCCCACGTGGATTAAGTCTCTGTTGCATCCCCAGTGATCCTAGTCCAGGCATGTGAATACCCTTGCTATGAGACAGAGAACATTGTAAAGTTAGATATGCCAGATAGAGTTACTATTTTATCTCTCTTTTGACTCGTTTTAAATTTATTCCAATTAAAAAAAGCATTTTATTGGGTGCTCTTACAGCTCTTATAACAATCCACCCATCCATCCATCCATCCATCGTGTCAAGCACCTTTATACCATCATCATTTTCAAAATATTTTCTTTCTACTCGAGCCCATCATATCAGCTCATTTCCCCCTTCCCCCACCCTCCCTTCCTCATGAACCCTTGATAATTTACAAATTATGTTTTTCATGTCTTAACTGACCACTGTCTCCCTTCACCCACTTTTCTGTTGTCTGTCCCTATGCGAGGGGGGTATATGTTGATAACTGTGATCAGGTCCCCCTTTCTCCCCCCATGCCTTCCATTTCCCCTCCTGGGATTGTTACTCTCATTTTGGGTCCTGAAGGGTTTATCTGTCCTGGATTCCCTGTGTTGTGAGCTCTTACCTGTACCAGGAAACATGCTCTGGTCTAGCCAGATTTGTAAAATAGAATTAGGGTCATGGTAGATGGGTAGGGAGAGAGGAAGCATTAAAGAGCTAGAGGAGAATTGTACGTTTCATCGGTGCTATACTGCACCCTGACTGGCTCATTTCTTCCTTATGACCCTTCTGTAAGAGGATGTCCTATTTTCTACAGATGGGTTTTGGTTCTCCACTCTGCCCTCCCCCTCATTCACACAGATATGATTTTTTGTTTTGGTTCTTTGATGCCTGATAACTGAAATTTTATTCCAATTTTTAACTTTCTGCTTTCATTACTATTGAGATTTTTTTTCTGTTTAATTTTTTTTTATTGTTGGCAAGTTTCCTTTATTTCTTGTATTTGTTTTTTATGTTTTCTGTATCGGAAATCCAAGATAAGTAAATCTATGGAGACAATAACTGGATTAATAATTACCTAGAGGCATGGCAGGGGAGTTTGAAGGGAAAAGGGAAACAAACCACAATGACTAGAAGAAAGAAGAAAATATTCTAAAATTGCTATCAGTGTTGATTGCACAACTCTTCTTAATATGATTGAACTAATGAATTGTATATATGTGAACTATATGCTAATAAAACTGTTTAAGTAAATTAATAGTATATTCAAAAAAATAGAGCCTCAATGGAGCAATGACTGCATGTTCTACTGCTAACTGAAAGACTGGTGGTTCGAACCCATTAGTGAGTTCACAAGAGAATATACTGGATCTTAGCGGTCTGCTGCCATGAATATTATTACTTTAGAAATCCAATAGGACAATTCTATTTTGTCATAAAGAGTTACTATTAGTCAAAATTTGACTTGACAGCACGCAACAACAATTCATTGAAAAAGAAAACACTTCCGTGAGTCTGTTACATTGTGGACTGGAAAATGTTAATAATTCATTTAATTCTGATAATATTAACATAGCCTGTGTATAACAAAGTCTGTTTATGTAGCCTCATCATCAAGACAAAGAACTGGAGATTACAACAACCGGTGCTTAAAGAGATCTTTGGGCTCATGGAATCATAAACTAAATGGCAATATTGAACCTGCGTCTCATGTTCCTGGGCTTGTTTTAATAAAAATCCCAACAGAGCCCTGGTTCACTATGATTATACACTCAACTACTAACGGAAAGTTGGCAGTTCAAATTCAGGTGCCATTATTTCAGGAGAAAAGACCTGGGCAGGTTCGGTAAAAATTACAGCCTCGGAAATACTGTGGAGAAGGCTCATTCTGTCCTACCGGGTGGGAGTCAATTGTGATTGACTCCATGGCACACCACAGCATAGATCCCCAGGGCTCCTTCTCTTTCTTCTCCTTATACTTCCCTTTTTATTCCCTTTCTCCTTCTTAGAGCTCTCAGGGTAGAGATAATACCTCAGTCGTTGGCTCCACGTCAGAAAGAATTCACGCCGATGCCTGGTTTGTGATCCAAGTGAGCTTTATGAGAGTTAGAAGAAGTTTCAGGTTTACACAGACACCCGCAGGGCCCCTCACCCGGTGCTGCCTGCTAGAAGCTGCTCAGAAAGTCCCATGGTCAGCTCCGGGATCCTCCCTTTTTCAGTTTTTCCATGGGGAGGTGTGGTGGATGGCTCTGGTCGACCCCATTGGCTGAATTGAATTCGCCTAGTCTAGGTGGACCAATCCAGGTGCAGCATCCACCATCCAGGTGTACCTCCCCTTCCTGGTCGGAAACCTGAACCTCTGAGCATGCACAGTGCACCACTCCTTCCTGGGCCTGTGACTCGGACCTCTGAGCATGAGTAATGAATGCCCCAGTCCCTAAGCTAAAATACCTAACACTTCTTCTTCTTCCCCTTCCTCATCCTCCTCTTCCTCTTCTTCTTCTTGAGACATTCCTCATTAATGAATATTTTAATATCACAATAAAATATAGTATATTGCCTTCAAATTGATCACTATTGATAGAGACCCTATAGGGCAAAATAGAACTGCTCCTTTAGGATTCTGAGACTACGAATCATATAGGAGCAGAAGGCCTCATCTAATTCCTATGGATCACTTGGTAGTTTTGAACTGATGACCTTGTGGTTCACAGGCCAATACATATCCCACTAGGCCACTGGGGCTCCTTTCCTATTACAATAACCTGTACAGAATAATTTCTTTAGTTGTCCAATGCATTTGCCTTTCACATTAAAAAATGAAAATGACTACCTGGTTCTAAACTTAGTGAACTAAGAAGGGAGTAGAAATGTTTATTTCCTTAATTAAAGGGTTTTTGTTTGTTTGTTTGTTTAATACTAAGGGAGAATGATGCGATTACTTACTCCTGTAAAAACTTACGGTCTCAGAACCCACAGGTGCAGTTCTACCCTGTCTTCTAGGGTCTCTATGAGTTGGCATAAACTCAATGGCAGTGACTTTTTTGTGTATTATTTTTAACAACTAAAATACAAATATTACTTTTATAGGTTTATATTAAGTGTTAAATATGAAACGACATATTTAATTGTGTCATTTAAAATAATATTCACATGTATTCTATGTAGAAACATTGTTATATCTATTTTCATGTAACTATAACAGATATTTTTATTCTTAAGATGAATAACTGGAGGAAATGTTTTATTGTGAATTGTGTCTTCCATTTTTTCACAGACTGTATGATGCTGTTATCAAGGAATTGATATCTCCTGAAAATGTACTTAAAATATGTGGGATGAAGTCTCCCTATCTTCATTCCTAAGGAGCCTTCTGGTTGTTCTTCTTCCAACACAGAAATGTTTGTCCTTCTGGCAACCCACAGTCTTTTCAATATTCTTTGCCAAAACCATAATTCAAATGCAGCCATTATTCTGCAGTCTTCCTTAGTCAACTTTCACATCCATACGTTGTTCTTATTGCGGTTACGTGCCGTTTAGCTGGTTCTGACTCAGAGTGACCTACATCTACAACAGAAGGAAACAAGGTCCAGCCCTGCACCATCCTCACAATAGTTGTTTTGTTTGATCTTATTGATGGAGTGTCTGGCTCAATCCATCTCATTGAAGGGCTTCCTCTTTTTCACTAACCCTCTAGTTTATCAAGCATAATGTCCTACTCAAGGGCCTGGCCCTTCCTATAACATGCCCAAAGTGCATGAACATGAGATGGAGTGTTACCATCCTTGGCTCAGAGAAACATGCTAGCTGTACTTCTTACAACACAAATTTATTTATTTTCTCAGTGGGATGTCCAATATTCTTCACCAACACCATAATGTAAAGGTATCAAAATTATTTTCTAATCTTTTTTGTTCATTGACCAGTTTTCACATGCATATGAAGCATATTAAGTACCACAGCGTTAGTCGGGAGCATAGTTTTCAAAATTGCATTTTTTCTTCTTAACATTTTATAGAATGTCTAAAACAGGTTTTTCCAATGCAAAATGTTGTTTTATTTCTTGACTGTTGCTTCCATGGATATTGACTCTATATTCAATATTCAAGAAAAATCGAATCTTTGACAATTTCAATCTTTTCTATGCTTCTCATGATGTGGTTCATTGGTTTAGTGGTTAAGTATTTTTGTTTACTTTATATTGAGCTGTAATCCATACGGAAGTCTTCTGTCTCTCATTAGTAAATGCTTCAAGTCAACTTGACTTTCGGTCAACACGATTGTGAGATCTACATAACATGGATTATTAATGGGTCTTCTTCTAATCCGATGCCTTCACTTCTGTATGTAGTCCATATTCTCAGATTATTTGTTCTGCATCTAAATTCAATAAACATGGGGAAAGAATGCAAACCTAATCCACCCTTTTCCTGATTTTAAGCCATTCTGTATCTGCCTTGTTCTAGCTGAATGACTGCTCTTGGTCTTTGTATAGGTTGCACATGAGCACAATGAAGTGTTCTGAAATTCCTGTTTTTCACAATGTTACCCATAATTCATCATGATCCACACTCTTGAGTGCTTTTGTATAGTCAATAAAACACAAGCACACATCTTCCTAGGGTCTCCTGCTTTCAATCAGGAGCCATTTAATGTGAGCAATGGTATATCTCTGATCACATCCTCCTCTGAATCGACTTGAATTTATAGCAAATCCTTGCTGATGCATTTCTGCATCTGTTTTAAAAATATCTACAGAAAAGTTATACTGATAGTTCTACTCTGTCCTATAGGGTCATTGTGAGTCAGAGTTGCCTCAAGAGCCGTGAATTGAGTGTTATTAATTATGTTTCTTGGTAATGTACGTATTCTGGTGATTATCTTTCTTTGGAATGGTCACAAATATGAATTTCTTCCAGTTTGTCAGCTGAATAGATGTCTTAAAATGTTCTTGGCATACTTGGCGTACATGTTACCAGTGCTGCATTAACTTTTTGTAATATTTCAGTTTGCACTCCAGTTTCTGAAATCTTATTTTCACCAGTATCTTCAGTGCAGCTGAGACTTGTTTATTCAATACCATAGGTTCTTAATCATATACTTCCTGAAATGATTGAATGTCAATCAATTCTTTTTGTTAAAGTGATTCTGTATTCCTTCCACCACTTTTATTAAATCATTTTATTGGGAGCTCGTACAGATATTACAGCTATTATAACAATCTATAATTCAATTAGATCAAGAATAATTGTAAAATTTCTGCCACCACCATCTTCTTTTCTTTTTAAAAAAAATATAAACCATTTTATTGAGGGATGATGCGTATCTTACTCCATCCAATGTATCCGTTCACTTACAATTCTATTATTTGTTACCTTCAAGTGTTATACAGTGATCATTGCTATTGTTTCCCACTTCCCCCACCCCTCTTCCCTGTACCCCGAGGGAATCCTTACTCCTGTTACTATTTCTGAAGTGTTTATCTATCTTTGATTTCATGCACTGAATGATCTTAATTGTACAAATGAACATAAGCAGGTATACCAAAATTAATGAGGTAAAACTAAGACCATAATAGTAAGTGGGGAGGGGGGTGATATTAAAGACCTAGAGGGTAGTTATGTGTTTCATCCGTGCTATACTGCACCCTGGATATATCATCCCTTCTGTGTGGCCTGTCTATGAGGGACTGCTCAATTAGCTTACAGGTGTGCTTTGAGTCTCGGCTTTGTCTATGCTCCTTCATGTCAATATGATTGTTTGTTTTGAAATTCTGATACCCATCCCCTTCAGTACCTTATGATCACACCAGCTGGGGTGCTTCTTCCATGTGGGCTTTGTTGCTTTCCTGCTACATGGCTGCTTGTTTAACTTCAAGCCTTTAAGAACCCATCAGCTTTCTTCACTACATTTTCTTATGCACCCATTTTGTCTTCAGAGATGTGTATCATACATTGCCACATTATAGAACAAACTGTTCTTGTACTGAGGTAAGATTGACATAGAGGCCCCAAAGTCCATCTGCTTCCTTATCATATATATATCTTTATGCTCCTTACATTGTTCAGTATTTTCCTATAGAATCCCCCAATATTTCAAGTATGTGCTTGAAGTTTTTCTTCTGTTCTATTCATCTGAGAAGAGGTGAATTCTTTTCTTTTGGTTTTCTGACTCCATGATTTTGGAAATTCCATTATAAAACTTTATCTTCTCAACCTGTCCTTTGAAATTTTCTGCTCAACACTTTTCCTTCAATGTCTCTTTCAGTCACGTAGCTTCTCAACATTCAAGGACAAGTTACAGAGTCTCTCCTAAAATCCATTTTATTGTCTTATTCGTTCTTTTCTTTTTAATTATTTTTTGCTTTCTTAATATAGGGCATTCTTGATGCCATTCACAACTCCTCTTCAAATCAATATTGTTCAATGGATCAAGCCAGTTCTTGAGATAATCTCTAAGTTTAAGTAGGACATACCCATGGTTATAGTTTGGCTCTCATGGACTTGTTGTTTTCATTTTCCTCACCTTCAACCTGAACTTGCTTATGGGTAATTGATGGTTTGTTCCACATCCAATCTCCTCACATTATTTTGCCAGATAATATTGGGTTTTTCTATGGTCTCTTTCCACAAAGATAAAAGTTTGATTCCTGTGTATTTTATCTGTCCTAGCCTTCATTTATATTCCCTATCTACGTTGTTGAAAAAAAAGGTATTTACACTGAAGTAATATTACAAAATTCTATCATGCTTCATGTCTATCATTAAGGCCACATATTCCAATTACCAATTTTTCCTCTTTGCTTCCAAATTTTGCATTCCAATCACAAGTAATTATTAATGCATTTTGATTGTATATTGATCAGTTTTAGAAGTTAGTAGAATTCTTTAGTTTACTAATGATCGGCTTTATCGGTTGGTGAATCAAAAAAAAAATCCAAAGAAGAGAGCATCTCTAAATACCCTTACACCTTTACCCATGAGTTAGGAAAAATTGTGTCTAGTATTTTTTATTATTGCGTGTTTTTTCTTTACATTTGAAATGTATAATTTTCTTTATGTATTTTGATATTGTTATTGAGGATATACACAGAAAAATAGACACTAATTCAAGTCTCTACATGTCCCATTTAGTGACAGTGATAATGATGTTGATAGAGCAAAATTTTGAGGACCTTCATTTGCTGATGTGGTAGGACTCTAAATGAAAAGACACAGCTGCAGCTACCCATTTATAATTAAAACATAGAATGTATGATGATCCTAAAATATTTGGAAGTTATAAAAATGAAATGTAATGCATAGAAACTAAGACATTCAGCTTTTGTGAACCGATATTGACTAATATTGGTCATTTTGAATTAAACAGTCTTATGGCTTACTTTCTTGGGAATGACCAATTTAACTGGAATGGTGTTGCGTTCATTCTCAAAAAGAACTTTCAAGGTCTCGCTTGAATTACAGTGCTATTGTGAGAAGATAATATCTATATGTCTACAAGGAAGGCTATTTATTACAATTGTTATTCATATTTACACACCCATTATTAAAGCCAGCAATGAAGGAATTGGAGAACCCTACCAACTCCTTCAGTCTGAAATTGATCAAACACACAACCAAGGTGAATTGATGATTATTGATCAGTTGAATTGGAAAATGGGAAACAAAGAGAAAGGATCAGTAGTTTGAAAGTGTGGCCTTGGAGATCGAAATGAAGCTGGAGTGCACATAAGAAGATTTGACAACATCAAAAAATTCTTCATTGCAAATATATTTATCAACAACAACAAAAATGATTATGCATGTGGACCTGGCCAGATATAATACCTTGGGATCAAATTGACCACATCTGTGGAAAGAGATTATGAAGAACCTCAATATCACTTCCCTAAATAAGGCCAGTGTCCAATTGTGGAATATACCATCAATTGCTCCTATGCAAGTTCAAGTTGAAGCTGGAGAAATATGACCTTGGGTATATTTCACCTGAATTTAAAGACCATCACAAGAACAGATTTGACACATTGAACATTTATGGCTGGAGACCAGTTGACTTGTAGGATGACATCAAGAACAGCAAGACATCAAAAGTATTATTCATAAGAAAACAAGATAAATGTCAGATGAGACTCTAAAATTTGCCCTGGAATTAAGTTAAAGGAAATGGAAGTATGACAAAGTAAATGATCCAAACAGAAATTTCAAAGGGCAGCTTGAGAAGACAAAGTGAAGTATTGCAATCAACTATGAAAAAACCTTGCCTTAGAAAACTAAAAAGGGAGAACACATTATAGCAGAAGAATTCATGCATTTGAATTATGGTTTGGGGAACAAGGCCGAAAGTTCCGCGGACTGACAGGAGAGCAACAAATCTGTCTCGGGAAAATCTAAAACTAGAATTCTTCTTAGAAGCAAGGATGATGAGACTTCATCTCTATGCTTTGGAGATGTTATCAAGAGAGACCAGTCCCCAAAGAAAGATATCATGCACGGTAAAATAGACGGTTGTTGACAAAGAGGAAGACCCTCATAGAGATGGATCGACACAAATACTGCAACAATGGGCTCAGTATTACAACAATTGTTAGGATGGCACAGGATTGGACAGTGTTTTGTTCTCTTGTACTTATGGTCATCGTATGTCTAAGCTGACAATTAAGAAAAAAACTAACTTTGGTTGATTTTGAGAAGACTTGAGGGATTTTTGTTTGCTTGCTTGTTTTGTTGTTTAAATATTATCTCAGGGCAATAGTTTTAGGGGCTCATCCAAGGATGTTTGTAAAGTCTTAGCAAATCTGAAATTCTGTTCTGTATCTTCCTATTTTTTAATCAGAATTGTTCTGCGAGAACTTTGATCAAAATGTTTAGTAATGGCAGTCAATTATCATATGATTCTTCTCGACTCATGGGAAAGGAGGCAGTTGCTCATGAATGCACTAAGCCATACATACCACGTCCTCTTCCTATCCGTCTCCCTCCTCTGCTGATTAATATAAACAGAGATTAATTGTTGTGTCTTGGATTGGTTACTTGCAAACTTTCAAGCGCCCAGGCACTAGGATGCATAACAGAAGCACTGAGTGGGTTAGTAGGCCAAATAACTGGACATTGTCTTGAAGAAAATTAAAATAATTAGTGATTTATTTTAAAATATAGCTCTCCTTTGATCCTTGAAATATCTGTCTTGGAACTGATGCACATATACAATTCTCCAAAAGAGCATGTAGCTGAGATTTCCTACTACAATTAACTCATGTCATATTTTCCTTGATCCCACCTCAGTCTCTATGGAATTTTTCTTACTTGCTGTATTGATCAGAGCAAACATAATCTTTCCTGAAGAAACCTCCAGATAGCTCTGAGAATCATCTCACAAAACTAAATCCTGTTATCTGGTTAGTTAATACAGACATCCTGAGACTAGCCAAATACTTAAAGAATGTTTATATTCTGTCGGCTTGCTGATGGTCAATAATCGCATTCCATGATTATCCTGAAATGTGACTTGATATAAAACATATGTATGTGACTTTCCCAGTGTTTGAATTCCAAAGTGATAAGTTTATAATCTCTGTGTATTCTTATTTCAGATGGGAATTCATCAAGATTAGGCTGCATTGCTGTCAGTCTCTCCACTGATGTCACCTTTTAATAAGCTTCTCTTTTTCTTTTATCTAGGAATGAGTGCATTAGCCTTGCTGCTCTAGTATGAACACTTATTAGAAATAACAAGCATCATTTTTAGGCAAATTATCTTTGTCAGTTTATCTAGATCATCGTTTGTTTCAGAATTGAATTTTAAAAACCAATTTCTTCAAAGGGCAGTGAATTGGGTGAGTTATTCCCCCTCCATAGACTCCACAAATCTGTATTCCAGGAATATTAAAACTGGCTCTCAGTATGTCATGTTAATTAAAAAATTAGAATATGTGCATGCTAGTAATGCAAAGATATGTTCTTTTATATATAAAATATTAAATATAAAATGCATATACATAAATATATATTCAGCTATATAATATATAAATGTATATATAAATATATATTCACATATATGACCTCAAAATGCTATTTACTGGAGTAGTTTTTATATAATTTTGTTATTATAAAATTTCAGGCTAGATAAATATAGAAATATCTGAGGATCCTAGGTTGTACAATGAATGGCGAAATGCATGTCAGTTTGAACCTACTTATAGCTTTGCAGAAAGCCAATGGTCTACTCGCACAAATATTACAGCTTAGAAAACCCTCTGGGGTAACTTTTCTCTGTCTTAGATGGTTGCTATGAGTCGGAAATGATAGCATACAACAACATCTATATAAATACATGTCTATACTCAGATCTACTAATTAGATTTAAAATGTCATACAATAGTGCTTAATCTTTAAATGCCTCCATCCTCTGTCAGTGTTGGAGAATACATCATTCTAAGAACAGAAAGAAATTTACAGTCACTGGTCATTCTCTATAATGTTGGTTTAACAGCTTATTACTTACTATAAGTCCAGCAATATTACAGAGTAGATATTTCATTTCTTCTGTTAAATTTGTTTATGTCCCTACCCCAAGCCAGTCCTGGGGCTTTGGGGCTCGGCTGAAGGGGTGTCCCTCTGGGACATGGGGGCACAGTGAATGGTGGGACCCTTTGCTGGGCATGCCTGCACAGTAGGGTATGCTGGGCCCCTCTAGGGTTTCCCATATGGGCTCTAATCAATTTCTTCCCTTTGGTAAAAAAAAAAAATGTTTACCTAGAACTGAGTTCAAAATTTCAAAATACTCTCCTGAATCTATTTTTTTCAAAGCTTAATCCTAATTTTATTTAACAGACTTATAATTTATCTCACGTTTTAGTCGTGGACTGTTGAAGTCCAGTGTGTGGACCAAACTTCTTTGGTTTCAGTGGGAATGAGGACCTGGAGCCTGCAGTTGCCTCTGTCATCTTTCTGTGTGCAATTATGCTTAAACGCAGCATAATAACTAGAGAGGGACAGAATCGTGCTTGTTAAACGCAGTCCCACTTAACTATCAAAGAACAGAGTAGAAAAGAAAAGTGTATTGTCAGCCCTGGAGATATTTTCAGACAATCACAACAATCTGCATTACAATAGTTCCTCCTGTGGCAAAGAGGGCTACAATAACATCCACACACAGCAGTTCCATGAGAACTACTGGGATTTGATGCATTAAATGAGAACATCTGTTTCTATCACCAAAGTTAGCAGAGTGCTGTTAATTACTTGCCTTCAACTATTTTCAGTATCTGTAAATACATCTCCAGCATTTGGAAAAGTAATTCTAATTATTTAATTAATTCCAGCATCTGATGAGTCCGTATCATGTGTACATGTACACATGCGTATTGTATCATGTGGTTTCTTCTGTCTTGTACTAACACATGTACAGAATGAATATGCAAAAACCAGCTACTCTTTAGCATTCTCTCATGTTCATGTTAATTGCTGTTTTCATATATACATGTATATATATATATGTATCCGTGCACACATATAATAATAATATATATTTGAGTAGGTAAATTATTATTTTCACTCATGAAACAAGCATTGATTAAATAATAAAAACACCTAGATCTTTCAAATATCTGTCTTCCTTTTCTAAAGGACGGAGAGTTTTCTGTGTTTAAATATAAGGAGAATGTAACATCAGATATTTATAAAAATATATTTTTCATGTTCAGATATATCTTTTTTGTGCTAGGCCTGTGTCACTATTGACCTCTATTTAACTCTGACAGAGTAACATGTATCCCTTAGTAGCTGGAAAACCATATGGGGGACAGTAGAATTCTCAAATATTTCAGAATCACTGATGTTTACTTGAACTAACTTAGGAAAATAGAGTCTTGGTGGAGGATGAATGTATTTCTTCTAAGAAAGAGGGGATAGGAGGCCATTTGAATAAATATGGCCAACCTTTGCAATTTGTGAACTTTCCATTTAGAGTTTGACTTACATAACTCAGCTCTCAAACACATTTGCTCTGTCTTTTGAACATTCAGAATTCTGTGGGGATGAAAAAGGATGGGTCTATGTTGGCTCACACAGCAACATTATGACAGAAATGAGCCATTTGTTTGGACATAATAAGAACTATTTAGAGAAGAGCGTCTGGAAAAAACTCAAATATATTTGACCGTCTTCAAAAATCATCATCTTGGTTCAGAGCACCAAAACTTAAAACTTTTTAAAAACTCAAGTGATACGTAAATCTAACAAGATGCCATCACATCATGCAGAATTGACACCACACTCCATGGATCCTGAGTTCACAGGTAGCTACCCTCCCTGGACAGGAATCAAAAAGGTCCTGCTATCAGGCTTACGTCAGATGATTTCCCTTCTATACCTTTGGCTGTTCTTTTGAAATCTGAACCAAGCTTTCCTATAAAGATCATTTTAAGTGTGATCTTGATGTCAGTCTCAGAATAAATATCACCAATCTTCAAATAATTTGAGACAACAAACAGAAAGTAAAGACGAAGGACAAACTATGACCTTTATTTCTGTCTGACGTAAGCTGACAGGTAAAGAAGCCGCTGTCTTCACGACAGTTCCCTGCTTTAACACAGAACCCTAATGCATCAGCCTTACTCATCCAGCTTTGGGTTAATGAATGACTGGCCTTTAACAACAACAATAAGGTCAAATAATTCAAAAAGGTTGAGCAGACATTTCCCCACAGAAGATACTCAAATAGTCAAAAAGTGCAGTAAACCACATGCAGTCATCATCGTAGTTGACATTGGGAGGTGCTGTTGAGTTGATTCTGACTGAAAACCCTCTTTACCGTACAGGGTTTCCTAGACTGTAACCTTGATGCCAACAGACCGCCAGGCCTTTTCTCCTATGGAACTTTTGGGTGTGCTCGAACCATCAACCCTTTGGTTAAGAGCCAACCCTTCAACTATTGCCTTGCTAGGACACCTGCATTAACCTTTAGAAAGGTGCAAAGGAAAATATGCATGAGATAGCAACTCATCCTCATTATAATGGCAATAATAAAAGACAGGAAACAGTAGGAGTTTTCAGCAGGTTGTGAAGAAACTTGAAACCTCATTCCTTGCTGATAGAGATTTAACTATTTTTCCCTGGAAACAGCAGGACTAGTCAATGAAACGTTGACAGTAGAATGGTTTATTTTAAGACCCAGCAGCGTCAATCCTAGGTACAGTGAAGGCTGAAATAGGAAGAGAAACCTGTACACCATAGTTTTTGCAACAGTAACTAAAAGGTGGAAACTATCAAAATGTTCCACTGCAGATGAAGCACTATTCAGGCGTGAAGAGAAGTGAAGTTCTGCTGACACATGCCACAACATGGATGAACCTTGAAAACATGCTGAGTGAAATACCATATATACACGAGTATAAGCCGACCCACATATCAGCCGAGGCACCTGATTATACCACAAAAACTGCATTAAAAATGTCCTGAAAACTCAGCTTATACATGAGTATATACAGTATGTCATTTTCAAAAGGATAAATATTGTATGCTCTCAATTAAATAACAAATATTTACCCACTAAGAACTCCCTACGATCTAGAAAATGCCTGTTAATGTATTGATACCTGTGTTAGACAGGCTTTTCTAGCGAAACAAAACCAGAATTCTAATAGTTGTGTATATATTTATACAGATAGATAGATATATAACATAAGAAATAAACGGTTAATTAAATTATAAAGCAGTACAAATGGCTCAATGCAACTCACTCCCGTGAGACAGTTGTGAGACACTGGCAGTCCTTCAAGTCTTGAGGGCCACCGGGTAGTCCTCTGTAGAGCAATTCAGGCTATCCAGGCACAGGCACCAAACAGCAAGGCAGGTCACCAACAGTCAGCCAGATGACAGTGTCCGACAGTCCCCAGCTCAAGTGATGGAAATTCCAATGGTGTGGCGAAGCAGGTCTTGAAGGAACCTCAACTTACAGCGACACAGTCCATGGGGTTAGGTGTCCCACAGGTAGTGTAGCTTGCAAACTGAGGCACAGAACAAGCAAGGCAGCCACACACTGGTCTGATGATCAAAGAGCAAGAGACAAGAAAGGCGAGGCTCATCGAGCCCTTTATCTCTCTGCCCTTCAATTAATCCCACATGTGTTTATCGGCCAGGTTGGCACAATAAATGAACTACCTCAATACCACTGTTGTTGAAACGTCTTAAGCAAAATGAGAACAATACAGTTGCAAGGTTAGGTCAGACTCCATCTGATTGATTGGCATACCATCCGTTAGGGTTTGCCCAATTTAAAGACCTTTGTGGAAAGTATCTAGGAGTGTCCCACAAAGCTTCCCCCTAAATCCCTGGCTCATTCCCAAACCACAGGTGAAGTTTTCACAATACCCAGCCCCAAGTCCCCAATATGCTATGCTTATAAGACCCCTACACACACAATCCCACCCCCACCTGCCTTTTTATTCATTCTGCCTGTCCCCTTTAAATGACCACTAAGAATTAAGCGCTCAAAAAATTCCAAGCATCCTAAAATACATAAACCAGAAACAACTCACTGAAGTTAACAGTTCACAGGAACAAAGAGGGAGAAAGGGGAGCATGTAAAAGGAGCTCCCACGCCCTACAAGATTCTATCACGGTTCAAGGGGAGCACACAGGCTGTTGTGGATGCTGACAATCTTATCTGAGATACCTGCACTGGACCTTCTTGATGCAGGAGACAGAGAGCTGTGGCACCAGACTTGAGAGATATGAGAAATAGTGCAAAGAAATGGTGGCAACAGAAGCAGGCTGTAGACCCAGGAGCATGAAGCAGAGTGGTGGTCTACTTAGCCCAAGGACAGAGAAATTGCGTGACTTTGGGCAATAGGCTTGCTGGCTGAGTGGGGTGCACCAAGGTACTGATTGCCTTGGCACTGATTTTTTGAGCAATATCACAGGGTCATGGAGCCTGGACACTCCTGTAAGCACAGCTGAGAGGTTGCCTTAATGGAACAGCTGTATCCTGACAGTTCCTGAATCCGCATGGTAACCTGGAACTTTCCTAATGAACTCCATTACTGTGAGTCTCATCGGTGAGTTCTGTGTGGCCACTGCAATGAATTACCCAGAAGCAGAGATTCTGGTGCCTTTATAGGGGCCAGAATTGACACCAGGAGGATATAAATTCAGAGGGTGGGGAATGTGTAACTGCCACGTCTAGGAATCAGCTGTGGGTGGCTTATGCAGAGAATGAGTCTCTTCCCATTGTGAAGTTAAAGGTCAATGATGCACACATTTTTGCAGCCATGACTCCACCATTGTGTGGCGTCCTCTATTTTGTGGTCTGATGTAATTATCCTCCATTTTGTGATGGTGGTAAATCCTAACCTTTGTATGTTAATGAAGCCGGAGACTCAAGTCCCTCTCTTATTCAAGTCCCATCTTTACTCCAGCTACTGCCCTTACTCATGCCACACCCTTGCTTGAGCCAAGCCCTTTGAACTTCAAGAAAATCACTGCCATCGGGTCAATGCCAATTCCCATAGGTAAAAGGAGAGAGAAATGAGCAGGAGGGGCGGGACTTAATGACAGAGAGTCCCCTAGGTTATGGAAGCCTTACTTATGGAAATTCCTATTTGTCTTTTAATATTATGTAAATTTGTCCCCACTTGAAAATAATTGAATCAACCCCTCTGCTCCACCAGTTCTTCACAAAATCAGTGTCACTTGCTGCAGGGGCAGCTCTTAAATAATTGAAAAGTCTTTCATTGCACTAAGTAAGGCAGAAGAAGAAGCAAACGCACCCATTCAGACCTACTTACAAATTCTTAATCACACATTGAGGACCAGATATTGTTCATACCCCAGGGTCTGTCTGCTGTGGTACTAAAAACTTCCTCCAGAGCCAACAGAGAAATTATTTTCCAGGAGTCAACATTCTCCTCGAGCCACCTCTCAGAATTCCAGCTTTCTAAACGGTGGGAAGACAAAGTTCTATTTGTTAACAGCATTGGATAACAGATGGAGGAAACGATGAAAGCAAACACAGGGCATGAAGCTCAGGGCTGTGTGCACGAAGAACTGGGTGACGCTGATGTGATTGTACATATGGGGCTCAAGATAATGGAGCATAAAGGTTTAATTTTTAAAAACGAAACAAGCAAACAGACAAAAATACACCCAGCTGTGATGGCACCATGGCTTACAGCCTAGCCTTATATGAAAGAAAGCAAAGAGAGGAATTTATTCCTAACATGAAAAAGAACCCCTTCATTTACAGGATGCCTTTAGTTTGAAATTCCTCCATGGTCCATAGGTACTATTTCACCTGTCTAATGTGAAGGACCATCATTCGTTTATCCTACAGACAATTTGTCTTAATCTGAGCCCCTGCGTGTCTCATAGATGGACTCCAACGAGACGAGCAATGGACAAATATAACGAATCTGGCCTTTTGGGGCATCGGTTTTGTTATCTAATGTGCGCATTTTCTTTGTTGTATCTGAGTGTGCATCTAGCCCCTGCAACAGGGCCTGTATAGTCATCCCTGTCCTTGTTGCAAACATAGCCCAACAACAACGAGTTTTCCCCCTTGGTGTCTTGGTTTTTACGCCTGTTCCTGGGACTCTTTGGACACTGGTTCAGAAAATTGCATTGCTGTTGCTGCCGGGTGCCATGGAGTTACTTCTAACCTGCAAAGACTCGGTGTGCAACGGAAGAAAGCACTGCCTATTCCCGTGCCATCCTCACCATCCAGCCTACGCCTCAACCCATGGCGGCAGCCACTGGGTCAATCCAGCTCACCTAAGGTCTTCTTCTTTTTCACTGTGCCCCCTCCCCCGCTCCCCCCCACTTTACCGAGCATGATGTTTTTCCCCAGGGGTTTGTCTCTCTTGACAGTATGCCCAAATTATGTAAGACAACATCTTGCCATTCTGGCACGTAAGAAGCATTCTAGCTCTACTTCCAAATCACGTTGTATAGACCATATCAGCCCCAGTTTCTTAGATATGATGGTTCACTACATTTTCAGCTATTAAATGATACTAATTTATAAATTTACCACCCTAGTTTTAAATATGAGAAGTCAGAACAAGATATTACAGGATAAGACACAAAAGGTAAGAAATATCTGAAAAAGAATTAGGCATTAAGGATTTGCCATGGAAAATAGATATTGCCCAATGGTGACTAATTGGTTAGGAATTGAGCTGCCAATCCTAAGGTCAGTGCTTTGAACCCACCAGTCACTCTGCAGCCTTTAAAAGATTTAAACATTTGGAAACCCAAAGGGGAAGTTCTTCTCTGTCAGATAGGGTCACTATGGGTTGGAATCAATTAGATGGCAGCAGGGTTTCTGTCCTTTTGGGTAAGGGAGACTGTGCAACACATACAGAGACTGTAAACTGGATACTGCAAAGCCAGACAGAGCTTGCAAAGAATGGAACTTAAAAAAGGAAATGGAAAAGACACAGATATGGAAAGTGTGAGAGCAATTTAGAGTGTCAAAAATGTAAAACTTCATAAAAATGTTCATTAACATTTTTAAGATCTAATATTTTCTTCTTAAAATTATGCAGTAAATGTTTCAGAACATATTTTAATATACAGAAGTCAGTGAATAACATGTTAAATGTGTCAGAGGTGAGGTTGACTGTCAGCTTCTTTCTAAGAAAACTTCTAACTTTTCTCTTGAGAGTTTCTGTACACGAGTGAAGTTGTGCCGTCTTATAACAAGACTGGACATTTTAATCAAGGAGTTTGAACTCTGACAGACCAACCCATTTGGTGGGTCAGAACATTTGAATCTACTTTTTGTACCAAACTTACCGCCAGTCAGTTAATTATAATTCAGTGACCCTATAGGACAGAGTAAAACTTCCCCTATGGTTTTCCGAGGCTGCAAACCTTTGTGGAAGCAGACAGTCTCAGCTTACTCGTTCAGAGTGAAGGTTGTTCAAATAGCTCATCTGTGCTTAGCAGCCAAACGTATAACCCACCATACCCCCACGGCTCCTCATTTACTGTACAGTAACTTATTCCCAGCTCACTGTTACGATAACAGATTAAACTGACTGCGATTCCTTTCCTCGTAAAGATGAAATGATACTTGGGGAAAATTGCAAATTCTTGTAATTTTGCATTGTTCAGATCTATCTTCCGATCAAAGGACACCATGCGAAGTATAACTTGACCTAAAGATTTAGTACAACAGGAACTACTTTAAATAAAGCTTGCATTTCGTTTATCTCAGGATGGCTAAACAAACAAGCAAACAAAGAAAACAACCTATAAACTCACTTCCCTTGAGTCAGTGCCGACTCACAGCAACCCTACAGGACAGGGGAGAATTGCCTTGTGAGTTTCCGAGACTGTAACTCTTTACAAGAAAAGAAAGCCTCGTCTTTCTCTCTCGGAGCAACTACAATTTTAGAACTGCTGGCCTTGCAGTTAGCAGCCCAGTGTGTAACCATTGGACTACCAGGGCTAACTACATTAAAAAGATCACAATTTTCGATGGGTGAGCAGAGTGAAGGGTAGCATATGTTCTCTGTTCTCTATTTCAAAATCAAGGCTGATCAGGGGAAACTGAGGCCGCTTTTGGAACCAGCATCTCAATTATACCTAGAATTGTGCTTAACATTTAAGGCATCAAAATACACGTTGGCCAGTATAGCTCTGCGATATACATTTAAATCTTGGATTCGTCTTGAATTTGTTTTCATGTATGGGCTGAGGCATAGGTCCTTTTTTATTCTTCAAAAATTGGAAATCCAATTTTGTCAACACCATTTGTTGAAGAGACATTTATCACATTTAATGTAGCTTGATCCTTTGTTGAAGGTCAGTTATCTGTAGGTGGATAAATTTATTTCTCGGCTCTCCATTCTGGTCAGTTGGTTTATGTATTTGTCATTGTATCAGTAGCAATTGTTTTCCAAACTACTGTGGCTGTGAGGTTGGAAATTGAGAAGCCTCCTACTTTATTCTGCTTTTGAAACTTTTCTTTTTGCTTATCCCGGGTCTTTCCCCTCTCCATATAAAGTTAGTAATTCGTTTTTCTGTTTCTTTAAAGAATGAAGTTTGGATCTGGAGCAGAGCTGCACTGTATGTATAGATTTGGTTGGTGTTGACATTTTTACAAAAGTAACCCTTTCTCTCAGGAACATCGAATATCGGTTTCTTTATGTAGAGTTCTCTTTGGGTTCTTACAGCATGTTCTGTTGCTTTCTTCGTTAAAGCTGTTTAAGTTGGTTACGCTGGTTAAGTTTATTCCTAAGTAGTTCTTCTTCTTTTTCCTCTTTGGTTTGGCTATTGTGAATGGTGGTTGTCTTGCTAGCTTTCTCCGAGCTGTCTTCATTAGTATACAGGAGTCTGATTACTTTTTGTATGTTAAACATGCTGAATCTTTTGAGAGTTTCTCCTTTTTTATGAGTCTTTAGGATTTTCGACATATAAAATCAAGTCATCCGTGAATAATCAGGGTTTCACTTCTTTTTGGTTAATATGGATTGCATTGATTTCTTTGTCTAGTAACTGGCTAAGACTTGCAGCATCATAAGAGTGGTCCTAAGGGACATCCTTGTCTGGCTCCCGTTGATAAGCGGAATACTTCTTTCAGTTTCTGAAATTGATATTAGCCAATTGAAATTGGCTGTTGCTTTTTCATAGAGGGTCTTTATTCCATCCTATTCAGATTTTGTTGAGTGCTTTTATTTATCAGAAATGGATGCTGGATATTATGAAATGCCATTGCCGCACCACATATGATCGTATGTTTCTTATCTTTTGTTTTGTTTAGGTGGTGGATTTTCTTGATTGTTTTTTCTCATGTTGAACCATACTTGGTATAAATCCCATTTGATTATAATGTATTTTAAAAATATATATTGTTGGAGTCTATTGTTCAATATTTTGTTGACAACTTTTCCGCCTATGTTTACATGTGGTATTGGTGTGTGGCTTCCTATCTTGCTTGGTTTGGGTACCAGGGTTATGCTCACTTTATAAAATGACCTTGGGGATTTGCTCTCTTTTCCTGTGTTCTGAAAGAATTTGGATAGAATTGGTGTCATTTCTTCTCTGATGACTTGGTAAAATTCTCCAGTAAAACCATTTGGCCCTAGACCTTTTTTGGTTGGAAATCGTTTAATGACTCAATCTATTTCTTTCTTCTTTGGAATATGGAGGGCCAAAGAAGAATCGATGTAGTGGTGCTGGCGACGAGTATTGAAAGTACATTGAACTGCTAACAGGACAAATGCATTTGTCTTTGAAGAAGTAAGGCCAGAGTGCTCCTTAGAAGCAAGTATGACAAGACTTCATCTTACATACTTTGGCCACATTGTCAGGAGAGCCCCGTCCCTGGAGGAAGACATAAAGCTTGGAAGAGTGGAGGAGCAGTGAAAAGAGAAAGGGTCTGAATGAGATGGATTGACACAGTGGCTTCAACAATGGCCTCGGGCATAGGAGCAATCATATCGATGGACCAGGATCATGTAGGGTTTATTCTGTCTGTTGTGCGTAGGATCGCTATGTGTCAGAATCAACTCCATGGCACCCATCAGCAACAACGATCTATTTCCTCATTAGTTACAAGGTTTGAAGTTAGCGAAGTTGAAAAACAATCCACCTTGCATTCAGTAACCCAACCATAACAAATGCACCACCAGAGCTCCTCTTTTCCAAGTTAGTCTGTGTTAACTTAGGTGGAGCATGCACCTCTAGAGATGTGTCCCCTTAATCTATGTTTGCAAATGTGTAATAATGCGTTTTGTCTTTAATTTCATTTGGGTGTGTGATGCTGTCAAATTGTGATATTTACGGAGTGACAAAAGCTTCTTAAGATTATCTTCAAATATTTAACAAAGGACGAACTTTTACATGATAATCTAGGACATTTGGATTAGGGTATTTTAAAGCCAATCTTAAAGTAGCTCTTCCTGCTTGAGTGCAAATACAAGAAGAAAGATGGAATTAAAGATGGAACTGTGAAAAATAAAAATAAAATGTAAAGATCTGGAAAAGTCTGTTGTACGAACCACGTTTCACCAAAAATGTGACCACGCGATATTTTGGTAAAGAGATGAAACCTGTGAGAGATGGATCTAACCAACTAGGGGACCAGAAAGGCCATCTGCTTAGATTCAGTTTAGATCGAAGGAGAGAGAGTTGGGACAAGCGACCTGTTTCTTGGATTCCTCTTCTTAGAAGCCACGTGCTTTTTCATTTGAATAGTCACTAGCCCTCACATTCTTGTAATATCTATATTACAATATCATACATTCCTTTTTAGTGCTGCTCATTTATTTTCCGATATTTCTATGTTAGGTGTTTTTTGTATTTCGCTGGTATTTGGAGAAAGCAAAAAACCTCCTATCTGTCCATCATCTACCTACCAACAATCCTGAAGATGGCACATTTGGTTTTGTTGTCCAGGAGATGTCCATGAGTCAGGTTAACTCAACAGCAACTAACAGCACACAAATGGGTATCAATGATTAACTCAATGTGATAATGAACATTAATTGCAATACTGTTAAATGATTATGTAGCATTAGTGTTATTTATATATAAACATTAATATCAGCAACCAACCTATGATACTGTTAGTAACTTTTTGAAATTGCCATTTTATAATGAATTTAATAATCCAAAAATGTGGTTTGGTTCCCCAAAAGCATTAGGACTCTGTGGTCACATGATTGATTAGAAAAATAGAATCCCTTAGAAAATAACTAGTCTTCTCTTGTCTCTGCAAGAAGCAGGCACCCGTTGCCTTCCCAGGTGTGGAGCAGTTGCTAGAGGTGGCAGGAGCACCCAGAGAACATTGCTGGGAGAGTCTTTGAAGCTCCTTGGATACATTCAAGTGCATGTCTGGAAGAAGCACCCAGGGACCAGCAGCCTACAGGCTGAGGTGTGGACTGCACACATCTACACTTCAGAAACAGCCCCTAGTCTCCACTTGCCATGTATGATCATACAAGAGGGTACCAAAAACAAACCCCCATAATGATTGTTTTTCAAACTATGTATTGAAATTATTTTACAAAACAACCTAATAACCTTCAAAGTAGCCTCCATCACACTTAATACATTTGTCAACTCTGTGATTCCCTTCTTGGAAACATTTCTCAAACTCATCTGTTTGGATGGTTAACAGGACCTCCTTCGTTTTTTCTTCATCTTTTCTACATCGACAAATCTCTGTCTTTTCATGTCCTTCTGCATTCGCAGAAACAAAAGAAGTCACACGGAGCAAGGTCAGGTGAGCAAGGTGCATGGGAGAAGAGAGGCAGGCTGAGTTTTTTGCTGAAAGCTGGTGCATTGAGATGGTTTCCTCAGCAGGTGCGTTGTCATAGTGGCAAAACGAGTCCCCTGTCTGCCATAAATCAGGCTTTTTTTGTCTCACACTGTTATGCAATCTTTTCAGAACCTCTAAATAGAAAGCTTGATGAAAAGTCTGACCTGGTGGAACAAACTCCAATTGCACTACTAGTTGACATTTTTATTCATTCAGGAAGTTCACAGGCATCCAGAACAAGGTCTGTCATCAATCAACATTTCACCTTTTCTGATAAGAGAAAACCACTCATAGACTTGAGTTTTTCCATGGCACTGTCCTTGTAAGTGGTGGTCAACATCGCAACAGTTTTTGCAGCACTTTTCCCAACAAGGAAACAACATTTCACAGCTGCATGCTTTTCTCTTAAATCAGCCATCACAAAAAAGGAAGTTCAAGGGAAACTGCTTTTATGAAAAAAATTCACTGCAACCAGAAAGAACCTTCCCAGGTGATGCCTCTAGATGCACTAACCCAGAGTTGCTTGATGCTCACCTAGCAGGAAAAATGTGTACTACAAAACCTCCGCTCTGCCTACTGCAATTCTGTTGTTTGTTTGTTTGGGGGGGAGAGTCGGAGGGATGTAATGACAGTGCTATAATGTATTTCACATTGGTTGGAATACATTGGAATGCATTTCACTTTTAGAATTCTAATATTTCTGTACAGTAAACTGGTTAATAACAACTCACCATGCTATAATCCTAATCTGTCTTATATTCATCATTTCTTAAAATTGTGTGTTTTTATAATAAAAGAGCAACATGAACCTTAAAACAAAAATACTTCTAATATGTGATAAAAATATTGAATTTAAATGGAAATTAAAATTTGAGTATTTTACCTGAATTTTGCCAAGCTATTTTAACCTAGTTAATCCTACCCAATACACTCTCTTAAAAGAAATTAGGAGTACAATGGGGCTTCAAAAAGTGTTTTGAAAATGAAACAAAGTTATAATAGAAATGAAATAAATAGAATCTGAAATCCCTTTATATATGCAATATTAATATTCAATTTTTAAAAGAATTATAAGCAGGAAGAAAATATAAGCATGCTTGGGGGTTTAATAATCAACTTCTCCTTGTTTATATTTTAAGTTTTACCATTTTAATCATGTTTTTGAACATAAATTTTCTCTGACAATTTTGTCATTTTTATCTTAAAATGAAAATCTTTAATATATTAAAAAGAAAAATTAAAATTTTCTAGTTTCATTCTGTTTTTTAGACAAGAGTAATTTTGTATTAGAATATTTCTTTTGAGATTTTATGATTTTCCTTCTTTGACTCCTAACTGTTAGCATATGTTTGGGAATCCTACTCAATTTTCCCAATTCTCTGATTATTAGTCCCTGTGGCTTCCGAATCACTTTGGTGGGCATGTTTATTGTGAATGTGGTCTATGGGGGCTGCGTTAACTTTCAGTCCACCTGGCCCTCTTCTGCAATGGATTACCAGATGCACTAAATTTCTCAGCTTAGAGCCTATTTTGCGTGTGTCAGACATTTCATTAACAGTACATTTATTCTTACATTTGCTTTATATTTTTATTCAATTCACATGAACTTTGAAAGGACAGAGTTAACCAAATAGGCTTCAACTTCCTTGCTGCTGGAAATGTCTTATTCACAACCCTATAATGTCACCGGTGCTAGAAAAACAAGGAGACCTTTGGTACCATATGTACCCACTCAACCAAAGTCCTAAGTCCCTACTTATCTTTTGTGTAGCAGGCTCTAGAAGTACCATCTCATCCAAGAAATGCTCTTGTTGTTAAAGGGAGAGATACTACATACCCCAGTAACCAGTGGCTAATGAGTTAATTCTAATTCATTGTGACCCTAGATGTGTCCAAACAGAACTGTGCTTTCTAGCTTTCACCGTGGCTGGTTTTCAGACAGTGCCTCTAATATGTCAGATAGTGGTTGGGCCTGTTAACTGTTTGCAATGACAATGTACTCCACATACCCCAGTACTTAGTATATATTGTTTATAAAATAGCTGCCTACTAATATTTCCTATAATGTGCATAACAGAATGGGCATGACAATTATAGTAAACAAATCATTATTAGGACAGTTATTGAATTTGAACTTTTGTGATTGCAAATCTCACATCATCACACCTTTCATGTAATAATATACTCTGCGAGTCAGGATCATGACTCCTTTTTATTATACTTTAATGTGTGTCTTAAACACTCAGGAATTATGCAAAGTGAATGTAAGTCAGTTACCTTGTGAAATTGAAATTTAGCTAATCAATTTCTTATATATGAAGAGAGAGCAAATGCATAATTCTTCATCACTGCACAGTGAAACATTAATTTAATATTTGGATTTATACACCATTTATCTTGAGTTTCCAGCCACATATTACATTTTTTATTTAATTTACTGTACTATATAATGTTGTAATGAATTTCCATTCTCCATAGAGATGTCCGCAGCAGGATGCCAGTGGGTAGATACAGTTTGTGTCAAGTTGAGATGTTGAGCGTTTAGTTATATTTTTGATTCAGCAAGCATAGTGGATGTGGAATGTTTAACCCCACAGAACAAAATGACCCTCACAGTGGTAGGTGTGTATTAGACTTATAAGACAAATCCAAATATAGGGTTGATGTATGAACTCTCTTTTATAGTCAGTTCTGAAAGACACTTTTTCATGAACTGGTCACTTAGGGAGTATGGACGTGAGAATTCTAGAAGGCAAATCAAGGAACGACATTAAGGTTGCTGAGAACTCCCCAATGCCTACTAAATAAACGGAAGCTCCTCTCTCTCTCTAATCAATGCTCATATTTTCTTGTTATGCTCATCCTGCGTCTGTCACGTTAAAAAAGCCTGTGTTTGATACCACACCTGATTATTTTAGGCCTAGGAGATACATGAGCGCCCCTCCCTTTTGACTTTATTCCAAAAATGTTATTTTCCCCAAGTGTCCAAATGGTGAACTCCGGCTTTGTTCCTCACATCCAGCTTAACTGTCATCTTTTGGTGCGTTTTCCTTAACTTATTAGCAAATCTCATGTCTTTCTCTAAGGTTTTACAGCACTTTCTGCGTACCGGAATACTTCAAATTAGTTTATGTCCTTATCACCTTTGATGAGCCATGGGTTCCTTAAAGATAGGACCTAGATTTGACTATCTTTCCAACGTGAGAGCTAAACTCCATTCCTCATTCACACTGGATATTCAAAAACTACTTTCATGTTAATGGATCAAGGAAAAGAGAACGGATTTCAGAATAATGCCTTACTTTAGCATGACAATCTGATAACACTGAATATCAGTGTTAAACCACAACTGTTAAACACAACTTTGTGACAACCTAGATAATTGTAAAATCCTTTATTTTTAAATTTCATAGTCATTATTAGTTTATTAAAAATTGAGGAAGACCACATTTTTCTATATCACCAGTCAGAGGTAGTAAGTGAAAATTCCTGAAAACAATATTTAAAGAAGAAGACTTAATTTTGATACTTTAACTGGGGGCCAAATGTGCTTACTTATTTTATGAATATTTATGGGGCTCTGATGAAGACCAAAGACAAAAGCCTTTACTATGGATTATACGTCAACATAAAGAATACTAAAATTCTCACAACTGTATCAATAAGCATCAGTCTGATAAACGGGAGATGTTGACACAGTGGCTGTAACAATGACTTCAAGTACAGCATCAATGGTGAGCATAAGTGGTGAAGGATTTCATTTTCTTTGGATCCACAGTCAACAGCTCCAGAAGCAGCTTCCAGAAATTAAACATATTGCACTGGGTAAATCTGTGACAAGAGTTATGGGAAAAAATTAAATTACTTTTTTTTAAAAAGGAAAATGCAATTTTGTGGACTAAGATATAGCTTTCTAAAGCCATCATATTCACAATGGCCTCATATTCAAGTGAAAACTGGACAATAAAGATGGAAGACTGGAGAGGAATTGATGCCTTTGAAGGATGGTGTTGGGGAAGAACAACATCAAGGGTGCTGGAGACTTCCAGAAGAACAAACCAATCTGCCTTAGAAGAAGTATAGCTAGAATGCTCTTCAGAAATGTGGACAGCCTGACATTATCTCATGCACATTGAATGATTTATCTGAAGGGACTAGTCCCTAGACTAGGACATCCTGCTTGATAAGGGTCAATGAAAAGGGGGCAGACCATCAATAAGACAGATTGACACAGAGGCTGAAACTATGACCCTAAGTATAGCATGAATGGTGAGGATGATGATGCAGGAACAGGAAGTGCTTCTTTCTGCCCGTGGGATTGCAAGTAGGAACTGATAGGTTGGCGCCTAACAACCACATCCAGAAGTATGGCCTTAGGGAATTGGCAGGAACTTAAAGTGCATTCTTGAATTTTAAACAACCTTTGTCAAATGTCCGGAGTCCTGATGGTACTGTGGATTAGTGCTGAGTTGTTCATTGCAAGGTTGCTGGTTCAAATCCCCCAACAGATAGATGGAAGAAAAATAAATCTACTTGCTCCCTAAAGTCTTGGGAATTTCATAGGGTTGCTGTGAGTCAGAATCCACATGATGTCAGTGAGTAGTTTGCCAAATGATCCGTCTTATCATTAGCATTATATTTTTCATGCATGCCCATTATGTAGATCTTATTCTTTTTCTCTTTGGCTCATGTAGTCCTATTTTACATATGAATTCATTATTCTGAGAGTATTTCTGAGTCATTGCTTCTAACTGCTGTTTGTATGTTGTATTGATCTGATATGTTTGAGAACTGTCTGATTAAGTTCATGGAAGGAAGTTTTGAAATAGAAATTTCAGATTATTTATTAGGATTTTCTTTGAGGAACCAGACTCATCAAGAAGTGAAAGATTCAGATTAGGTCAGAAAAAGAAAGTGACCCATATAAGAATACAACTAAGGCACCAGGCAAACCTATGAAGAGTTCTGGAGATAGGGTGGCACTTCAGATCTGCCTCAAAATAAGGAGGGACATCACTGAATTCAGTTCACCCTGGAAGTATTTGTAACACAAATACTCCATGGTGCTAGTCCAGTCTGGTGAGATAGTGTCCGTTTTCCTTTTTTCCATGCCAATTAGTCATTGTGTAAGATTGAGGCCAGAGGTTAGGGGTTGCCTCCCAGCCTAAGTAATCCCTATTTTTCAAGAATCATTTTGCAGAATAGGAGGCAATTATCAGACACAGCTGTGAGATGTGTGAGCTAGTTAGTAAAAGAAACCTTAAAAATTCACCAACAGTGGCCATTACACTGCATTCCTTAAACTGCTTAGCTATATTTTCTGTTTCACTAAACTGTGCCTCATCTGTTTGGGAACAGCTTCTAGGACAATTACAAGATCAAGGTTAGTGACTTAAACTATAATCCTTAATGCAAGGCATGACACTAAGACCATGTCAAATCACCATCACTCCATACAAATGCAAAACAGAGCATGCAAAAGAGAGCATGTTTGCAAACATGAGCAGAATGCAAAACAGAGCATGTTTTCCACTACATCATCAATCAAGAATCTTTCCTTATCAATTCATAAAAACACCTAGAAAAAAAACCAATTAGAACACCTACCAAGAACTTCTGGCAAAATGATAGAGTAGGTAGACATGCAGTATAACAAAAATATGAAAGACCAAATGAAACTGATATGCATGACAATCTGTCAGGGTATACCAGCCCCTATCACATCATCATGGTTCGGTAGGCGCAATTGTACAGCATAATAAGTAAAGATTATACTAAAGTCATAGAGAGCATAAGAGATAGAGGGGAGATTGAAATAATGGAGTCAGACACATTTCATAGCAGCATGCTCGCCTCAGCCTCACTTGGTGGTCCATGTGGAGAGAGAGAGAGATTTATTGTTAACCATGGCTTTTTATATTCTCTGAGGACATGCAAGGACCCTAATTAAAAATGAAGACATACATCGCAGGAGAGGGTTGTGCTATGGATAATACAGTAATGGGAGGGGGCTGATCTAGAGGTTCTTATGTTATTGGAAGAGGAGGGAATAAGGGTATGCATGTGATAAGATGGGCGGACCCTAGATTCAAGATGGTGGCCTAACTTTGGATGTCAATGAGCAAGTTTGACCTGTTCTCTGACACACTATAGAAACCATTATCAGTTGGGTGTAAACCCACCCAGCAGGAACCAAACTGATAACTGCAAGCCTTTAGGGAGAAGTAGCCCTTTGTCCTTAACAGCAGGGAGTGGGCCCTACTTGTGGTGGGACCAGACAGTAGTCTGGCAACTGACTGCCTTCAGGGAGGTAACTTGACAATCATTTACCATTAGCTGCAAGCAGTGCCCTAAGTCTAACATATATTTGAGGGAGATGACTTGGAAGAATTCTTTCTATTTCCCACAACAATCCTGGAACCCTGGGCTTCAGACGAAAGGATAGTATTAAATAGAAAAAGCTAAATAAATAAATAAGACTGAGAAAGGAGACAGATGAAATGAATTATAAGTTATAATTGTCTTAGAAATGGAAAACTGTTGTATGGAATGAGTTCTCCAGAATGGCTGAAATAATGGTAATCATTGAAAGACTATCTAGAAACTCAAGTTACTCAAGAACAATCAAGACAGAAAGTATAAGAGCAATATGGATATTTACAGGAAGATACCAGATTCATAGAACCAGGAGCTGAAGAAACACAAGTATACTCACTCACATGCTAAACATTTGCAAAGAGCAACTGACTATTGGAAAGGATGGGTAGTTTTTTGTTTATTAATTTTTTTCAAAAGAAAGAAATATAACATTTATTGAATGCTTAAAACTACACATACAAGTATTATTTCAAATGTTCACAATAACCCATCTAAACAAGTACTATTATTATCCTCATATTTTTAAATCATTTTAATAGGGGCTCATACAACTCAGCACAATCCATACATACATCAATTGTGTAAAGCACGTTTGTACATTCATTGCTCTCGTCATTCTCAAAGCATTTGCTCTTCACTTAAGCCCCCGGCATCAGGTGCCCCAACAGACTGGACTGGAAAACACTCCTAAAGGCCAACGATCCTTGAACTAACTACAAGCTTTTCTTTCTTGTTGTGTTTTAATTTGTTCTTTGTCAGTGGTTTGTTCTTGTTTTGTTGTATATTGTTGCTTGGTTTTGCTCTGTCTTGTTTTTGTGCATGTTAGTATATCCACAGGTCTGTCTAAATAAGATAGGCTGGATGAACAATCTGAAGGAGAAAACAATGGGACCAACAGTTCCGGGGGAACATGGGAGAGGGGTCGGTGGGGGGAAAGGAAGCGGTGTTAACAAACCCAGGGACAAGGGAACAACAAGTGATCCAAATTGGGGGTGAGGTGGGTGTGGGAGGGAGGCCTGGCAGTTTTATTTTTGATGAGCATGGTCCAAAAAATTAGGACCTCCAGGTTCTTCTGTTCAGTGACTGAGAGGTCAATGTGAAAAATACTCATTTGTGAATTCTACATACTAAAGAAGCAGGAAAAATGAATTCCTGTTATGAGACTGCTGTAAACAGGCTGGAATTAAATTCAACATTAGAATTTCTATTATATTATTTAAGTTTTATTTCATATTGCTTTCAGTGGAAGTAGCTGTGCAATGCTCAGAACAAAGTTGAAAGGGGTGGCATTAATAAGTGCATTTTATACTTCAAATCTAGTGTTATGCTCTTTAAATTAAGTGTTTTATCTATTTTCATTATATTTCAAAAACACCATAAAATATTCAAAATACAAATAACAATCTACTAAATTTGTTTTACGCCAACGTAAGTTTAATTCTGTTGTAAAATGATTTCTTAAGTGTGCATAATAGGTGTGGTCAAAATACAGAAGCAGTATGTATAATATGCCCTAGTAAAAGGAGACATATTTTTAAAAGAGAAGAAAATTTTTAATTTGTCAAACAGAAGGCTGTTGTTGCCTGTACTACTGAATTAAATGGAATGTTCTTTAATTAAGACTAGCAATACATTTAGAGTAAAATATGTTACCCATCAGGTAGCAGAAAATTTCAACAAAACATAACCACAGATGAAGTAAAAGAACTATAAAAATCAAGCACTTACTGCTTTCATATTCATTTTCCACCATATAAATTTAACAAGATTGTGATTTTCCAATAAGTTATACTAAAATCACTAAACAGAGTTTTTTTTGGGTTTGGGGGCCACATAAATACCACTCGTTTTGTTATTTTCACTTTGATAACGGACTTGATGACCTTCAGCAATTTAAAGGCTTTCTGGAGGAAATTTGTTCCCTGTATGATACATTAAATCTCAAAGTCACTTGCTGGACAATTCAGTGCCGTTAAACATTACAATGAGTACCTGTGGTAGTTACATAATCTCTTGTCAACTTGAGACTATTAAGAGTGAAGGGGTGGAGTTTAGCCTGTCAATCAGGTTGCAGCTTGATGACCTCATTTGGAGGTGCGAAGGAGATAAATAACTTGCTGGAGGTGAGATACACACACTCTCCCTGAGAGACATTTCTGTTGACAAGCCACTTAGAACTACGCTGATGGAGCCAGAGTCCTGGAGCTGGAGGAGCCACATGAACACCCACACCAGTGCTAAAATGCTTCTACCACCACTGGATCCACAAGGCTTTCCTCCCACAGGCCTGTGATCTTCCTGCATTTGCCATCATTGCATGTGTCTCCTGAGTCTGAAGAGGACTTTATAGATTGGTATCAGACATATGGGCTAATATAGGACTTATGGACTTGATCTGGACTGGGATGGGATGTTTTCTTAATACACAATTACTCTTTGATCTAAAGCTCTTTCTTAGACACATATGAGTGTCTATGAATTTATTTCTCTAGTCAACCCAAACTAACACAGCACCAGAAACCTGACTTTGAGATCCTGTTTGACAAAAATTAACAAATAAATGAAGGAATTAAAATGATTATTTCAATGTTACTAAATTATTGCAAATGCCACAGAGACTTTAAATTGCCTCCAAAGTGAACATTTTGTTGAAATTTGTTGTTGTTGTTGTTGTTGTTGTTTGGTACCAGCTAGTCAGTTCCAACCCATAGCAACCATGTGTACCACGGAACATAACACTGCCCAGTCCTGTGCCATTCTCACAATGGTTCCTATTCTTGAACCCATAGATGTAAGCATTGTGTCAATCCATCTGAGGGCCTTCCCCTCCTTTGGTGCTGCTCTATTTTACCAAACATGGTATCCTTCTCCATGCACTGTTCTGTCCTGACAACATGTCCAAAGTACATAAGATGTCTTGTCATCCTGGCCTCTAAAGAACACTCTGGCCTTACTTCTTCCAAGACAGGTTGGTTTGTCTTTTTAGCAGTTCACAGTACTTTCAATATTCTTCCCCTGTACCATAATTCAAATGCATTGATTCTTCTTTGGTCATCTTCATTCAATATCCAACATTCGCATCAAAATGAGGCAATCGAAAATAGATGGCTTGGGTCAGGCCCACCTTAGTCTTCAAAGAAATACCCTTACTTTTCAATACTCTGAAGAGTCTTTTGCAACCTATTTACTTAATATGACACATCTTTTGATCTCTTGACTGCTGCTTCCGTGAGCATTGATTAAGGATCCAAGTAAGACAAACCTTTGACAACTTCAATCGTTTCTCCATATAGCCTGATACTATCGATTGGTCCAGTTGTGAGGAGTTTGGTCTTCGTTACATTGAGTTATCATCCATTCTGAGGGCTGCAATGCTTGATCTTCATCAGCAAGTGCTTCAATTCCTCCTCACTTTCAGCAAGTAAGGTTGTGTCATCTGCATATTGTAGGTTGTTAATAAGCCTTCCTCAAATCTTGATGCCACATTCTTTTTTTTATATATAAAATCCAGCTTCTCTGATTATTTGCTCAGTCTACAAATTGAATAAATATGATGGGAGAATATAACCCTGACACACACCTTTCTTGACTTTGAACCATGCAGTATTCCCTTGTTTTGTTCACACAACTGCCTCTAGATCCATGTACAAGTTCCACAGAAGCACAATGATTTGCTCTGGGATTTCCATTCTTCTCAAGCCCATCCATAGTTTGTTATGATCCACACAGTCAAATGCCTTGGCATAATCAATGAAATACAAGTAACTATCTTTCTGATATTCTCTGCTTTGAGCCAAGATCCATCTGATGTCAGCAATGATAACTTTTGTTCCACATTCTCTTCTGAATCTGACCTGAAAATCTGGTAGCTTCCTATCAGTGTACTGCACAGTTGTGTTGGATTTTTCAGCAAATGTTGACTTGCATGTGATATCACTGATATTGTTGTACAATCTGAGCATTTTCTTGGGTCACCTTTCTTTGGAATGAGTACAAATATGGATCTCTTCCAATCACTTGGCCAAGTAGCTGTGTTCTGAATATTAGCTGTCTTGTTGCAGTAGCTAATAGAAAATAGTAGAATCAACTTTGTTTGTTTGTAGTTTTTTTATTTGGGAGAGGGGAAGGAAACAAGAAAAGTACAACATATATAGAAAAACTAAGAGATAAGAAAGAGAATGCCCTTACTACTTTGAAATGAATGACAGTATTATTTGTTTATTTATTTACTGTTAGAGTAGCTCTGATGGAGAAAAATGCACACAGGCTGCTGTTTTAAAGGTTATTGTCATTGTTAGGTCCCCTCAAGGTGGCTCCAACCCATAGCCACCTGATACACAACAAAACGAAACACTGCCTCATCCAGATTTTAGCAGAACTGTTATTCCCTTATCTTTGGGTCAGAAACTCACAGGAGTATTTAAAAATAGATGGAAATTCAACAGCTTCCAACTAAGGGAGAGAAGCTATGCCCAGACATTTAATTAGAAGTGTTTTAAGATTAGATCGAAAAGTATGCAGAGATTTTGAACTTTGCAAAAGGAATGAGTAACAGAACGTACAGGGAACATATAAAAGCAATATAACCTTCATTCTATGACCAAAAACATATATTATATAGGATACCTATATATCTATTACTAGAGACAAAAATATGAAACACATTTTTGTTACTCTGAAGTCCATTTCAAAGATTAGTAATTCTTGGCTAAAAATAAACTTTATATGTATTTAAACTTGCATTGCTAATTATGCTTTTGAAATTATTAACTATAGTATACACAGTGAAGCAATGTAAAATTATATCATTTTTACTAATGCCTGATATTATCCCATGAATTTATTTATTTGAGGTGGTTATTTTTTAAGAACCTGGATGGTGAAAGCAGTTTGTGATCAACTGGCACCATGGCTGCAACAATGGATTCAAACAGCAAGCGTGAAGTTGGTGCAGACTCCAGCCATGTTTTGTTCTGATAAAGATATGTCTGATTGGACTCGGTGGCATAAAACAATAACAACAACAAAATTAAACATATTTCCCCTTTGTTGTCCTTGCATTCATCATTTATAGACCAGCGGTACATTTATTACTATCAGATTCGTTGTTGTGATGGTGGTTGTGGCTAGGTCTCCCTTGGTAACATTTCCAAAGTAAGGGAGACGAAGTCTCACCATCCTTGCCTCTAGGAAACATTCTGGCTGTACTTCTTCCAAAGTACATTTATTTGTTCTTTTGGCAGTTCAAGGTACTCCCAATATTCTCCCGCACCACAATTCAAATGCATCAATCCTTCTTCAATCTTCCTTATTCAATGTCCCACTTTTCACATGCGTATGAGGCGATTGAAAATTCCATGACTTGGCTCAGACACACCTTAATCCTCAAAGTAACATACTTGCTTTTCAACACTTTAAAGAAGTCTTCTGCAGCAGATTTACCTTATCCAATGTATCATTGGATCTCTTGGCTGCTGCTTAAATAACCATTGAGTTTAGATCCAAGCGAGATAAACTCCTTGACAACTTCAAACTTTTCTTCTATATCATGATATTATCGTTTAGTCCAGTAGTAAGGATTTTGGTTTTCTTTACGTTGCGTTGTAATCTAAATTGAAAGCTGATACTGTTAAGTAGCTATCATAGGGCCTGGGGCGTCCATTGCGCATGCTCAGAGGTCCGACCTACCAGCCAAGAGGAGTGGCATATGGCACGTGCTCAGAGGTTTAGGCTCCAGCCAGGAAGGGGAGGTACACTTGGGTGGACGCTGCACCTAGATTGGCCCACCTAGGCCAGGTAAATTCTTTTCAGCCAGTGGGGTCGACCAGGGTCATCCACCATGCCTCCCCTTGGAATAATTGAAAAAGGCAGGAGACCGGAGCTAACGGTGTGACTTTTAAAAAAATCATTTTATTAGGGGCTCATACAACTACTAACACAATCCATACATATATCAATTGTGTAAAGGGCATTTGTACATTCATTGCCCTCATCGGTCTCAAAACATTTCTTCTCCACTTAAACCCCCGGCATTAGGTCCTCATTTTCCCCTCCCTCCCCGCTCCCCGCTCCCTCATGAGTCCTTGATAA
>NW_022105908.1:13737115-13767033 GCF_000313985.2 Echinops telfairi | reverse complement strand
AGTCTCTCCTCCTCCCCCGTCATCTGCTCCTGTGTGCTCTGGTCAGATATATCCTTCTCCCGAAGCTGCAGATTCAGTGCCATCCTTTGAAATAATTTCTTCTCAGGGGAGGGGCAGGCATCCACCTAGTATTTGGGGCTGGGGCCAGCCCCCCAGACCTCTCCACTGGTTACCTACTCCGCGCCAGCATGTTGTATTCACACCTTGGAGCACTGGGTTGAAGTCTGGTCCCTCTTTTCCTGTGGAGATATAAACAATACCCTCCCCTTGGGTGGGTTAATGCCCCATGCCCCCGCTATCCATTTCTTCCTTATTTTCATCTTTTTTTTATTCCCTTTGAGCAGCTTCTAGGAAGGCTACACATTCATGAGGAGCCCTGCAGGAGCCTGTGTAAACCCGAAACTGCTTCTAACTCTCATCAAACCCACTTGGATCACAAACTAGGCTTCAGCGTGAATTGTTTCTCACACAGAGCCAAGAACCGAGGTATTTCTCTTCCCTGAGAGATCTGACAAAACCTTTTACCTTTATCAGCAAGTGCTTCAAGACTTCGTTTTCAGAAAGTAAGGATGTATCATCTGGGTATCACAGGCAGTTAATAGACTTCCTCCAATCCTGATGCCATCTTCATATAATCCAGCTTCTCTGATTTCTCAGTATACAGATTGAATAAGTATGGTTATAGGATGCAACCCTGATGCAAACCTTTCCTAATTTTAAACTACATTTATTTCCGTGGTTTGTTTGCTCAACTACCTCTTGATCTACATAAGAACATCAAATGTATTCTTCTCATGCTTTTTCTTTATATGTCCTGATTTCACATACCTACTCTATATAATCGTGAAAGTAAGAATATGAATAGTTGTGTTTTCTAGCCTTTTATAGTTCTAAACCTTAGTCTATTAATATTCCAGTGCTAAAATAAATAATAGTACGTTTATCATTCGAGCAGAGATGGATACACAGTATGTGCTCAAGGAGCATTCAGAGACAAATGTAATTTACAGGAGGGGACTCCAAAAGTTTGTGGGAAGATTATATTCTTTGTAATTCCAGATTTCACAATCTTGTGCCTCACTCTCATCTATTTTCAATTATTTCATTCTGTTAACCTTCAGTAAAAGTCATTATAGGAAAAAGTAATTCAAACTAAGAACTATTTAGCTGACTTGAACCACAAAACTATTGATGTTCGAGAATTCAAATAGCTTATGGAGTCACTGATAAGAGGGGGAAATGATTTTTTTTTTCTCAGAAGGAATAAAGACAAGTGGGAAAGAAGAGGAAAACAAAAACTAAGAAAGAGCCAATATAAATGGAAAAGATACAAGATAGATGCTTCTGTCCACATTTAAATAGAAGGTCCATCTTTTATGAGCATTTCCTGAGTCATCAGATCTAGCATAAAATGCTGTGATACCTGCTTAGTAACTTGTGGGAAACTAACACTGAGGCAAATGGGACTGGGACTTATTCCCTGACTGGTATGGAGGGAATCTAGAAGACTAGTATTCCATGGCAGGGAGACTGCCCCTCTGGTAGTTGGAGATATAATCCGAGTGCATTTTCCTGCAGTAGTCTATCATTTCCACAGTTTCTTCCCTTAAAGCTGTACTGCTATAAAGTGAGCAAAATGGTTGATTCTATCTCACTATAGAAGCAGACATTCCTATTGGCTCTATTTCTTCCCACCTCGGCATCCAATCCCTCTCATACCTTCTTCCAATAGCAGATGGGTGTAGAGGGACTTTATCCCCCTGGATTCAAAGTGTTTGCCATAAGCCTAAATTTTTGGCTATATTAATTTGATCATTAAATTCTCACAATAGTTGCTATGTTTGTACCCTTTCTGTAGCCACTATGTCAATCCACCTCATTGAACACCTTCCTCTTCTCTGCTGGCCCTCTAGTTTACCAACCACGATGTCCTTTCCAGGGACTATTCTCTCCTGGTAACATCAATAAATGTTAATTATATGCAAAGAATTTCCAAGCAACATCTTGATGAGTATTTGATCAAACAAGGGGATACTAGATCCTAAACATGTAGCTATAGGAGGGGGCTTCCAAAAACCCATGGTAAATAGAGAATTAAATATAATGTGACATTTCCACAAACTTTAAAGCTCTTCCAGAGTGTAACGTTGGCCATTGTGACATGGTAAGATCAGTGGAATAACAGAAACAAATCAATGAATATATAGCTAGCATCCATGTATTTTAACTCATATTAGAAGTGAAAGAAATAGGGTAGAAGAAATTATCAGCATGGATTTTGTGAATTAATAAAAGATGTCTACTCACTGAAGCAAGATTCACAGAAAATCCTCAGCAGGATTTGTTTTTTTTTAAAGAAAAATTACCAACACCACCCCCAAAAATCTACTATGCTGGTTAAATTTTATGTCAAATTGGCTGCCCCAGGAATTTCCCATAATGTGATCTAACATCATGTAATCAACCCCATGATAGGCTATTCTGTTAGCAGCCAAGCTGTTAGGAGAAAAATAGAATGTAGTACTACCCCTTTGATCTGGTCATAGCTCTGATGTGATTGAAAGGGAGTTTCACATCATAGTTCTGAAGTGATTGAAAGGGAGTTTTCTGAGGGGTGTGGTCTACTCCTAGCTAAGCAGTGTCAGGGGTGTGGCCTATTCCTAGCTAAGCACACTCTGTGGAAAGATTTGTTGCTTATTCTTTATGTGAACCTGCTGATTCTAGGAGCTATCCGTGGTCTGCCATATTGCTTGTCAAACTTGGCTTCAGTTGACTCTGCATCCGTGAACCTGGTGTGTTGACCTTGGAATCATCCGGCTCTGCCTCCACCAACCCTTGATTTTGATGCTTCCTGGTTTGTCTTCCTGCTTCCTAGTTCTTTGAGAGTCATTCAAGTTGGGAAAAATTTCCAGCTTAATATGTGACCCACAGACTGGAACGGCAATTCCTGGATGGAGCAAATGGTTAACAAGCTTGGTTGGTTCAAGTACGTCCCCAGTCAATTCAGGAACAAGTCTTGGTGATCTACTTTTAAAAATCAACCATCGCGAAGCCTATGGATGGACGTTGGCAACACGTTGTTAGGAAAATAATCAGTCATAAAAGGACAGATACTTTATCATCAGTTATATTAAATAGGTAAAAATATAGTGACAAACTTATTACCAGTTGCCAGGGGTGAAAGAAGAGGATAGAGAGGCAGCCATTACTTAGGGGATGCTGAATTTTAGTTAATGAATGAGATATAATTTGGAAAAGCAAAAGGGGAATGGTGATGAATGTTTATGAATGTGTAATCCATGTCGCTGAAATAATGAGGTCTCCATAAATTGCAGTCAGCTCAATGGTAACTGGTACTCAGTATTTCCAATTTATACAAAATGCACTAAGATAGCCACAAATGATATGTCCATGGTCAAAAAGAAAGAAGTAAATCATTTCAACAGGGATTAAAGATAGATTAATTAAAAATAAAATTTCATGATAGAGAAACTGATTTTTTCTGAATCTTGAAGTATGTATTAATTTACATAGTCATCCTTTTTACAAATGCATACTAAGCACACAGGAACTATTCTGGGATAGTATCGATGGTGAGGGAAACAAGCACATTACCTGACCTTGAAGAATTAATAGTGTAATAATGGAGAGTGAGAGTAACCCCACAATAAAACAAGCACATGGTTATAAAAAAAAAAGTAAGCGAGAATGAGGGGGCAGGAAAGTGTGTAAATTTGATGGGCTTTTTAGACAGAAGAAGCTGGTCTGTGAGCTTGAAAAATGAAAGCCTGTGGTCAAATATGAGTTCACTATTAAGTGACAGGTGTATTGAGATGAGAGTGGAAAAAATTATATCGAGGATGTCAGAAATTCCACCATAATTTATCATGTGTCCCATTTTTAAGTCTTTAAATTGAACACCAGAGTGAGTCCTTGAAATGTTTAAGCCTTTAAACAAGTAAATAATTAGAAGAACCAACAGAGCATGAATAATATTTAGGTATTTACACCAAGAAATCTAGAAATGTTCTATCCATAGACAGATTCTGTGACACAATCTAAACTAAACCTGGACCCAAACATGAAGAGTGAAATACATTTTGTTTCATGTTGTCAAAGGGGGACACAAGGTGAAACATACAGGGTGTAGCTCAGAGAATGGAAAGAGGAACACTCTTAGTACGCATGCTTACAAGAGAAAACAACTACAATATATATCTTAAATGGTAAGAACATGCAACCAATTTCTTAAACGTTGTTTGCAGTTAATGTAGGCACTTTTATTGTTTTATTATGAGCTGCTCTTAGTCTCCAAGGGCAAACAGAAAAGCCTGTTTTATGTCCATATCTAATCCTTTTTAATTACAAGACTGCAGAGTTTAATTGGATGAACACAATTCCAAGGATTTGATAAGTTGCTTATAGACTTGCAAACTATTTTAACTTGAAACTTGTTATAATAATACAAGTTTTCTCATTGAAGAAACGGAGGCACAGGGGGAAGAAGTAATTTGATCATAGGTAAACTAACAATACATGATCTCCTCACTTGTAATTGGCCTACAGTGACATTGGGTCATGAAGAAATCAGATTGTATTACAAGAATATTGCTTTGAAGTTCAATATCAAACCAACAAAATGGAAGACAATCATGTCGCCTAAAAATGTACGGTGACTTGATCAATGGAAAGGGCTTTGGATCAGAAATCACAATGTTCTTGTCATTTTCTATCTTGGCCAGTGTATCTGTACAGTCTTAAGGAAGAGCTGTCATTTCTATGAGTCTCCGTTCATACTCTTTCAATGTTTAGAATGAACCATAAAGATAGAGAAGAACAGATATTCATTAGATCAATCTCATCACAATGCATTTGAGTCCTGGTCCTGGCAAAGAATAATAAAATACTACGGACTACCAAAAGCATATGCAAATATGTCTTAGAAGAAGTCCAGCCAGAAGGCACCTTAGAAGCAAGGATGGTGAGATTTCTCAATACTTTGGATATGATCAGGAGAGACCAGTCCTTGGAAAAGAACATCACGTTTGGTCAAGTAGAAGGGCAGCAAAACAGAGGAAGGCCCTTGATAGCATGACGGCAACAATGAGCTCAAATATAACACTTGTGAGGATGGTGCAGGACCGGGCGGTCTTTCGTCACTATGAGTCAGGACCGACTGGAGGGCACCTAGCAACAACAATAATCTCATAGTAAGTGACCCCAGGTCGCGCAAAAAATGAAGTGCTCTGCTGCTTACTGAAAAGAGGAGGGTTTGAAACCACGCAGAGGGGCCTGATACTGTACTTCTGGAAAAACAAACAAACAAACAAACAGCTCTCTGCTATGGAGTCAATGCTGACTCATAGTGACTCCCTGTGGGTTTACAAGCAGGTCACTGTTTGCCCAGTCTTTCTCCTGCTGACCATGCCGATCACAGTCCAACTCGTAACCACTACACCACCCAGACTTGAAAACCCACGGAGGATAGTTCACACACATACAAGGTCACCATGAGTTACAATCAACTCTCTATTACTGGTTTGGATTTTTAATTTTATGTCTATTTGACCTTCCAATCACATAGTCATCGAACCTTCACAAAACATGGTGGCAGCTGAGGTGGATGTGATGCCAACCAAAGATTTTTAGTAGAGGAATGAGATGCCCTCTCTGAGACGTAAAGGCATTGTGTAGTCTAACGTGTTGGGGATACACTGATTGTTGGGGCAGAGCTGACAAGGGTGGACTGAAAATAATGCATGTAGGAGGCCATTGTGATATTGCAGTAGACAAATCATGGTCCTTAGCTAACCAAAACAAACCAACCCAACTGCCATAGAGTTAATTTCACCTCCCAGGAGTACTATAAAACAGAACAGAACTGCCCCTTTGGGTTTAAATCCCCATGGGGATGGACATCCTCATCTTTCTCCTGTGGAGCTGCAGGTAGATTTGAACTGCTAACCTTGCCCTTAGCAGTACTGCACGTAACCCACAAGGCCACTAAGGTTCCTGGGTCAGTAGCCTAAAACAAAACAAAGCCAAACAAAGCAGAAAACTACTGCCATCAGTCGATTCTGTCCCATAGCGAGCCTATAGAGAGGGTAGAAGTGACACTGTGGGTTTCTGATGGTTAGCCACCCACTGTGTAACACTAACCACTGTGCCTTCGCCATTAGACTAGACCGGTAAAATAAAGGTGGTGTCGAGGGAGTCAGAAGCAACTCCGCCGTGTCAGTGCGAGTGAATATGGTTAGAGAGTTTTCACGCTGTGAAACCAGTGTCTACAGGTTTAGCTGAAAGATGCAGATTATCTGGGTCAGACTTACTGAATTCTACGTGGACTGTAAAGTTTGCAGGACTTCAGTCATAGGTTTCTCAAGGCTCGTGCTATGGAAACTGAGGTCATTGAGTGCCTCTGGTGCTCAATTTCTAAAAATTTGGGATGATAATTTCTTTATAACAAAGCTGCTTGTAAATCAAATTATATTGGAGTCACTGTTTATGCACAACAATAGATAATATTCATTAAGTTCATTGCTTGTACCAGGCAATACATGGGCATTTTACATATTAAATCCTCAAATTATTCAAGGAATTGCATCCAATTATCTCTTATTTTATTCATGAAACAGATGAGGCACATAACAAGACCATATAAATTATACAAATTGTATACGGTCTTAGAAAAATGTTATGATATAAACAGAAACATGTGGGACTATACACATCTTAGAGATCAACTTTATAATCCATTTTATTTAAAGTACTAGACATAATCAAAGTAAAAACATTGTAAATGCGGTATGGAAAGGGCAGGGCTGTGGACTCACGAAACAAGCAGATAGTATCAAACACTTAAGAACTCAGCATGTCATTTGAGAATAAAGTGACTTCACGATGTCTTTTAAAGCATTGGCAGAGTTACAAAGGAAATGCCATTGGTTCCAAAGTGCATTTTCTTAGAATGTTTAATGTACCCACAGGAACCATAGAGCAGCACAAGTACAGAGAAACAAATTCATTTCCAAGGGATTTGGAAATTTGTAGCGAGCAGAGCTCCTGTTAGAAATTGCTTATTTCTGAATGCAGCTGAGAGTCCATTTGAGAAGACCCTTGAACTCACTGTGAGAAGGCAAAGTTCTTAGCATCCATCCTTTTTCATCTGGAATATTTAATAATAGTCAAGGGTAAAATTAGATAGTGGAGAGAGAACCAGGAAAAATGAGAATGTCCAATTTCTGAAAGGTGCATGGGGGCTCACAGCTGAGCCACAAGCACAGTTTCTCGGTACAAAGAGAAAGGGAACCCAAACCCTGACTTCCATATGGAGATTTTCATCTACGATGACTGGTTCTTGAAATTTTATATGATAGACTCTGCAGTTCCAAACTGAAGCTGCTTCCAATAGGGGAAATACTCTCAACTAAGGGGTATAGATTTGGGGCAAATGTACCAATCAATTGTGCTTTATCCACCAGTACACACAAGGGACCCTTGACAAAAACAGCAAGATATGAGTATACATAATTTGTTAGAGGAATATAGATTAACAAATAGTTATATGCACATATATCTGCATATACACATTTAGGTATGTGTATATAATTATTTATACATGCTAATGACTACCTAATCAAACTGTGCTTTTATCTCAGTTGTGGCATTTATTCACAATTCACAGGACTAAGTGAAAAGATATGATGTTTCACAGCATGATTTCATTCATTTCAAGAAAAATAACTGCATTTTAATCTCAGGTTAAACTTGTGTTTTCTTGTGTCGAGTAAATTAAAAGCCTTGCCTGTGAGAAATGTTTTTCACATCAGCGTGCATTATCTTAACCAATGTGAGTTTTTCAGAATATGTAGAGAAATTTAAAAAGAAGACAACAAAATACCACCAGCCTCACCAGAAATATTCATTATAACAACAACAAAATCAAAAATAAAGCAAATGCCAAGAAGCCTGGGAGAAATAAAATGGTGGAATCAATTGAAGGGACATTCAGTTTCATCATTTTTGGCATTGAAAAGTTGATCTATGTTGCATGGGATGGACACATTTTATTCACAAATGAGTGACAATTGAGACCACCTTTGGGGATTTTATGACCTGTTAATGTTTATAAGCATACAAAAAAATAGAAATGCATGCTTCATTTCCTTAATGTGTGATCTTATCATTTTGCAAGTAAATCCATTCAGGTGTAATTCTTTGAACATCATTCATCTAACTAACAAATGCCCATTGAAGAACGACACTATCTACATACCTCACAGTGTTGGCATGCTGTCCTATCTTGTGCATTTCCACACAGACCTGAGGAGTTCTTCTGGGAGGCTTCTCCAGGTCCTAGTGAATGAGATTTTCTAAGAGAAAGCGGGAATGCCCAAAGACTCAAGGCTGGCCCTAAAGGAACACTGTGATAGGCTTAAATATCATTTAAGAAAATTATTATTTTAATATATGCATTTATAGTTGGAGAGCTCTGAAAAACAAGTGAATACAGGTATCATACCACCATTAGTGGCTGGGAATATTAAGTCAGATTTAACTGGGGAAGAATTTCAATCTAACAGATGCAACTCTTCCTAGTGGACACATGTGATATTTGTTATACAAGAGCTCTGCTCTCCACTCCCAAATAAGATTTTAAACAATTCTCATGAGTTTTATAGAAATGTTATAGTTTGTAAATTTCCCCCAAAATTCTTACCAAAATGACCAGAAGGATACAGAAAACATGAACTTCATATCATCTGGGCACTACACAAATGTTAGAAATGTTAAGGCATTGTGAGGAAGAGCAAAACAGAATTGAAAAGAAGGGACTACTTAGCTATCCAGTGCAAGTAACAGAGTGAGTTCCTGGAGAAGTCAGTAGTACCCAACCTGAGGGTTAGAACTAGAAATGGTGGTGAGCACTAGAAAGGATATAAGGACCCTTTAGATCAGTGGTCTCAACCTTCCTAATGCCACAACCCTTTAATAGAGTTCCTCATGTTGTGGTGACCCCCAATCATAAAATTATTTTCATTGCTACTTCATCACTGTAATTTTGCTACTGTTATGAATTGGGTGACCCCTGTGAAGGGTCGTTCGACCCCCAAAGGGGTCCCAACCCACAGGTTGAGAACCACTGCTTTAGACTTTGCTCTGAAGAAGCCGTCCTCGACATAGGTAAGAGGATGTGTGATGCCACGAGAGTCTTCTCAGCTGGTTCTTGATAATTATACTGAGGCAGACAGACTCTTCATTGGGGAACTGATCACAATGATTTACAGTAAGCCCCTCCCAGCAGGGCAGACAACAGAAAAGTGGGTGAAGGGAGACATCGGTCAATGTAAGACATGAAAAAATAATAATAATTTATAACTTATCAAGGATTCATAAGGGAGGGAGGGAGCGGAAAAAGTGAGGAGCTGATACCAAGGGATCAAGTAGAAAAGAAAATGTTTTGAGAATGATGAGGGCAACAAATGTACAAATATGCTTGACACAATGGATGGATGAATGGATTGTGATAAGAGTTGCACCAGCCTCAATAAAATTATTAAAAATAATAATAATAATAGAACCAAAAAGAAAACATAGATCCTATGATCCTCCTCTTCTGAGGTTTGTGTCCTTGAGTGATCCCCTTTGTTTGAGGGTAGGCAAAACCTGTGACTCAAACAGGTAACTTGCAAAATCGCACATATGTGACCATGCATGTGCTTGTAATGATTACATTACATATGATCGCAAAGTTCATTCTCCCTTACTGGCTGTGAGTTGTTGGCAAACTGCCTTGTTAGGGAACCCCACATGCTAGGGCCTATATAGGCGGCCTTTGAGAGTGGAGATTGGCCTTCAGCCAACAAAAATCTGAAGTTGTAATTCCCAGTAGGTATTGCTACCTAAAAAGGTGGAGATTCAAACCCACCCAGAGGTGGAAAGAAATGTCTAGTGTACTAAAAAAAAATAATAATAATCAGTCAGTCATTGAAAACTCAATGGAGATGAGTTATTATTTTCTGAACATATGTGTTAGACAGGGTTCTCTAGAGAAACAAAATGAGAATGCTAATAATTTTAAATATATTTATACAGATAGATAGATATTTAACATAAGAAATAAACAGTTAATTAAATTATAAAGCAATACAAATGGCTCAGTACAACTCACTCCCGTGACACAGTTGTGAAGCACTGGCAGTCCTTCAAGTCTTGAGAGCTGCCAGTTAGTTCTCTGTAGAACAATTCAGGCTGTCCAGGCACAGGCAGCAAACAGCAAGGCAGGTCACCACCAGTCAGCCAGATGACAGGGTCCGACAGTCCCCACCTCAGGAGATGAAATTCCAATGGTGTGGTGAAGCAAGTCTTAAAGGAACCTCAAAATTACAGCGACACAGTCCATGGGTTAGGTGTCCCACAGGTAGCGTAGCTTGCAAATTGAGGCACAGAACAAGCAAGGCAGCTGCACACTGATCCAATGATCAAAAAGCAAGAGACAAAAAAGGCAAGGCCCACCGAGCCATTTATCTCTCCACCCTTCAATTAATCCCACATGTGTTTATCGGCCAGGTTGGCACAACAAACTAACTACCTCAACATGTGAGGTTGCAACAGCCAAAGACTGCTTGCTGATGACAACCGATTATGCTTTGGGAACAACAGCACACGCCGAGAACCAGCTCCTTTTCCACTGGGGCCTCCAGATGAGCATGCTGCCTTGACCAACTCTTCGATTGAGGCTGCCATATAGTAAACGTGTTGTTTTAAGTTGCTCACTTTGTGGTAGTGTTGATATGCAGCCATGGGTAAGTAATACAACAGAGGGCCAGAGGAAGAGTGAAATAACCTTGCTGGGTGGGTGTTCAAAATATTCACTGGCATCGAGTCTCTTTTGACTCATCGCTTTTGACTTTATTTAGGGTTTCCAAGTCTGTACATCGTTATGGGAACAGATGGCCTCATTTTTCTCCTGAGATAAAGGCAGAAGGACAAGTTGAAATCCTGCCTCCTCTCAGGCTGCAACTTAATAAACATCAAATCATGGGAAATGGAGCCCTTTGCACAGAGGCTAATGGCCCGGTGACGTCTGCCACCTACAGTGGTCTGACTCTGTCAAGATTGAAGGATTTCTTCTGTAAATAAATGTCCGTTTTGTAGGACTGCCCACAAGATCCAGAAAATGAACACATACAATACCCAGAAGAAGCCTGTTGGTAGTAACAGGACCTTGGGCTTCCTTCCCTGGAATTAAGCCAATATAAAAATCATTGAACTATATCCAATGGAAAACTGCTTAGAAAAGGGGTCTAATGTGAGCGCTCATGGCAAAATCTCCTTATGAGAGACCATAAGGAAGAATTCAACTTCAATAATGGATCATCAATACAGTACAATATCAACCAGATTAATAAGGCATAACATTGGTGAAAATAATTTAGACAGTTTTTAACAAATGAAGTGCTGCTGAAAGTTGACAGACTTGATGGGGGGAAACAAGACAGAATTGAAAAGTGAAAACCACAAAATATTTTTAATCACTATGAACACTTGTTCAGAATATACAAATGACTGTAGAAGCAAAGTATGTCTTGGTCCACCTATATAAATATTCTGGGAATGTACATGTTACTACTTGATAATGCTTCTTTCTGAATCAAGGCAATTGCAAGTGCCGTAAGATTCCCATTTATGTTGATGTTTTTCAGCTGTACAGAGGGCTGCTATGAGAGGGAACTGGCAATGCAACGGCTCCTCACATAAAGAAAGAAGGCTTTCTCTGTTTCCCCTTTAGCTTTTATTTCTTCAATTTCTTGGTTATCTTCATTGTTGTGGTTGTTCAGCGCCATTGAGTCGGTTCTGACCCATAGTGACCTTATGCACAACGAAACACTGCCTGGTCCTGCACCATCCTCACAATTGTTCCCGCGCCTGAGTGCATTGCTGGAGCCACGGTATTAATACATTTCCTGGAAGGCCTTCCTCGCCTTTGCTGCCCCTCTACCCTACCTACCATGATGTCGTTTTTCAAGGACAATCTCCCCTGGCAATGTCCAAAGTATGGAAGGCAAAGTCTCACCTCTAAGGAGCGCTCTGGCTGTATTTCTAACAAGACAGGCACTTTCAATCTTCTCCAGCACCGCAATTCAAAAACATCCATCTCTCTTCGACCATCTTTATTCAATGTTCAATTCAATGTGGATCTCCTTTATTCAAAGTCCACATGCATATGACGTGATTGAAAATAGCATGGTTTGAGTTTGTTGTACCTTAGTTCCCAAAGCAACGTCTTTGTTTCTCAATACCCTAAAGATGTCTTGTGAAACAGGTTTACCTAATGCAATACGTCTTTTGATCTCTTGATTGCTGCTTCCATGAACATTGATTGTGGACCCAAGCAAGATAAAATCCTTGATGACTTCAACTTTATATATATATATCTTGATGTTCCCCCTTGCTCCAGTTGTGAGGGGTTGGTCTTCTTTGCATGGAGTTGTCATCCACGCCGAAGGCTGACATTCTGGATCTTCATCAGCAAGTGCTTCCAGTCTTCTCTAGTTTCAACAAACCCGGTTTTGTGAATCCCGATGGCAAGTGTAGTTCATATTTTATTCCCCCCCTGGCCTTAGTTATTTGTATTTAATCTGCTCTTCATACCTCATAAGGGATTGTTTGAAGTGCAGACTTGGTCTACACGGATGAGGGAATTGTTAACATTAAAAAGAAAAGGCTAAAACTGAATGTTGTTGCTGTGTGCCATGGAATCAATTCTGGCTCATCACAAGCCTAAAGGACATAGTACAACTGTCCCATGGGTTTCCTAGGATACAATCTGTACATAAGAAGATCGCTGGGTCTTTTCCCCTGCAGCCTCGAATGACCAGCCCTTCAGTTATCAGGCAAGTCCGTAACCGTTGCACCAGTAGTTCACCTTCTGCAAGTAGCATAGTTTTGCAACACACATTTGGGGTGACAAAATTCAATTCATAACGCCATGTGTCTATAATCAATCTGGAGAACTTTTTGATTGTTTATGTGTATGTGTTTTTAATTTGGTGCGTGTTAGTAGACCCAATCAGGTCCAGAATTCTGAACTAAATACCTAAAAGAAGGTGTTAAAGAACAATAAGCTGTACTTTAAGTATCTGCTGAACTGAATACAACTAACACATTGTCTTCCTAATTGTCCCATTTTTAATTCCCACTAGCAATCCATATTATCTCTGCTACGTCTTCATCAGCCTTTGATACTGTTTTGTTTGAAAACTCTAAGGCACTCTAATATGTATGCAATTTCAATTTCCATTTTCTCTATGACTAATAATGCAAAGCATCTTGAATTTTTATATAAAGTACAAAACATTGTTCAGATATGTAATTTACCAGTATATTCTTGATTCTGTGCATTATCTTTCAGTCAGATAAGAATGTTTTTCAGAGCAAAATATTTTAATTTTGACAGTATAGTTCATCAGTATTTTTGTTACCGAATGATGGTTATTATTTCTAAAAACGTTAACTTGTAGTAGATTGATCCTTTGTATGTATCAATGTACCAGATTTTTCTATCTACTCTTCAAGAAATTGTATAGTTCTGCATGCGGGAGTTAGGTCTACATCAGGTAATATTCAGGCAATATCTAGGGATCAATTTGATATAAATATGGAAAAATATACTTCAAACTGTACCTATCACCATATAAAAATCAATTTGTATAACAGGTCCTGTATGCAGTTAAATTTTGGTCCATAACATAGACATAATTTGTTGCAGTAGATGAAGATTTCTTTCTTTCTTTTTGCCTTTGCTTTCAGTTTCTATTGTGAATTGGGTAAAGGATTATAGAGCAGACAAGCTTCGTTCAATAATTCAAACATTTTGCTTCATCTCATTGATTGCAATCCCCATATGATCAGCATAATTTATCTCATTTTCTTGCTTTTTTCCTAATTCCATTCTTCCTTTTTTCCCCACCCCTTTTTGAACTTTATCTTTGGGTAAAGGCTGCCCTATTGATCCCAAATGGTTGATGATTCTAAGGTGTGCTTAACTCTAGTAGGACTACTCCTCTTGGAGATTTCTTAAATATGTTTGCATTATGATAAAACCTAAAAGAAAAGAAGAGCTCCGTGGACTACATTACAATAAAAGACACTTAGAAACTTCTAAAAGAAAACACATTGGAGAGCCGAAAGCAAGGCAAAAAATAAAGAAGAGATTCCTTATGTGAGTATATATGTGCACTTGCGATATCATACACACACTAGTGTAAATTAAAAAGCATTGTCACAAAGCCAGTTAAAACTTAATTTAAAAAATATGAAAGTGTGAAGCTACTGTTTCTCAATATGGTCTCCGTTTAGGCCTGTGTACTTGTGAAGGCTAAATTTCCATCTCTTCCCTCAAGAAATGTGTGCTCTTAGATTGAAACTACATCAAAACAGCAGTTTGAGCTTCCTCGGGATCTCAATTCAGGTTTTTTAAAACAACGTTCGATGAGTTTTGGAAGCAACAAAGAATCTAAAGGGACAAGATCAGGGCTGTAGGGTGGATGGGGCAAGGTTTCCAACAAAAATCTTACATGACAGCACTTGCTTCACTTGAAATATGATTGTCATGATGGGGGGCGGGAAACTTTTTTTATTCTCTCTGTATAACTTTCCTGGACTTTTTCTCACTCATGCTGTTTTTAACTTTCTAAAAAATCTTTATGTTAAGCATCAATGATCTTCATGTGTCCTTCAAGAAAATCGATCAAGATTACTCCTTTGGAGAGTCCCTGCCCCCCACCAAAATAGTAGCCATCACCATCTAAGCTATTCTCCCTGCCTAGAATGTAATTGGCCTTGCGGATCCTCTTTGCACCACTGATTTGATGGGGCTTTGTTTATGGAGGTATCATCATGGGACTAAGACAAGTGTATGCTTGAGAGAACTTGTCTGTCGACATCTACGGATGGCTCCTGACACATAGCTACAGAACAAAACACTGCCCTGTCCTCCGCCATCGTCACCATTGTGTTCGAGGCTATTGTTCAGCCACTGTCAATCCATCTCCTCAAGGGCCTTCTACATTTTTTCTGAGTCTCTACTTTCCCAGAGGCTGGTCCCTTCTGATAACAAGTCCAAAGCATGTGAGATGAAATCCTGCCATCCTGGCTTCTAAGGAACATCCTGGCAATATTCTTCCAAGACAGATTTGTTTGTTCTTCTGGCAGCCCAGAGGACATTCCATATTCTTCACCAGAACCGTAATTCAAATGCACCAATTCTCTGGTGGTCTTCATGTTTCATTGTCTAATTTTCATTAGCATATGAAGCCATCAAAAATAACCATGGCTTGGGTCAGGCACACCCTACTTTGCAAAGTAACAGCGTTGCCTTTTATTAAAAAGGCTTTGTGCAACAGATTTGCCCAATAAAATAAGTCATTTGATTTCTTAACTGCTGTTTCCATGAGCATTGCCTATAATATTTATGGAAACATTTCTCTGGGCCTTTCTTTCACAAACTGTTGGGTGGCTGTAAAGCATCATTATCTAGATTAATGGATGACTGCAAACTAACTCCTAGGATAGCCTTAGTTTTATTTAAAATAAAAAATGCTAATGTCAGAAATATTTCTATTTTTTTAAATAACTTTTTGTTCGGAGGTATTAAGCACTTTCTATAATATCCAGACCAAAACCCACTGCCATCAGGCACTTTTGACTCATAGCAACCCATAGGACAAGGTAGAACTGCTCCTGTGGGTTTCCAAGAATGCAGTGCTTTACAGTAGTAGAGAATTTCACCTTTCTCCCATGGATCAGCTGGTGGTTTTGAACTCCTGACCTTGTGGTTAGCAATCCAAGGCATCCCAGTATTTTAAATTATTTTCATTGCTTTAGAGATTATGTCCTTTAACTACGAACTATTAACACATGATTCTTATATGAATAAAAGTTAAGCACAAATTTATGAAAATCGAGTCTGGAGAAATGTATAGCCTCCTGGAACTTGTGAACATGGCCACCAGATAGAACCTCCTACTGAAAACTACCAGTCTCAGCCAGAATCTAATAGGTGGGGGCCTGTGCCGAATTCTGGGTGCTCCTCCTCCTCCAGTGCACAGACCTTCCTGTCCCAGGACTCTCCTACTCTGGACTGCCCCCAGACTAGGAGCTCCCTCTCACCTCAAGCTCCCATTCCTCCTGACTGTCCATCACCTGGGATCTCTGGGTGGAGGTTAGATTGCATGACTAGGGTGGAATCTCAATACCTTTCTACTTTTACCCGTGCGACCTTCCCCATCTTTGAAGGAGTACAGTTCCTGCCCTGACAGATCAGCTCTCTGAGAACTGGGAAACTGACTGCCACCACACCAGGGGCCCTTGGTTATAAACTCACATCATCTGCTGCGTTCTCGCTATATGATATCGTGGTTAGATAAATGACCCTGGTAGACTGAGAAATATACTCTCTATCTACCCCACCCACCCTCAGGATCCTGCTCCCCCTTTCTCAGTGAGACATCATTTCATATAAACGGACAAGTACAAGCACATTTCTTTCTTTTTTTTTTAAATCAATTTATTGGGGCTCATACAATTCATCACAATACATAGATCAATTGTGTAGGGCACATCTATACATTTGTTGCCCTCATCATTCCCAAAATTAGCTTGCCTCTTGGGTTCCCAGAATCAGCTCATTTTCCTTTTTCCCCCCTCCCCCTCCCTTCCTCTGCCCCCCTCCCCCATGCACCCTTGATAATTTATAAATTATTATTATGTCTTATATTACACTGCCCGGAGTCTCCGTTCACCTACCCCTCTGTTGCCCATCCCCCAGAGAGGAGGAGGTTATATGTAGCTCTCTGTGATCAATTCCCCCTTCCTACACCCCCCTTCCCTCCTGGTATCACCACTGTCACCCCTGGTCCTGAGGGGTTCATCTGTCCTAGATTCCCTGCGTTTCCAACAAGCACATTTCTTAAGAGCCCTTTTTCAAGTTTATCAAATATTCTATATTTAACCAGAAGACTACTTACTAATAATATCAGCACATCAACCTCCTCTCATGCTCTGACCATCATTCATGCAACACACCCAACTCTATCACTTCTTCTCCACACAGCATGTTTTCCAGCCTCTACGTGATCTTTCTCCTTTAACCCAAAGATCCAATCCTCCCCACAAGCAACCATCTACAGCTGGGTCATTATGCCAGACAAACAATAGCCAACAGCAAAACCCACAAAAAATCGGAGCTGCTAAGGCACAGAGAGGACTGAGCACCAACAGCAGCTCAGGACATGATGTCCCCTCACGGGAGCATACAACAACAGAGGACAATATTGGGGATACATGGTGGGGAGTTAATCCAGTCTGACACCCCCACAGTGTGGCGAACCAAGAAGGGAAGATGACACATCAGCAATGGGAAAAAAGCCAAGCCACAAAGCCCCCGGGGGGGGGCCCCCAAAATAGACTTCAGGCTAGAAAGGGCAGTTCCCAAAATTCCCCCAGGACCAGTGGGGAGTTAGTGATAAAGGTCAGCAGACAGACATGGAATTATGTATGGTTTTTCCCCCTAATTATTATTATCTTTTCTTTCTGTTTTTTATTTAATCTCTTGTTTTACTTTTTGCATTGTCTCCAACTGTGGTTTTGCCTACCTATATATGATGGAAAACCTGTGGTTTTGCCTACCTATATACGGTAGGCATGGGAAGCAAGCTCCAGGAGAAAGCAAAGGGACTGAGGTTTCTGGAGGAACTTGGATGAGGAGGAGGCAAGAAAGGGGAACAGTGAGAAAACACCAGGCAGGGGAACAAGTAGAGAATTAAAATCAACAATAAGGAGGATGTAGAGATCCTGGGGAAGTAGGAGCAACAGCAGTGTAGCTGAGAGGAATTACTAAGAGGCAGAAGAAGGGCAAGCATGATGGGGCAGGAAAAATGTTTTTAGAAACAGAGGAAAGATGTAGGAAGCAAAGCTATGGATAGAAGTATAAGCATAAGTGTGTACATCTGTAAATATATTAATTCATAAAAATAGAGGTATTGGCCTATGTACATATATTTATGTGGCAATACACTGAGGTAGTGGATGGACTTTGGGCCTCTGCTCAAACCCTGCCCCAACACAAGAACACTTTATTCCAACAACCTGGTATTCTATGATGCTCACCCTCCCAGCACAATCACTGAAGACAAAATTGGTGCATAAGCAAATGTGGTGAAGAAAGCTGATGGTGCTCGGCTATCAAAATATATAGTGTCTGGGGTCTTAAAGGCTTGAAGTTAAATAAGCAGCCATCTAGAAGAGAAACAACAAACCCACATGGAAGAAGCACACCAACCAGTGCAATCATGAGATGTGACAGGATCGGGTAACAGACATCAGAAGACCCAATACAAACAAACAAATAAAAGCCATACTGTTGAGAATGAGGGAGGTCAGAGCAGAAACCCCAAACCCATCTGTAGACAATGCAATATCCACTCACAGAAAGGTCACAAGGAAGGGATGAGTCAACTAGGGTGCAGCAAAACACCGATGAAACACACAATATTTCTCTAGTTCCTTGAGGCTTCCTTACCCACAACTATCATGATCCCAGCCCTGCCATTCATTGCAGGCTAGACCGGAGCATGTGCCCAACCCTGCCATTCATTGCAGGCTAGACCGGAGCATGTGCACAGGTACAGATAAGAGATAGGAGCTCAGGACAGTTGGAATCCAGGAACAGGAATGGGAGTAGCGCTATCAGGAGGGTTGGGGGAAGGTGAAGAGGGAAGGGGAGGAAGGGTGAACCAATGACAATGATTGACACATAAGCACACACTCCCCCAGGGGGCTGAGCCATGGGGGAAAGGAGATAGCAGTCAGTGTAAGATATGAAAATAATGATAATTTATAATTTATCACGAGGGTGGGATTGGGGGAGGGAGAGGAAAAAAGAGTTGCTGATAACAAGGGCTCAAATACAAAGTTAATGTTTAGAAAGTAATGATGGCAACATATGTACAAATAGGCTTGACACAATTGATGCATGGATTGTTATAAAAGCTGTAAGAGCTCCCAATAAAATGATCTTTAAAGAAGAAGAAGAAGCCTAGAATTATGAAAAAGAATCCAGGAGAATGATGTTTAGGACCATAAAAGATATCTGGGAATCAATCTTGAACCGAAGAACTTGAGATGCTAAAATCCTCACACCCACACAAAACCGAGAAACGGAACAACGAGGTAGCAGAAAGTAAAGAACACAGTCCACGAACTGAGCAACGGAATGGAAGAAAAGAAAAATGGAATCCGTGAACTCGAAGATAACCACAGATTTCAGCAAATGAGAGAATATTGCCTGATATCAAACAGGACATCAGAAAGAGTGGTCTCCTTGCTGATAAACACCTTCTGTAAAAAGGTCTCTTTCTCCCGCTAACTGAGAGTGAATAACCTGGTTGTGCTGTTCCAGAAGAAAATACCCGAATTTGGTGATCCAAATAACAATGCCAGCCTATCTCATTTAACATAAGTCAAAGTAAAAATGTCCTGGAAAATAATGTTAGCAGACTTTCGAATTTTGGAGAACATTTTAGAATCTTCACCCTAGTTGACCAAATGGTAAACTGGAATTTCCTTTACCATACTAATTAAAAAACAATTTTCCCCCCAAAATTTCTAATCCTGAGGTCATGTGTCTGGGTAATGACCGAGAAATTCTGCAGTGGCATTGACCGCCTTATCCATTGTTTTCAGAGACTGTTTCGCTCTCCCGGTGGCGTAGTGGTTTACACAGTAAGTGGTTAATCAGAAGGTTGGTAGTTGAAAATTACCAACTGCTCCACAGGAGAGGGAGGAGGCTTCCTATCACTGCAAAGTCTTGGAAAATGGTCTACTCTCGTAAATGCTTTCTGCTCTTGTAAAGATACGGTCTTGGAAACCCAGAAGGGCAGTTCTAACCCTGCTCTATAGGGTTGCTAGGAGTCGGAATTAACTTGAGGGCAGGGAATTTGATTTTGGTGGTGGAAAAGCAATATCAGGGAGTCCACTTCTGATGGCGGATTTTAATAGATTTGGTAATATTTTCATCATATCTCATGTATTGTTATAGTTGTGTCAATGCCAGTGAGAACTTATCAAACTTCAGTTTTCTCACAACCTATGATCAGCTATTATTATAAACCAATGCTATGCTAAAAATCGCCCCAAAAAGTGTACATAATAAACTTTTTAATATTTTTACTAAAAAATTGTAGACCAGCTGAACAGTTCCACAGCACTGAATTCATGTGGATTAACTCACCCATACATCTGTGGTCTGCTTTCAGATGAGGTGCAAATTGGCCTGGGTGCTCATGGATGGAGCATCCTCAGAAGTCCTACTGCTCAGCTGCGATTACACAGTCCCGGTGCCTTTGGCCTCTCACGTCTTATCTTTCCGTAATCTACCCAGGTGCATTCTGAGGAGTGAAAGTGAGGAAAGATGCTGGAAGGCTGGGGTTAGGACAAATTCAGCAGCATTTTCACCACATTCTACTGACCAAAGAAGCAGAAAGTTTGTCCCAGCGTCAAGGTGTGGGGAAAGAGGTTTTACAGCTCCCCTGAAAGATAGAGATAGATGACTCTGTTCATTTTTGCGATTAGGCTACTCTCCAAAAATTGATGGTCGGAATAGCAGGGAAGAATAGCCGAGTGCAACAGAGGCAGATGGGGTACACTGCTACACAGGGAGTGTTTTTGAGGGAAGAACAAGTGAAACCTGGAATCAATGAAAAGCAAAGAGAAAACCTATTCCAAATACATAAGAAATAGATCCAAAATGAAATGTTGCCTGGCTCTGTAGCATACTCACAATTGCTACCATATTTGAGACCCTCATTGTGGGTCTTGTATTAGCCCATCTTAAGGAGGGTTTTTTGGGCCCTCCTTGACCCTCTATTTCACCAAACCTGATATATTTTTCTAGCAATTATTTTCTCTTGATGAAATGTCCAAAGCAAGTGAGTTGCAAAGTATAGAGCTATTCCTTTGTTATCCATAGGTTGTAATTAGCCAATTTTTTAAAGTACATTTCTCAGTCTTTTTTCTTATTTTTTTCTGGTCCTAGAACCTGCACTGAAGCATGTCTCCCATGAATTACCCTCTTGGTGTTTGACACACTGGTGGCATAGTTTCCGGCATCATAGCAACACACAAAATAGCAATAAATCACAATAGGGTCTACTGACAGATGTTTGGCAGAGTGAAATGAGAGCCAGCAATCACACACACTGATATGGAGTCAATTCCAACTCATAACAGCTACATATCATTCCCAAGGCTGTCCATCTTTTTAGTGGCAGGTACTTTCAGGTTTCTTCAGTAGAGTGGCTGGTGGATTTGAACCAACTACCTTGCACTTCATTGTCTAGCACTTAGCCAACAGGGCCACCAAGGATCCTGAAAACTACAGAGAGACAATGAATCCTATCTTGTAGATTATGTGGCAGTTGCAATAAGGCCTGGATGTACTCTGTAACCAGCATGTATACTGATGATGAATATACTTGCTGATGATGTATATCATAGAGTAAGAAATCCACTCCTCGGAACGATTGGTAAGACAAGACCAGAAAGGCAATATTTTCCCAAAAACAAAGTTCAGAAAGCAGGACTGGAAAGGAAAGATGGGTGATGACCCACAGAGGAAGTGGGAAGGATGTTGTCACATCACGAGGAACACAACTAATGTCACAAAACAGAATACATATTTAAATTTGACTGGGAAACTAATTTGCCCTGTAAATTTTCACCCAAACCACAATACAATGTTCAAAAATAAATAAATACTATATCTGGAAGAGAAGCAAACACCCTTGTTAGCTAGATGGGACCACATAAAAACTGGGTTGGGTGAGGGGGTCAGGGACCAGTGACAATGGCAGGACTTCTAATATAAAAGAACATCTCCCCCATCATCGCCAGCACAAAGGTGAAGGACAGATAGGACGTGTTTTGCTATTAATGGAAGGGACTGGGGGAAAATACAAAGGTATAAGTAGGGAAATACAAGATGTTCACATTACCCCCATCATGGCTAAATGGGGACAAAGTCACAGCATGAACTCTGGGGTGCTGGGTCTCACATACCTGAAACGGGGAGGGCATTACAGAAAGTCTACATTAAATATAGAAACTGCCCTATCACCTCTGTGGGACTTAAAAATGTAAGGTAAATGGTTTACATTTAAATGATTCTTTTTACACCTATCCTAAACCATTAATACTCCTCTAACTTGGTGCTTTCCTAGGAAGGGTACAATTCATTTACTCATTATATAAGATAGATAGATGATAGATAGATAGATAGAGAGATAGATGATAGATAGATAGATAGATGATAGATAGATAGATAGATAGATAGATAATGATGATAGATAGATAGATGATGGATAGATAGAGATAGATGATGCTATATAGATGATAGATAGATAGATAATAGATAGAGTACATAGAATAGGTAGATAGATGATAGATAGAGATGATTGATGGATAGATAGATAGATAGATAGATAGATAGATAGATAGATAGATAGATAGAGATAGAGAGATAGATAGAGAGATGACAGAGAGAGAGAGAGAGTAGAGAGATATAGAGATATTCTACTGTACTATGGGTATTCTGGTGTGCAGGGTTGTACAAACCTGCAAAGGGGAGGGGCTCTACAGAGTCAGCCAATAGTAGAAACCTTTTCAAAAAGACAGCCAATGAGGAAAGGTCCACCTTCAGCAACTGAAAGACCTAGCTCTACATTCGACCAAGCCCCAACCTCTTCAACACGTTCCCTCTTTCTGTTGAGACCTTTTCTCTGCCTCTGGTCTGCATGCTATCTCTTACCTGAATTCTTTCTTGCAAGCAGGACTAGAACATCTCATTTTCTCCCTCAGTAACTTCAGAGACTTACCTGGCTACACAGCTTGTCACAAAAGCACCTTTGCTTTGAATTCTGCTTGCATCTCATTCCTTAATTATCCTTACACTCCCACAGGTTAGCACCAACCAAGTTACTTGCAGCTCACTACTCCAGAGTTTTTATGACTCTTTGCCTAGTATTTTCTCCATGTACATGTTTTCCATATCTTTTCATTCCATATCTGTTTAATTCTTCTGTTGTGCTTGAGGTCACCTTCCAAAAAATCTTTCATAAAGCTACTAAACTATGTTTAGGTTAATGGTGCATAGCTGCCCTTTCAAAGGACTCTGTTTACTTCTTTTACAAGTGCCACCAAAATAAATCCTGGAATCCCGTGTGGCTTAGTCCTGGGTCAATATCTCATTCAAGAAACTTAGATCTCTGCTTAATAGTCCCCTACTCCCAGAGCCTGTCCTCAATTTATGTGAAGCATAAAATAGCACTGAATCCCTCACTCATGGGCCTCTTTATTTTGATTTATTTGCATCTTAACATTTACATTGATCTAAAAGAGCATTTCATTATGTTTGTTTATTTATTTATTTTTGTTCTCTTCCTGTGACATACAAACGCCAAGAGAAAAAGGCCTTTCACGGGCTTCATTCAGTAGGCCACTTGACTTGAAAGTACTTATTCACAAGGCAAGCATTTCATCACTAGTTGGAGAACACCTGAACTAAAGTTAATTTTTAAGCTCCATCTGTGTCTCTCTAGGAATATAATTTCTTCCCATTTATAATCCAGAAAAAAATACTTTGTTTTAGAAGTCCCTCTCCCATTTTTGGACAGTATCTCATCTGGAGAACTACGTTCCAGCTCCTCTTACATTAGTGTCTCCGGCTTCGTTCCCTGTGCCAATTCGGTTCATACCTAAGAGGTGTGGCCTCTGTCATTCGTCTTCCCTCTATTTCTTTCTGTACGTTTTCTCTTTATTTATTTTCTTCCTTACATTCCATCATTCTAGAAAAAAATGGGTAAAACATATTTATTTTCAAAGATAGCAGAGGTAGAGATATGGAGGAGGCGGGGATTTAAAAAGCAAGCTCTCAAAGGCATGGGTTTATAGAGAAGAGGGATGACAGCAGATGTGAATATATCTAAATATATCAAACATAATCTAATGCAGTTGTTGCTTTACCACTATGGACTGGGAATTCCTTGAGGACAAGAACTTCCTTATGGTTGTCGGGATATTTTAGGTTTTTATGCCCTCTTGTAAAGCTGGAAACTTGATAAGATGGCCATTAATTAAAATTCAATTATTACTGAAAGGACACATCTGAAAAATAGACCTGTCAGCAATCTCAAAGACAAAGCCTCACCAAACACGAACTTCTAATCCAAAATAGTGTGACAAATAAGAAAAGTAAGCACTACTTAGCAAGAGAAAACATAAACAACTAGCAGCAGTGTAAGGTCATTAAGAATTCCAGGTAAGGTAATGCAATTTTATTTTATATGAACTAGTTTATATTAATTTATCCTGCTTCTCTATAGAACCTGGACTAACAAAATAGAATACAAAATAAAATAAAATGAAATACTTCTTTGGAAAGAGAAGACAGTGAAACGCAGTATCATCCGTCAGAACAAGGCTGAGACCATTGATGAACAGATTATAAATTGCTCATATGCAATGTCAGTTTGAAGCTGAAGAAAATTAAAATTAGTTCATGACAGTTTTAGCACTGACTTCAGAATATCCCACTTGTATTTAGAGACCGTTTCAAGAAGAGATTTGACTCACTGAACAGCTATAGACTGGCATCAATAAGAAAGGAATAACATACGTACATAAAGAAATCAAAAGGTCGTTAAAAAGACAGAAAAAAATACTAAAATGGATATCAGAAGGACTATGGCACCTGTTCTAGAACATAGAGAAGCTAATGTGAAAGGAAGAATGATGAAATAAAAGCAGAACAGAACATTTCAAAGGGCAGCTCAAGAAGACAAAGTGAAGTCAGACAGTGACCTGTGCAGACAGCTCCAAACCCTTGATTTCCACATATCAGTTGTTCATGGTGTTGTTGCTATCAGGTACCATTGAGTCAGCTCCACCTCAGAGCAACCCTAAATAAAACCAAACCCAACATTGCCCAGTCCTGCGCTGTCCTCAAAATTGTTACGATGTTGGAGCCTGTTGCTGCAGCCTCTGTGCCAATCCATCTTGTCTAGGACTTCCTTTCTCTACATTAGCAGTCACGATGTCCTGGTAAAGGTCTCATTTGCCAGGCACCAGTCTCTCCTGATAACATGTCCAAAGTACATGAGATTAAATTCGCCATCCTTGCTTCTTAGGAACATTCTGGATGTACTTCTTCTAAGACAGATGTGTTTGTTCTTTTAGCAGTATGTGACAATTTCAATATTCTTCTCCAGCACCATAATTCAAATGCATCAAAACTTCCTAGTCTTTCTCATTCAATGTTCAATTTTCACATGGATGTGAGGCGACTGAAAATACCGCGGCTTGGGTCAGGCACGTCTTAGTTCTCAAAGTAACATCCTTGTTTTTAATACTGTAAACAGGTCGGTGCAGCAAATGAACCACTGATATCTTGTCTGCTGCATCCATGAGCATTGATTGTAGATCCAAGCAAGATTAAATCCTTAACGACTTCCATCTTTTCTTTATCTATCATGATAGTACATTTGGTCCAGTTGTGAGGAGTTTGGTCTTCCTGACATTGACTTATAATCCACTGTGAGGGTTCCAACTCTTGATCTTCACCAGCAAATGTTTCGAGTCCCCACTTTCAGCAAGCAAAGTTGTATCCCCTGTAAATCACAAGTTCTTAGTAAGCCTTCTTCCAAGTCTCCAATCCAATGCACATTCTTCTTCATATAATCTAGCTTCTCGGATTATTTGCTCGGTGTACAAATTGATTAAGTATTGTGAGAGGATACAAACTTGATGCACACCTATCCTGACTTTAAACCACTCAGTGTTCGCTTGTTCTGTTTGCACAACTGCCTCTTGATCCATGTATAGGTTCCCCCTGAGCACAATGGAATGTTCCAGAATTTTCATTCTTCTCAAGGTTATGCCTTCCGGGACCTAATGGCCTGCCTTTAATATTGTCTTTGATTAGCCCCTGTTGAGAGAGGAATAGTGGGCCAATGTAGGCTAGCTCCATATCATAGTACCTGAATTATTCACTTATACAGAATCAATCCTTTCATGGTTAGATGCTATTTACACTATCAGTGGGGGTTAACGGTCAGGGAAAATTTACCACAATATTCCTCAAGAATGTCAGTCACAGGTTTACCAGGATAATACATCCCTTAATATAGGATAGGGCATTGATGTAGCAAGTCCATGTCTGTCCACCTACCAAATGTCCAACACCCTTGGTATAGTTGTTTTCTACTTCCTCAGACACCTTGTATTTTCTGACTTAAGTCGTCAGGTTACAAGTGTGTCTGAGGGAGGTCCAATTCACCCAATGGAGTTTCTGAATCAGTTTTCATTGATGCCGCCTGCGGAGCACGCCTTGCACCTTGAAGATCCAGAATTTAACATAATTCCATAACACCTGGCCTGGGTCCCCAGGATGCACTCAGAAGCCCAAATCCACGTGACCCCTTTGTTCATAGTACCAGGGACATCCCTCCCACTCTGGTGTTCCCCAAAGCATTTTCAGTCATTCTTCGACTCTGCTGGAGGTCGGTCATCCCTGCTCTGCCTGAAGCTTAGATCAAGGACTGGAGCCTTCAGGATGGATTACAACTTAATTTCAAGAAGACCAATATCCTCACAAATGGAACAATAGTAGCATCTTGATCAATGAAGAAAAGGCTGACGTCATCAAGGATTTTGTCTTGCTTGGGTCCACAATTAAGGCTCAGGGAAGCAGCAATCAGGAGATCAAAAGGGGTGTTGCATTTGGTAAATCTGTTTGCACAAGACCCCTTTCGAGTGTTGAAAACCAAGAATGCAATTTGAGGACTAAGGCGCACCTGACAGGCCATGGTATTTTCCCACTGCCTTATACATGCGTGTGAAAGTTGGACACTGAAGAAGGAAGGCAAAAAAGGATCGAAATATTTGCATTGCAGGGTTGGAGAAGAATATCGACAGTCCCATGAACTACTAAAAAGACAGAGCGATCGGTGATGGAAGCAGCCCTGGCAGCATGCTCGTTAGAGGCAAATACGGTGAAACATTGTCTTACAGGCTTTGGACGTGTTGTCAGGAGAAGGACGTCATGTGTGGTAAAGTAGAGGGGCAGAGGAAAAGAGGAAGGCCTTCCGTAAGATGGATCGGCACAAGGATGGCAACAACAGGATGAAGCACAGGAAAGACTGAGGATGGCACAGGACTGGGTACTATTTTGTTTCGCTGTGCTACAGTCACTATGAGTTGGGACCAACTTAATGGCATCGAACAAGATTTCTTTTTGCTTGGATCCACATTCAAATCAAGCATATTATTGTCCTGAGCCAAGACCTCTTTAATATGCTATGGATCAAAGAAGTCACTTTGGGAATTAAAGTAAGCCTGATTCAAGCCACCACGGTGTTTTTAATTGCCTTCTATGCATATGAAAGCAGGAATATGAATAAGGAAGAACTGAGACAAATTAGTTCATTTGATTTATGAGGATATTGAAAGTACCATAAACATACAACTGAGAGGAGCAATGGAGGAAGAATACTCCTTAGAAGTGAGTATTAAATATTAATCAGATTGGAACATCCTTGAAAAATGACGTCCTGCTTACCAAAGTAGATGCACTGTCATCAATTTGATTCCTACTCACAGTGACTCGAAAGACAGGGTAAAATTGCCCCGGTGGGTTGCCGATACTCTAACTCTTTATAGGAGTGAAAAGTCTCATTTTCTCCTGTGGAACATCTGGTGGTTTTGAACTGCTGACCTTGCAGTTAGCAGCTTAATGGAAAACCACGACACTACCAGAGCTCCTTGGCAAAGTAAAAGGTCAGTGAAAAAATGAAATGCCCTCAACAAGATATGAATGAATAATATCTGCAACAACAGCCCAAATATAACGATTGTGAAGATTGTGCATAGGGTCATTGTGCGTCAGAACTGACCTGATGACCCCGAACAGTTCTTGACTTCTTCCAGTAGCTCATAATTGCTGTTTTTATATAAACCTTTAAAATCCTTTGTTTGATTTATTCCTAAGTATTGTATCCTTTGGGGAGCTAGAGGGTGGGGTGGACGTTTTAAGTGTCTGGGAATTCTAGCTGAATTCATAGTCAGATTACAAATAATTTTTATTGGTAAATAAATCAAATAAAATAGCCTAAAAGTTGTTCGATATAATTATCCTCATTAAAAAAAAAGACTCACATCACACATCATTTTCCTACATGAAGTAAAGCATATACTGACTTCACTTGACTGTTTCAACCTCTTGTGAATGACATGGCTATAAGGGAAAGCAAAACAAAGCAAAAAGATGTACAGCCCTTTGACAGCCCTTGGTTGTTGGCTATGGATAGACAGTGACGTGCTTTCTGATTCTGACTGAAGTAATAATAGAGGATATGCTTAATGGAAATGAATTTAGATAGTTCTCTTTAGGAGACAACCTGAACTTTTAGAGATGGGTTAATTATGGCCTGAAATACTCAGGCAATCCCTGTTTGAAATTAGCAGGGGTAAGAGGCCGTTAAAGACCAAAAGTACTATTTGATTGCACACTTATCAAAGCATGTGTCAAGTGAGATGTTTCCTTTGGCCCATTCGCACTAACTTTCACCCAGTAGTGATGCATTCTTGAAACTGTTTGTGTACTGACAATCCACCTTTTTCTCAAAGAATATCCCATTTTGGCTTGTACCAAGAGTGTGATGCTGTTTATTAGCAAGTGTTATTTATTGTCCTGATCATTTTGGATCGACTACTTGTTATTTTGAACAACAAAGAATTTCCTCGAGTCTTCTTTCCAAAGTATTCATCCAGAAACATGAAAGAGCAAACAAGCGTACAACACAAAACAACCACCGTAAAACCCCGGTATTTGACTGCATCAGTTCTCAACATAATCGGATTTCGACGTGAAATGTCAAGAAAATTTTGCGTCGGAGCTAAAACAGAACATCAGAATCTGGCCCGATGCATGTGAGTTTTGTAACCAAAGCCGTTAGTGTTTTGGCCACTCGGCGTTAGTTGGCGTTGCTGGTGCACATTGTTTAAACTTTTGGTGGTTGGGTTGCTAATGTTTTGCCATCATTTTCTTGTTTCTGTGGCTTTTTGTACTGTTTTTAGATAAAAAACATGGGTCCTAAGAAAGAGTTTCTTGTAAAGAATGATCATGATAAGGAACTGGTTAACCCTGTTATCGATATTGCTGATAGTTTAGAAAACAGTTAAGGAACTCCACTGCATTGCATCTCCTCCATGCTCCTCAAAGCGATTAGCGTCGAGGTCCGGGATTCTACTGTAAAGTGAATTGGGGTGAACTGTCACTATAAAGGCTATGCCTCCTCCTTTTAGCCATACACATTTCTCTTGTGATGTTTTCATGTTTCTTAATTTTTCTAAGCAAAACCATTTAAAACATCTCAAGATATTTTGTATCACATCTAAGATAGTATGGTAAATGAATTGTCCCTTGGTCCTAAAGAGCACAAAATAAGTAATCTTTCAGGTTAAGTTTGGTTTGTAAGTAATAAAGAATTTGAGAGGATCACTTAGCGATTACAGGAAAACAAAATATTATCCATCTTTTACTAATATTAAAATCTTGTGGGTCTGTGTGGATATGGAGTTTTGACTAGAGCAGGGATGTTTATTTTAAATTCATATTAATGGAATGTTTTTATCACAACCATATCCAGATAAAATTTAGTCAATAAATATTTACTATACTTGAGTGGAGGTCCAATGTCCATCTGCTGCCTTAATACTAAAACTATAAATATATGTACATAGATCTATTTCCCCAACATCCTATATAAATATATTTACATATGTACATGCCTGTATTTAGACCT
>NW_022105908.1:13733115-13736293 GCF_000313985.2 Echinops telfairi | reverse complement strand
AGGTTATATGTAAATCCATGTAATCGGTTCCCCCTTTCTACCCCACCCTCCCTCCACCCTCCCGGTATCACCACTCTCACCACTGGTCCTGAAGGGATCATCTGTCCTGAATTCCCTGTCTTTCCAGTTCCTATCTGTACCAGTGTACATCCTTTAGTCTAGCCGGATTTGTAAGATAGAATTGGGATCATGATGGTTGGGTGGGAGGGGATGGGGGGAGGAAGCATTTAGGAACTAGAGGAAAGTTCTGTTTTATCGTTGCTACACTGCATCCTGACTGGCTTGTCTCCTCCCCGCAACCCTTTTGTAAGGGGATGTCCAGTCGCCTACAGATGGGCCTTGGGTCTCCAATGTGCACTCCCACTCATTCACAATGATTTGATTTTTTGTTCTTTGATGCCTGATACCTGATCCCTTCGACATCTCATGGTCAGTCACACAGGCTGGTGTGCTTCATCTATGTGGGCTTTGTTGCTTCTGAGCTAGATGGCTGCTTGTTTATCTCCAAGCCTTTAAGACTACAGATGCTGTATCTTTTGATAGTCAGGCACGATCCACTTTGTTCGCCACATTTGCTTATGCACCTGCTGTGTCTTCAGCAATCGTATCATGGAGGTGAGCACACAATGATATGATTCTTTTGTTCTTTGATGCCTGATAACTGATCCCTTTGGCAGCTCGTGATCACACAGGCTGCTTGCTGTTTCATGGTGAGAAGGAATTCAATTGTAACTGAATTTAGGTGAAGAACCATAAATGGACTTTTGGCTTCCACTATAAACCATAACCTTCCGCAAACTCAGTGTTCAGAAATTAAAGCTATAGTACAGTAACTAGCTTGATAATTCAAGATGGTGGTTCCATCCAGAGAGAACAACAAGGGAAATGTTTAATATGAGCAATACAACTATGTAAGAGGCGCAGTGATACATTGCTAACAGCAGCTTTATGATTTACCATAAGGAAGCCTCCCAGATCTTAAAGGCTAGACTAGAAAGAAGAGCATCCAAGTATTAGTTGCACCCTAGTCATTGAAGAGCACAATCAAGATGTCTTTTGTCCCTAAATTATTCTATCTTCCAAATAAATACAACTTTAATATGATTCCATGACAGTAATGATGATGTAGTGCTAAACTGATATATTCACCTGGTATATTTATTAGGTTTCAAGACTCTTCCTTCCAAAGAGTTTAAGATTAGTAGCATTTTAGCTGCCTTATGGCATTATCTTCCTCTTTGTATTGTTTTTCTCTCTGAACTCAAAGATGGTGGCAGTCTGCTCAAAGGTGGAAATTACCCGCTCAAAGCTGGTGGCTAATGGTGCCATTTAAAGGCCGTGTTATTGTGGGTGCTGTCAATAATTTTATCTCATGTATCAGTCATCTCTTCCAAATCTACAGTTCATGGTTTTGGCCAATAATTTTTCTGTGCCAAGGTACTGTGCCAAATCTGCCAAATTGTAAAATTTTAGGTCTGCTCCTGTTTTGCTTCGATGGCAATGACAGAACGAATTTAAATAGCAAGAAAAAATTGTCCATAAATCAGGATGTTCATAACCCGGGCGCTGCCTGTACATAGACACTTCTTAAGAAGTCAATAAAATTCAACTTCTAAAATTGTTTTACCCAATATACTTTTTCAAATGTCTCTTTACCCTTGGTACTTAAATTCTAATATATAAAGTTCTGTTGGGGTTTTTACCTGTTGTTTTTCTACTGTTTCTCATTCATGATATTATTTTACCTTGTGTGTTTATCATTTTAACTATGATGTTTGGGGGAGGGGGTAAAGGGTTTGTTTTGTTTAAAAAAGAGTTGATTTTGAGTACTGACATACATATGAGGACTTCATTTACTTTTGTTCATTATTGAAAGTTCCCACCAACACAAACTATTCTGGAAACCATGAAGCTAGTTTACATGAGATTTCAATCCTTGTAAAGGATTAACATATAATTATATATATTGTATTGGCCTATTTTCCTCCAGTTATAAGTTTTTCTTGCTCTTGCCAGTGTAGCTTATTGATCATTCTCCCCCATATATATTGCATTTTCCTTTGTTGCAGTATTGGGTTACACTTTGGAGTCACAATGTTATTTTGAAAAAAATTCCATTAAATTTTCCTACTTACTGAGTGCTACATTTTTTCCCTCCTTTTCTCTGACTTCTATGACATTTTCAAGATAAATGATGAAATTCTCAAGAGTTCAAGAATATGTGTTGGCAAAACCAGGTGCTAGTACTTAAGGTTCTTCACCCTGTATTAGATCTGGAATAGTTGAAGCTTTTATTTATTTATTTTTAAATTAATGTTGCGCCATGTTAATATTTCATTCATAAAAGGATAGGCAAGATATAATCATCTATATTTTGGGACATAGATATAGCTTTCAATTTTTGAAGAATGATGAGAAATGCTAGCTGTTAGTGCAGCATACAAGGTAAGTCAAAGGTTATTGCCACAATAACAGAAATCTCTAAACAAGAATATCAAATAGAGAAGATGAACATTTCTCTTCATAACCTCCCTGGACATCAATATATTTCTAAAAGCAGTGCTTTCATCCCTCTAAACCTGCCCTGGTGATGCAGTTTGCTGTGCACGGGGCTGCTAACCACAAAGTTGGTAGTTCAAACCCACCAGCAATTCGATAGGAGAAAGACGAGGCTGTTCACTCCTATAAAGATTTGTAGCATTGAAACTCCTACATTGCGTTGCTGTGAGTTGTTATAATCAATTGCCTGGCAGGGGATTTGGTTGTTTTTGTCGTTTGGGGTTTTTTTTGTTTGTTTGTTTGTTTTTCCTTTAACTGTGCCCTGAAGAATTCCGCTGTGCTCTTCAATTTACACCATGCCTAAAGGGCAATGTTGGGGTCCTGGAAGGATTCAAATCATGTTCCCTTTTGGAGAACAAAAAGAAGTCAGAAGAGTTAAGACCAAGGCGCACATGTGGGTGGGGTATGTTTTCTCAATGAAACTGTCATTGAGCAGCGCTTGTTACTTTCTAAGAGTGAACAGGTATAGCACCATAGTCAAGAAAGTTTCCTTGACACAGCTTTCCTAGCCTTTCCCTCAAAAATACAGTTTCCAATTTTCCTCCATCAATCAGCTTCTGTCTTTTGAGAAGATCTATCAAGGTTAGTCATTTGGAATCCCGCGCCCCCCGCACCACCC
>NW_022105908.1:13731870-13733015 GCF_000313985.2 Echinops telfairi | reverse complement strand
GTCACTCAAACTTTTGAATTGACCTCTCTGATTTGACTTTAATTGGCCCAGCTGATCTCATGAACCACAGTTGAGTCTCTCTCGCTAGATCACGTTGGTAGATCCAAGGCTTTACCCCAATTATAATGGGTCCCGTAAGATCATCTTTGTTAGTTTTGCTCTTACTTAAAGAATGGAGCTATTAGCTCTTTGAAATAGCTGGTCGATGGGCAATGCTTTTGCTCACATTTGGAAAAACGTGTTGAGGCCAATAGTTTTGATTAAAAATGAAAATGCAAAACTATGTGAGATCTCAAGTTCAATAGCTATGGCATGATTCTTCTTTCTTTCTTTCTTTTGATTCTTATTTCTACAGTTTGGACCACAGTCAAAGTTGATAGTCTTCCTTTATCTTTGAGGTCTCCTTTACTTTCCATGTAAAACTGCTGCTTCATGTGGGTCAACTTTCCACACACTTTTTCCCAAGCATCGGTAATTTTGGAAGATGCCCACTTGAGTTTTATTAAAATGTTGATATTAACCCTGATCTCAAAATTGTTTTAATTCATTTAGTCTTAAGCAAAATTCAAGCTAATGATGATGATTTTGGGGGACAAGTCATAACTGGGGAAAGTAATGGGTCTACCAAGGGAATCTAGAGAGACTCACCCCAAACAGTGGTTAAAATACTCAGAATTTATCTTTTTTGGAAGGTCCCCTAACAAGACTTGGACAACTGTATTACTGAGAGATCAGAAAGACAGACATATATAAAAATATTTTGTTTTGAATAAGGGCATCTGTTTATGTGCTGGCCTACTAGTAGCAATGCTTTTTTGACTTGCTGTCATAATGTTAAACAAATGACAATTATACACACTTCAAATGCCTTTGGGAAAGTCGCAAGCTACAGCAAAACATATTCACAATATTTTTTTAATTTGACTATCTCTTTTTAATTGTGGCAGATATCCATGCAACAAAACACTTGCTATTTCTTTGTGTGTGTGTGTTCACTTTAAAGAAATCATTATTTTTAAAAATTTAATCATTTTATTTGGGGCTTGTACAACTCTTATCACAATCCATACATACATCCATTGTGTCAAGCACATTTGTACATTTGTTGCCATCATCATTCTCAAAACATTTGCTTTCTACTTGAG
>NW_022105908.1:13707484-13730697 GCF_000313985.2 Echinops telfairi | reverse complement strand
CATCCCAGCCCAGTGCAGATCAAGTCCATAAGTCTGATATTAGCCCATATGTCTGATACCAATCTATAAAGTCCTCTTCAGACTCATGAAATGCATGAAATGACACCAAATGCAGGAAGATCACAGGCCAGTGGGTGGGAAGTCTTGTGGATCCAGTGGCATTGTAAGTATCTCAGGCCTGGCAGGGGTCTCCCTCCACATGGCATCTCTGGCTCCAGAGGTCTGGCTCCATCAGCCTCTCTGCATGTGTCTTCTCCACAGGGATGTCTAGCAGGAAGTAAGCAGAGAAAGCAAGTGTCTCCTGCCTCCAAGGAGGAAGACAGGAGTTCCCAGAAACCTCAGGAGAAGGTCATGCCCACACAGAGGCCTCGTTGGCTACGATCTGATTGACAGGCTAGACTCCACTCCTTCACTCTTAATCCTCAAATTGACAACAAATTATATGACTACCACACTCTTGTTCCCAATTTTGTTTTTTATCTTCCGAAATAAAATTTTATAAGGGTCCATTATGAAAATGAGAATGTAGTGCTAACTTGGTATACTGGTGTATTCATTAGGTTGCAAGACTCTTCCTTCCAAATAGCTTAAGATTGGGAGCGCTTTTGTTGCCATACAGTATTGTTTTCCTCCTTGCATAATTTTTAGCTTTGAATTAATTCTCCATAGGGTAATTTATCTACCTTGTAATTAGTGTAGGAGGAGAAGGGCAAATATGTATGGGCCATAGAGAAGTCACCACACCACATTATCTGGCCAAGTGAGAATCAACACTGAACTAACAGGAAAGAAACGTAGAGGGGACTCCTCTGGGCTCACACTCACACTCACACTGAAAAATAAAATTTATTTTCCTGAACGAAAGAAACAAAACTTTTATGCCTCAGATAATATAGCTGGTCATTTAAGCTGTGTAACACACCTAAAGCTAGAGATGAGATGTGGTAGAAACAAAAGAATCCCAATTGACAAACTGCCAAACTTTAGTCATGTATACAAGGTTTTCCATGTCATTCACCGTCCAGCAGACCTGAAGCTTGATCCCGGTGGGATAGAGCTAGACAATCCAGGCAAGAAGAATCGCTCGCCGACCCACGGAAGTATGATCTAAATGAAAGTATTGCTATTTTGCCTTTTAATGCATTTTCCAGTTAATATGAGAATTTACTGCAATAAATACTATATATGACGTTATTACCAGAGTAAATTCAGAGTAACTCATTCCTGTTACCATTGTGGCTAAAAGATTTGCACCTCTTTCTCTAATTCTATAGACGCTAAGCATTGAATCCTCCTTGCAACATGAATTCAAAGAATTTATAAAACAAAATCAATCTAACATAAATAAGAATCAGGCCAATGTTATTAAACCAAGCTCTTCTACATTACAGAACAGAAGGTCTACCGATTGGCCTGTAATTGGGAAATACACTTGCACTAGAGAAGGAGCAGAGAATATGTATTCTGAAGAAGATGATGTGATTAACTAGGAAAAATAGAAAAATACCCTAGAATGTATGGCTTTTTTGAGCTGATATGGTCCATGAGCCTCAGCCTCTTGTATCAAAATATACCCTAAGTTTTGAGAAGTTTTCAATATCTCCCTGTCATGAGACCTCAGTTCTGTGGTTGACTTTCACGCTTTGAGCTGCCTCAATAGAAAGCTCAAATTGAAAAACAAAACTCGCGATGAAGTCCTCTCTTTTTCCAAGGTTCACCATTTTGGTGAATGTACTTACATTCACCCTAGATATGTGCTGTCTCTGGTCATTCTGGAAAATTACAAAAGACAAAAATGATTTCCACTAAAGAATGAATGCTAAAGAAGACCTTTAAAAATTAAAGAAAGAAAGAAAGAAAGCCTTTGAGACTTAACCTACAGAACTGCGTTAACATAACCCAGAGAGACTAAAAAGAATTCCACAGCAGAGTAAGTTTCCAGCAAATACCATTGAGATTTGTGTCTTTGACTTAAAAAACGACAGAAAGAGTTAGAAAGGAGGCGTGATTCTCCACACTTTGGCATTTCCCATGAAGTGTGGTTGGTCCCTGGCACAGCCCCATGGACTCATGCCTGAGTTCTGAGACTAGAGCATACTGAAATAAAAGTTTTTTGGGATAGCCGAAACAACTGTTTGTCTTCCATATCTATAAGGCATAAAAGCCCAAGACTTGCTCAGCATCAGTATAATCTTCTCTCTATGTGTCCACACACTTTTCTACAATCGAGCCCAGGAGGCTGTCAGGAACATGACTGAATTTCTTTGAGGGAGATGCCAGGAGTAACTAACATCAACAGGATTTTTGGATGTGCATTATTCTTGAAATACTTAGGGGACATTATGTCTGTGCTCATGTGGAACGTGTACATGGACCAAGAGGCAGTTGTGCAAACAGAACAAAGTGTAATCTTGGGCCAGGCACCTGTCCGAGGAGGATTAGCCTGCCTGCCCTGATGGGACCAGAGGGCCACAAATCAATGAGCCATCAGCCGAGGCAGCTGCACCAAATGGACCATCAAAGCACCACCCTGCCTTGGAATTTCTATGGATGGAGACCCATTTAGAGATCCTGAAGCTGAGAATCCTCTCCCCGTCCTCTTTATTTGCCCACCTGGGGTTTCTTCTTACTCCCTTTATTGCTTTACCCTCCCCCCTGGCCAGCTTAAAACTTGCTCTCCACCACAGATAAGCAGGACTTCTAGGTCCTGCAATGGAGGCCCATGGAGTTAGCCCTGGAGTTCGGGCTCCCTTCTCTCCTCTCCCTCCCTGGCAGTGCGGATTCTCTCACTCCCTGCTCCCTAAGGGAAGCACAGAATAAACTTCCCCTTTTTCTTCTCTCTGGCCTGGCTTCGGTTCATCTTTGTGGTGAACGTAATACAAGGGAATACTGCATGGTTTAAAAATCAGGAAAAGTGGGCAGCAGGGTTGTATCCTCTCACCATACTTATTCAATCTGTATGCTGAGCACATCATCAGCGACGCTGAACCGCATGAGGGGTGCTGCATCCGGATTGGAGGAAGGCTTTTAACAACCTGTGATACGCAGATGACACCACCTTGCTTGCTGGAGGTGAGGAGGTCTTGAAGCACTTGCTGATGAGGATCAAAGATTGCAGTCTTCAGGGACAGCCCCCTCCCGGCCCCCATGGATTAAGCCTCTAGTGAATTCCCTCTGACCACAGAGTAGGAATGTGAAAGGCCTTGCTATCAGATAGAGATTATGGCAGATGTAGCTAGGTGAAAATGTAATATCTTATCATTTGATCTTCCTCTTGACTCATTCTAAAGCTTTTTCATTTTCTAATATGTTCTGCTGTCTTTTTGATTGAGGATGTTGTATGTCTGATCTAGTCATTGTTGTTGGGTTTTTGTTTGTGCTTTGTATGTTTTTCTGTATATGAAATCCAGGATAAGTAAATATATAGAGACAGTAATTGGATTAATAATTGCTTAGGGGCATGGCAGGAGGCGTTGGGGAGAATGGGGAGCTGGCAACAATGAATACAAAAAGAAAAGATTCTGAAATCATGTGGTAATGTTGCACAACTTTTCTTAATAGTGATCTAATGATTAAATTGTACGCTATCTGAATTATATGCCAATAAAGCTATTTAAAATTTTCTTAGGGTTATGGCAGGGAATGTTGGAGGAAATGGGGGCCTACAATAATAGCTACAAGAATTAATATACTGTTATAAATTTGATTATTATTATGATTGCACAATACTTTTTAATATATTTCAACCATTGAATTCTATGACATGTGAATTACAAAAAAAATCAAGTACCAAACATATATACAGATAACCCTATAAATCATAATTTCCCCCAATTTTACAACTTTATGAGAAGAATTCAAAGAGAGGTACTTTGGAAAATAGCTTGAAATCTATTAGTTTGTCATAGTAAACATGACACTGTTATTATTGTCACGATGGTGTGGGAACACTAAATATCAGCTTTAACTATCATCTTGTCAATGTTTCAAAATGCTACTGATATTTTCTCCAATTTTTAAGTCAGCGTTGTCTTGATTGACTAAGTTCAGACTAATCAAATGGCTTCACAGAATGACACTTTCGTGTCATCTCTCCTAGAAGGCTATTTAATTTCTATTGTATCTTACAAAAGCATTTGATAACAAGAACAATAGGCACAGCTGGTTGTGTTAGTGTGCCACATGAATCAGAGTGAATTTAAAGTTCTGGTAAAAGCTTCCAGTAAACTTCTCTCTGTATCATAAAATGAAGCTCACTTCATACCATTTAACCCAATTGTCAGTTTTCTGAGTTCATATTTTGGAAGTGACTTCTCTATACATACTTTAAATTTTAAATTTTGATCTGTGAAAACACATATAGTGGTTTTATGATTTCTGATTTAAGCCTTACTAAGGTCAAACTATAAAGTTAGAAAGGAGATAACTTATTGAAAATAGAAAGCCCCCAAACACCACTTTTAGAATCCAGTTGGATTAAAAATGGAAGGAAAAAAAATCTCATTCATATGCCACTGGAAGGCTTTGGGAAGAAGAAGAAAATGATGGGAAATGGAAGACTATCTTATCATAACTCACTTCCAAACTGAATTACATATGTATAACATATGTATTGATAAGAAGGTAAGAGCAGAAGGGACTGTTAACCTACTTCCTACTTAAAATGTTCCATTCCTGCACCTATTTAGAATTCACTTCTTTAAAACAAAATTGGTGACACAACATAGCTGGGTATAGGAAGCAGAGAAAATAATTGTTTCTAAGTTATCTTTAATTCTTGAGGTAGTTAATTGTGCCAGCCGATAAACACATGTGGGGTTAATTGAAGGGTGGAGGGATAAATGGCTCCAGCCTCGCCTTTCTAGTTCTCCGGTCTCTTGCTTTGTGATAGTCGGACCAGGGTGCAGCTGCCTTAGCCAATTCCCTGCCTTAGCTGTCAAGGCTCACTTCCTGTAAGACATCTCTGAGGAGAAGCCACATGGACCTACCCCAATACAGCCCTGGGTGCAGGAGCACCGGTGTGGAGACCCCTGTCAGTGCTGAGATGCTTACACATTCACTAATTTGGCTTTCCTCCTACAGTCAGCATCATAGTGTGTGTTTTGTGAGATGGAGGAGGACTTTGTGGATTGGTGTTGAACAAACAGGCTAATGTTGGGCTTGGGCTGGGGAGCACTGGGTTGGGATGTTTTCTTGATGTGCACTTACCCTTTATATAAAACTCTCTTTTATACACGAGTTTCTGTAGATTTGTTTCTCTAAAGAACCCAGACTCACACAGTTCTCAAATAACAAAGAACCCATCAATTTAATTTCTCATATTCAGTTGGGGCAAGGCAATGGGACAGCTAAGGATACGTGGAGCCCTGGTGTTGTAGTGGGTTACACACTGGGCTCCTATCTACAGCCACTCAGCAGAGAAAGACAGAGTTTTCTGCTATTTGTAAAGATTTACAGATTTGGAAACAAAGACTCAATTCTCCCCCGTCCTATGTGGTAGCTGTAAGTGAAAATCGACTTCAAAGCCATGTGGATATTGGGTACATTTGTGGTGGGTTTTTTTGTAAATGATGCAAAAGGCCCTTTGGAGTCTACAGTTTAAGTCAGAAACCTAGTGGAGATCATGAGGAGGGGCACACCCAGCAAAAGTCATGGGAGATAAAATTAGGTGAGACCAAAAACTAAGAAATTATCACTTAGTTCTGATTAAACAAATAGGACAGATCATAAATTGCATGAATCCTAGACATAAGTAGAAAGTGTTAGCAGAAAAGCCACATATCAGGGTTATTAACTAAGAAAACCATATAAAGTTAGCAATTAACAGAAGGGAAACATACAAACTCAGATGCTATTAGGAGGATCAAACGATCTAATCTTGATCCAACTGTGGTGAGGTTATGTGAGCAAAACAACTTGATACATTCTATGACCACTTCAGAATGGCATCAAAGAAGTTAGGACAGAGAGATTATAGGGACCGAGGACTCTAGGGAGGTGGGTGTTCCCATATTTTCCCACAAGCACTGCATCTGTGACTCATCTTAAATTTGTTTATAGCACACTGAAATGCACCGGTTACTCCCACCTGCAATTCCCAATACGTCCATCTGCTGCAATCTGGGATACTGTAAAGCAAACCACAGATGCTATAGTTCTTGTGGGCAGGTGTCCTTGAGATGGAATGACGCACTGCCCCGTCTTGTGCCATTCTCACAACTGTCCCTATGCTGGAGCCACTGTGGGACACATCTCCCTGAGGGCTTTCTCCCTTTTCGCTACACTTCCACCTTAACAAGCATGACATTCTTCTCTAAGCACAGGTCTGTCCTGAAAACATGTCCAAAGTGTGTAATGCAAACACTTGCCCACCTGACTCTAAGGAGCACCCTGGCCATACTTCTTCCAAGACAGAATGGTTTGTTCCCTTGGCAGTGGGTGGCACGCTCAATACATTTCCCTGGCACCGTAATTCAAATGCACCTATTCTTCTTTGGGCTTCCTTATTCTGTGTCCAACTTTCACATGCACATGAGGCCATGGAGACCACCCTGGCTTGGGTCAGGCACACCCTAGTCCTCAAACTAGCATCCTTGCTCTTCAACACGCTAAAGAAATCTTGTGCAGCAGATTTACCCAGGGCAACACATTGATCTCTTGACTGCTGCCGCCATGTGCATTGACTGTAGATTCAAGCAAGACAAAATCCTTGACAACTTCAACCTTTTCCCCATTTATTATGATGGTGCCTACTGATCCAGTGATGAGGATTTTTATTTTCTTTACATAAAATTGTAATCCATATGGAAGACTGCAATCCTTGATCTTCATCAGCAAGTGCTTTAAGTCCACCTCATTTTCAGCAAGCAAAGTTGTGTTATCTGCATATCACAGGTGGTTAGTAGCCTTCCTCCTTATCTGAGGTCTTGTTACCCTTCATTTAATCCAAGTTTTCTGATGGTTCGCTTAGCATACAAATTGAGTAAGTATATAAGTATATGGGGAGAAGATGCAGCCCTTGCACACACCTTTCCTGATTTTAAACCATGCAGTCTTCCCTGGTTCTGCCTGCACAGCTGCATCTTGATTCATGGACAAGTTCCACATGAACATAATGAAGTGCTTTGGAATTCCCATTCTGTTTAAGACTATCCATAATTTGTTATGACCCACGCAATCACATTACCGGGCAGACTCAATAAAACACAAGTAAAAATATTTCTGGTATTTTCTGTTTTGAGCAAAGTTACATCCGATACCAGCAATGGTATCTCTTGGTCCATGGCTTCTTCTGAATCCAGCCTGAACTTCTGGCAGCTCCTTGCCAATGTACTGATGCATTCATTGGTGAATGATCTTCAGAAAAATTTTATTTGCATGTGACATCAATGATCTTGTTCTATATCTTGAGCATTCTGTTGGATCACCTTTCTTTGGAATGGGTACAGATATGAATATTTTAATTCGTATTTATCCATTCCTGGAGACTTGTTTTCAGTGCAGTTTGAACTTCTTTCTTCAGCACCATTTGTTCTTGCTCATATGCTACCTCCTGAAAGGGTGGAATGATGATTTGTTCCTTTTGGTACAGTGACTCTGTGTATTCTTTCCATCTTCTTTTGATACTTCTGCTTTATTCAATATTTTGCCCATAGAATCTTTCAATATTGCCACTCAAGGCTTGAATTGTTTCTTTGGTTCTTTCAGTTTAAGACATGCTGAGTATGTTCTTTCCTTTTGGTTTCTAACTCTAGGTCTTTGCACGCTCCATTATGATATTTGACGTCGTCTTCTCAAGTTGTCTTTTGGAATTTTCTATTCAGCTCTTTGACTTCATCCTTTCTTCATTTGCCTTAGCTACTCTATGATTAATAGCTTGCTTCAGAGTCTCTTCTGACATCCACTTTGATCTTTTCTTCGTTCCTGTCTTTATAATGACCTTTTGCTTTCTTGAATGATGTTCCTGACGTCCTTCCATAGCTCGTATCAGGTCTGTCATTAATGTTCAATGTGTCAAATGTGTTCTTCAGATGTTGTACAAATTCACCTGTGATAGACTCAAGGTTCTTTGGGCTCTAGTTGACTAGTTTTTATTTTCAGCATCAACCTGAACTTACATATGAGAAATTGATGGTCTGTTCCACAGTCAGCTCCTGACCTGGTTTTAGCTGCTGATATTGAGCTTCTGTAGTGTCTCTTCCTACAGATGTAGTCAATCTGCAGCTTCATCTCTAGCATCAAGGTCATATTTTCCAACTACTCTTCTGTCTTCTTTGTCTCCACCTTTTACATTCCAATCACCAGGAATTAGGAATGCAACTTGATTTCATATTTTATCAAAAACCGACCAAAGAGTTTGATCACGCTTGCTGCTATCGAGTCTATGCTGACTCATAACGACCCCCTGAGTGTTTCTGAGACTGTAACTGTTTATGGGAGTACAAAGCCCAGTCTTTCTCCCATGTAGCTGCTGCTGGTTTGTAGCTGCGGCACATTCAGATCACAGCCGAACATATAACCACGACCTTACCAAGACTCCTTTAAGACCTTGGTAGAATTCTTCAATTTCTTCATCACTAGCTTATGTGGTTGGCACATAAGTTAAATAAGAGTTATAATTATTGAATGTCCTTGAGTTGGACAGATAAAATCCCATCACACAGCATTGTATTTCAAGATAGACCTTGAAATGTCCTTTTTTGACTAGGAAAGCAGTACCAATCCTCTTGACTGTGTTGTTCCCAGCATAGCAAACCTTGTGCTTTTCTGATTCAAAATGGCCCACGCCAGTCCATTCTGTTCATTCATGCCTAGCATATCAATCATTGGGATTCCATTTCATTTTTGACCACTTCTAATTTTCCTACATTCACGCTTCATTAGTAAATTTTGGCTGCTGTTTCTTATTACCTTGAGTCATGCCCTATCAGCAATTGAAGAATCCACTCCCACGGCCTTTTCTCCATTCATAGCACCATGTGAACTTTCTATTTCGAGAATTCAGCTCCTCCTCAGTCTTAGTTGGAGTTCCTTCTGATCCGGGCACCATCAGCTTTCTTCACGACATCTGCTTATGCACCCACTGGTCTTCAGTGATTGTATTGGGAAGTGACCACACAATGATATGTTTTTTTGTTCTTTGATGCCTGATATTTGATCCCTTGATCCCTTCAGCACCTTGTGATCACATTCTGGTGTGCTTTTTCCATGTGGGCTTTGTTACTTCTAAGCTAGATGGCCGCTTGTTGATCTTCAAGCCTTGTTTATTTATTAAAAAAAATATTTTCCCCATGTGTTGCTCTGTATATTTGTTTTTGTGATAGTTTCTTTTTTATCTGAAGGACTCTTTTTCTTCTTCTTCTTTTTTTTTTTTTTTAGCAATTCTTGCAAAATCCTAATGAATTTTTAAAACTTTTTACTGTTTAATTTGCAATGTCTTAATTTCACCTCATTTTAGAGTGACAATCGGTGATTGAAGACTTTTGGTTGACAATTACTTTCTTTCAATACTGCTGTAGAGGACAACAAAGAACTCCCCCAAATCTCAAATGTAACTTAAGGAGAATATCTCTTAAGCCGTAAACAGGGTAAAGAAAGATAAAGACATATTACAGGACAATCATGGTGTCCAAAGACCACTGAAATACGACATGAGATTACAAGGGAAACTATCACAAAAGCGTAACTGACAGCAGATAAATACATAACAGCTGCAGGCAGACGACAGAAGCAGAATGGGACTATGATCGAGTTTAATGCTTTCTGCTTCACAGCAGAGATTATGAGATTGGTTCGTGGCCCAGGACAGGACTCATGACCATGTGAGCCGAGTACCCAGGCAAGTCCCTGAAGGAGAGACTACCCCTCCCTGGGCTGGCTAGTGGTAGTAAATATACTCGATCGGACTGCCAAGCCATTCACATTGCTGGTTACTGGTCAGAAGGAATTCATGGGACTCTGGACCTTCATGGAGACACAAACATAGATTTGGAGCTCTCAGGGTAACCACAGCATCCCCCAAACTTAGTGTTCAGAAAAGTACATATAGCGTCACTAGGACTCAGAACTGACCCCATGGCAGTAGGTATTTATATCTTCCCATGGCCTCCTAACTAGAAGTACAGCCAAAGTGTTCCTTAAAGGCAAGGAGAGAGAGGCTTGTCATACATAGTTTGGACATGTTTTAAGGAGAGACCAGTCCCTGAAGAAGGGCGTCATGCTCAGTAGAGAGCCAGTGAGGAAGAGGAAATCCCTCCAGGAGATGGATTGACACTGTCTTGCAACAGTAGGTTCAATCCCAGTCACAGTGGTGAGGATGGAGCAGGCCGAGGCCCTGTTTCGTTTTGTTGTTCTTAGGCTGGCTATGGGTGGGAATGGATTTCATGGCACCTAACCACAACAACAACAACAACAACAACATTGCCTCCTGGCCTGCACCTTTTCTGAGGAGAAGTTGTCACTTCGGTTTTATGGAAGGCCTCTTGCCTGTTACACTATGCTGTCTCTTACTGCTTTCAGATCTTCTTTACCGTCTTTGCGTTCAAGGATTTTGATTGCAATGCTGCTTGGTATCAAATTCCTACATTCATTCCAGGTGACGCTTGCCTAGTTTCCAGCATTTGCAGATTCAACTTCTTGGGCCGGCGTAAACATTTTCCTGACATGATCTCTTGAAGTGTTATTTATGTTGTCTTCTTCTTTCTTCTCCGTTCAGGATCTCCACAGTCTACTTCTTTAATTTCTTGATCGCACAGCACAGTTCCGTGTGCCCTTGCTCTTTTCTCTGGTTTCCTAAGGCCCTTGGGAAATGCGATGGCCATTTCCCCTAGTTTGCCTCCCCAGTCTGCTGAAATCTATTTTTAATCTCTCCTTTACATTTTTAATTCAATTATTTTATTCCTCAATTCCAATATTTCTACGTGGTTCTTTTTCTGTTCTGTCTTCCCAGTAAGTTTCTCATTTTGTTCTCTGATCTACATTCGGTCATTATCTCTGCTAATTGCATTTTTAACATAGTTAACATTAGTGTTTGAAAGTCTTCTGTTTTCCCCCATGCTACCTCCATAAGACTGATTTCAGCTTTTCCATAATGGCCTTCTCCTATGTTCTTGGATATGTGAGAATGTTCAGTTGAACCTTAGGTATCGAGTATTTTACTAGAGTAAACCTGGAATTCAGAATCTCATCTTTATTTGGAATTTAGGTTTGTATCAGAGGACTTCAAAAATTCCATTGAAATACTTTGTTATCTTTCTATTCTTTTTACCCCCTGAACATTTTGAAGCACTGTTATATACGTGTTTTTAATTATTGTATTTTTCTTCTTCCCCTACATTCCACTAGAGGGCGCACTAGCTCTTTTGTTCTTTCATCACTGACAGTCCTCAAGGTGCCATGGAAGAAAACCTTGTGGGCAGTGAACCTCCTTTGTAGAGCTTACTACCCACAACCCAAGTCTTGGAGAAATCCTTAGAGTTTGCTATGAGACCAGCGAACTACTCTGGCAATGTGTAATGCCCATCCTTCTCTGGTGGGGCTTCAACCATTTTCTTGATTGATATAATGTCTTGATCTGATTCCAAATTCCCTAAATTGTCCCTCCAACACATTTCATTGATGGTAGTTATTTTGGAAAGTTTTTCAGTCATTGGAGATTGGTTCAGAGACTCACCCTGTGGCCTTTAACCATTAACTCTCAAGAAGAGCTCTGGGGCCAGAGTGGGTTATGCACCGGGCTACTAACTGCAAGGTCAACAGTTTGAAACCACCAACCTCTCTGGAGGAAAGGCTTTCTACTCCAGTAAAGATCTACAATCTAGGAAGCCTATGGACACAGTTCAAAGCATCTCTTTTGTTATGGAAACTGGAAGCAATACAAATTATTTATTGTCTTCATTTTATCTAGGACTGCGATAATAGAAAAACACACATGGCCAGCTTTAACAAGCAGACATTTATTTTCTCCCAGTTTAGGAGGCTTCGGCCCTAACGCAGGATGCTAGATGTGGAAGAAACCCTTCTCTGTTTCAAGAAGGTCCTTGTATCTTTTCTGTATTTGCCCCTGGGTGATCTTCAGGGGGCTTGGTATTTCTCTTCCCCCATTTATACATCCTTGTATCATCTGTTTCTTTTATATCTACAAAAAGACGGACTCGAGAAATAATCTACTAATATTGTCTTATTGATAAAGCAAAGTAAACCCATTCTCAAGTGGGATTATGGCCACATATGTACCAAACCAAGACAAATGTATTGTCATCAAGTCGACTACAACTCTTAATGATTCTACAGGACAGAGAACTGCCTCCAGGGGGTTTCCAAGTCTGTGATCGTCATGGAAACGGATGGTCACAGCTTTCTTTCAGAGTACCATTCGGGTTTAAGCTAATCATCTCTTGGTTAGCCGCTGAACGATTAACCACTGGGCCATTGGATATAGGTATTAGGCTTTACGGCATGTATTTTGGATAGACACAAGTTAATCCAAACAATTTATTTAACCTGTTGAATTGGAGGGGATTAGGTGGATCACACTTTTTATTCATTTTCCTGGCTACCAATAGGATAGTAAGAAGTAGCGAACCACCAGAAAAAGCCATGTTTATTCATTATTCTCTTTGCCCGAGGTATTGTGTGCAGCTTTTTTTCTAAAACCGACTGTATTTATGGGCTCATAAGCCATGAAGAGAAAGATTTTACTCCATCACAGCCTTGTTCCTTCGGGTACCAGCCAGGTGCTTTAATTTTTTGACTGGTCACTGAAGCTACAGTCTGTCAGTTCTAGCCCAGTAATCTATTTTTGTTGTTGTTGTTTGCTGTTTTTCTTAAATTGTTGTTGGATAATAAAGAGGCTCAATTACCTATGTCTCCATCTTGGGGGAAGAGTGGAACATTCTATTAGCTGATATTTTGGCAGAACTCCTTCTTCTCGGCTCTGTGTTTTCATACGTGCCAGTCCCTCCCAGGAGATTTTGAGCCTGCTGCCTGACTTACGGGTCTCGCACTCCTTCTTAGGTGGTATTGGGTCAGCTTTGACTCATAACGACCCTCTGTAGAACAGACTGAGACACAGCCTGGTCCTATGCCATCCTCACAACCATTCTATGTTTGAGCCCTTGCTGCAGCCACTGCTCCAATTCATCTTGGCCAGGGCCTTCCTCTGGTTTCCTGCCCCTTCACTGTACCAAGCATGAGGTCCTTCTCCAGGGACTGGTCTCCCCTCATAAGATGTCCAAAGTCCGTGAGATGAAGTCTCAATGTCCTTGCCTGTAAGAAGCCTTCTGGCTGGACTTTTTTCAGGACAGAGGTGTTCTTTTGGCAGTCTGTGGTACTTTCAATATTTTCCCCATGCACCATAATTCATATGAAGCAATTAAAATACCGTGGCTTGGGGCGGCCGCACCTTAGTCTTCAGAGGAGCACCCTTGTTTTTCAACTCCGTAGAGAGGTCTTGTGCAGCAGATCCCCAAGTGCAAAGTATCATTTGATCTCAGCTGCTCCTTTCGTGAGCACTGATTGTGGATCCAAGCAAAATGACATGCTTGACAATTTCAATCATTTCTTCGTTTATTATGATGTTACTTACTGATCCAATTGTTAGGCTTTGGGTTTTCTTTACTTGTTTTGTCCTTGATTTTAGGGTTAAAGCTTTATTTGCATTAAGTTGTAATCCATATTGAATTCTCTAATCCTTGATCTTAGTAGCTCACAATTGCCCAAGACAATCCTTTGAAACAATATTCTCTCTCTCTTTGCTTCCATTTTTAGTATCTTTTATTTAAATCTTTCCACAAACGTTTTGAAGTCACCTCTCATTTACACATATCTCACTGGCCTGTTTCTCTTGAAATCCAGTATAAGACAGAGTATTGCCATCTTAACAATATTACATATTTCAATCTAGGTCCATAACATAAATAGATATTTTTTTCACAATGTATTTTTCCAGTGTACTTGGTTTAATTTATTCTAAGTTTTTTCATTCTTTTGGATGCTAGTGTAAATGGAATTATTCTCAAAAGTCCTTTTGGAATGGCTAGTACATAGTAACATAACAGATTATTGGCTGTTGACCTTGTGCCTGTAATTTTGCTGATTTAAAAAGAAATCATTTCATTGGGGGCTCATACAGCTTTTATAACAATCCATACACCCATCCATTGCGTCAAGCACATTTGTTGCCATCATCATTCTCAAAACAGTTTCTTTCTACTTGAGCCCTTGGTATCAGCTCCTCATTTTAGCAGATTTTTCTTATTTGTTTTATAAATTCTTGTTGATTTCTATTATAAGGAATCATGTCATCTGCAAAATCACAGTTTCCTTTATGTTTTCCCTTTTTTTTTTTGGATGCCTTTTCTTTTTATTCTTTCTTTTCCCCCTTAATTTTCTACCAAGGACTTCTGTTCTTAGAGGTGGAGCTTTCAACCTTCTACTATTGAATATAATAATAGCTCTAAGTTTGTCATAAATTCTCTTAATGACCTAATAGGGTCCACCTTTAACCTCAGCCTGCAAATTTTTTATCCTGAAAGGGTACTGAATTGTTTCTGTGTCATTTAGATAGCCAGGGTGTCCCCCCACCCTCTATATGCTATTAATGTGATACATATTGAACGTTTTTTGGAATCTTGAAATATATTCAGAAGTGTATTTTCAGAAGTAATATTGGGCTGTACTTTTGTTCTGTTATGTCCTTGTCTGGGTTTTGTTTGAAGAGGAAGCTGATGACAAAGATTAAGACAGCACATTATAAAGGTGGGTGAGTGCAGAGTGGAGACTCAGAGTCCATCGGTAGGCAACTGAACACACCCTTGCTGAGGGGTTGTGGGGAGGAGACGAGCCAATCAGGGTGCAGGGTAGCAACGATGAAATATATAACTTTCCTCTAGTTCTTAAATGCTTCCTCCCCCCCATTATCATGATCCCCATTCTAACTTATAAATCTGGCTAGACCAGAGGATGTACACTGGTACAGATAGGAACTGGAAACACAGGGAATCCAGGATAGATGACTCCTTCAGGACCAGTGGTGAGAGAGGCGAGGCCTGAAGAGTGAAGGGAATGTGGGGTAGAAGGGGGGAACCAATTACAAGAATCTAAGTATAGCCTCCTCCCTGGGGGATGGACAGCAGAGAAGAGGGTGGAGGGAGACGTTGGACAGTATAACTTATGACAAAACTATAATAATTTATGAATTATGAAGGGTTCATGAGGGAGGAGGAAGTGGGGAGGGAGTGGAAAATGAGCAACTGATATTAAGGGCTAAAGTAGAAGGCAAATGTTTTGAGAATGATGAGGTCAAAAAATGTACATATGTGCTTGACACAATGGATGTATGTATGGACTGTGATAAGAATTGTACGAGCCCCCAATAAAATAATATTTTAAAAAGATTAAGAGCAGTATTTCCTTTTCCGTATTTTGGAAGAGTGTACGTAGGATATGTGTTGACTATTATGTAAGTGTAAGTTATTTAGATTCATTTGGAAAGTTTTTTGAAAACTAATTGAATCTCTTCACTTGCTATACGGCCACTGAGATTTTCTATTTCTTGTTGTGTCAATTTTAGATGATTTTTATGTTTCTGGGAATGCTTTCTAAATTTCATCTATATGATCTAATTTGTTGGCATCAAATTGTTCAAATATTCTTCTGCCATCTTTTTAAGTAATATTCTTTTATTTCTGATTTTATTTATCTTTGTCTTCTTGTTTTTAAAGTCAGTTTGTTCATTGTGTTGCTAACTGGCAAACTTAATAGAGTTTTATTTAAATTAATTACTGACAATAAACAGCTTATTTCAGCCTTTTGATGCCATATATACTCGTGTATAAGCCACTTTTTGTCAGCACATTTTTAATGTAGTTTTTGTTGTAAAACTAGGTGCCTCAGCTGATATTCGGGTTGGCTTATACTCGAGTGTATACGGTATTTATTTTCCTGTTTGTTCCCCAATACTTACACTACTGGGTTTGATTTTGTTTGAATTTTTTTTCTTTTAACTTGTCATTGTTCATTGGGTGGTTTACAAAATAGGTCAGGTTTCCTTTCAACGATTCATATACATGTTGTTTCATCTCATTAATTACAATCTCCATAATGTAACCTCACATATCCCACTTCCTCCTTGTGCTTCCTGCTACCATTTCTCCTTTCCTTACTCTTCTGAGCTTTATCCTTGGGCAACTGCTGCCATTCTTATTGTAAATGATTGGTTACTTCAAAGTGTGTGTACCATTCTAGTGTTATTGTTCCCTTTAAAGCAGTGGTTCTCAACCTTCCTAATGCTGTGACCCTTTAATACAGTTCCTCAGGTTGTGATGACCCCCAACCATAACATTATTTTTGTTGCTACTTCATCACTGTCATTTTGCTACTGTTATGAATCAGGTGTCCCCTGTGAGCGGGTCATTCGACCTCCAAAGGGGTCTGACCCACAGGTTGAGAACCACTGCTTTAAAGACTTGTCTTTTGTTTGGCTGAAAATTGAGCTGTGACAGTGAGTTCATCTCCTACCCTAAAGATGACTAAGGGCCATATTTTCAGAGATTGGTTGTACAACCTCTATCTGACCTGTAAGTCTAGTCTTCTTGTTAGGTAGCTGGCATAGGGACTGGGGCGTCCATTATGCATACTCAGAGGTTTGAGCTTTTGGCCAGAAAGGGGTGGTCCACCTAGGTGGGCGTTACACCTGGATTGGCCCATCTAAGCCAGGTGAATTTCATTCAGCCAATGGGGTTGACTAGTATTGTCGACCACGCCTCCCAACGAGGCCCCTGAAAAGACCAGAGGTTTTGCTCTGGGCGCTCTTTCCCAGCAGCTGCTACACAATGTAGCGCAGCTGGGCTGCAGTCTGGGGTGGCCAGGCTGCAGTCCCCAGCCGTGCCACGGACGGAGCCAAGGATCGATGTATATCTCTCCCCCAAGAAATCTAACATTCTTTTTTTTTTTGCGATTCTGAGTTTTTCCCACTTTTTCTAGTACCTTCTAATGTGATCCCTTTCAGAGCAGTTGGTAGTGATAGTTGGGTACCATCTAGTTCTTCTGGTCTAAGTGTCCTGCAGACTGATGGTCACATAACCCCTTGGTACATAGGACTGTTTCCATTTATCTTCAATTTTCTTCACTCTTTTTATCTCTGGACAGGGAGAAATCAACAGTCGCACTTTAGATAGACGATCACAAGCTTCAAGACCACAGTTGCTGCTCCCTAAAGTAGGATGTAGAGCACTGTCTTTGTAGACTGTGTTATACCAATTGACCTTTTTGGATGCATTATTTAGATTACCTCTGAACTTTCTTTTCTGTATTTTTAAAGTTATTCCCTTAATCATTACAATGGGAATTACAGATAACATCAAATATAATAATCCTATTATAATTGATACCAATTTAGCTAGAGTTTCTTACAGTAACTCAGATACAAATCCAGCTCTGTCCACCTACTTTATGTATCCATTGTAATAAACTACATTGTCATATTATTTTATGCCCAATACATATTAAAATCATATAGAAACAAAAAGTGGAATCAGAAACCAAAATTTAAACAGTGCTGTTTATTTACAAAGTACCTTTACTGGAGACATTTATTTCTTGAAATGGCATTGTTTTACAGGCTGGTGTCCTTTACTTTTAGCCTGAGAGACTGACTCTGGTGACTTCATGGCATCCATTGGGCTGTTAACCAGAAGGTCAGCAGTTGGAAGCCACCAGCTGTTCTGAGGGAGAAAGATGAGGCTCTCTACACCTGTACACAGTTACAGTATCAGAAACCCACAGGGGCTGTTCTATCCTGTCCTGTGGGTTCACTGTGAGTCAGAATTGACTCAATGGCAGTGAGTGTGTTTGTTGTTTTGTTTTGTAAGGAAGTCTGCAGCTGGTGACAAACTCGTTTAATATTATTTATTAATATTATTATTTGGGAAGTCTTATTTCCTTATTAATTTTTGAAGAATACTTTCACTGATGATAGAATTATCAATCTCCTTTTTTGTCATCACTAGGAATATACGGTTTCATTGCTTTCTGGATTTCAGAATTTCTGATAAGAAATTGGCTATTACTATTAAGAATTCTTCATGTGATAATTTACTACTTTCTTGCTGTTTTCAAATTTTTTCTCTACTTTGATTTTTAGAAAGGAGAAACAGGATACATTTTTAACGTTTTTGGGTAGAGCATGTGAAGAGACATGACAGCTATTAAGACAGGTAACAGAAGAATATCTTAACTTTTAAATAATTTATTTTAAACTCCATGTGAGGCTGGTTCGAAAGTTTAGTAGCCTTTTGAGAGTCACTCCAATCTTACTCATGGACCTCCACTAAGTGCTCATAAAAACAAGTCATAGCAGGCCAAGAGATCAGCGAAAGCCTCCCCACAATATCCTCCTCTATATAGAGTAGATAGAGTGACAAGATTGGATGATATGCTAATCTGACCTAAAAAACAATCCATCTGCTCTTATATATGAACAAGTACTTGGTCTGAGTCTATCTGTGATCGGCTCCATATTGGCCAAAATCCATGTGAGAAATGGAACAAAGACACCTGCTTTGGGAGACAAGTCAGGAAACACTGTTCACAGCCAATGTTAGAGTAGATTAGAAAGTTCTCCAAAATATTTGACTTCTCAGGAAAAGTTTGCTTGCCATTGAGGGTGAGCAATAAATTTGTTAGTGCCCCAAATTCTGTATTGCAGAAGATGCACACAAGCCTATCCTGACACAATCGCTGAAGACAAAGCGGGTGCATAAGCAAATGTGGTGAAGAAAGCTGATGGTGCCCAGCTATCAAAAGATATAGTGTCTGGAGTCCTATAGGCTGGAAGATAAACAAGTGGCCATCTAACTGAGAAACAACAAAGCCCACATGGAAGAAGCACACCAGCCTGTGAGATCATGAGGCATCAAAGGGATCAGATATCAGGTATCAAAGACCAAAAAAAAAATAATAGCATTGTGAATGAGGGGGAGTTCGGAGTGGGGACCCAGGGCCCATCTGTGGGAAATTGGACATCCCCTTGCAGAAGAGCTGCGGGGAAGAGACGAGTCAGTCAGGGTGCAGTGTAGCAATGATGAAACATACAATTTTCCTCTAGTTCTTGAATACTTCCACCACACCCCACTATCATGATTCCAATTCTACCTTACAAATCCAGCTGGACCGGAGGATGTACACTGGTACAGATAGGAACTGGAAACACAGGAAATCCAGGACAGATGAACCCTTCAGGACCCGTAGTGAGAGTGGCGATACGGGGAGGGTGGAGGGAAGGTGAGGGAAAAAGGGGGAACAGGTTACAAGGATCTACAGATAACCTCCTCCCTGGGGGACAGGCAGCAAAGAAGTGGGTGAAGTGTGACATCGGATGGTGTAAGATATGATAAAATAATAATAGTTTATAAATTATCAAGGGTTCATGGGGGAAGGGTGACCAGGGAGGGAGGGGGGAAAATGAGGAGCTGATGCCAAAGGCTCAAGTAGAAAGCAAATGTTTTGAGAATGATGAGGGAAATAAATGTACAAAAGTGATTGACACAATGGGTGTATGTATGGATTGTGATAAGAGTTGTACAAGCCCCCAATAAAATGATTTTAGAAAAAGAAGCATAGATCTGTATCAAAAAAGAAATGAAGAAGAATCACACGGACAAAGCAGTGTAAAACTCAGTATATTTTTAGATGTTCACAATCGCATTTAACAGCTATTACTACCAACACTCTTTGGGTTGAATTATGTTTCCCTAATATGTGTTTTGGAATGCTAATGAGCAAGTATTCGGTCTTCATCCAGGTAGGATTCTTTTTATGTTAATTAATCCATATATATATATATATATGGTGCTTCTTTAACCTCATCACTCAAATGCCAAACAAACTCTCTGACATCAAGGTGATTCCAATTCAAAGCAATCCTATAGGACAGTTGAACTGCTCTCTTTAGATTTCAGAAATGTTGAATCTTAAAGGGGTAGACAGGCTCGTTTTTCTCCTGTGGAGTTGCTGGTTGGTTTCAACCACCAGCTTTGTGATGAGCAGCTTAATGGTAAACAGCCAACTGACTTTGATATCATGATATCATGCCACATGAGATCATCAGGGAACCACGGAATACTGGAATATAAATGTACCTTCCCTTTGACCCAACAGAGCCTTACATTTGCTGGTATCTTGAATTCAGGCTACTAGCTTCGTAAATTGTGCTACAATTTTTTTGTTTTTAAAGCCACTCATATATGGTATTTGTATTAGAGTAGTTAGTACTGGGTAAACACTAAATAAAGGAAGCAATTTAGGCTTAAAATATTTAAATATATTTTCCATGAATATAAATCAATTTTGTGATAAAACATTTATTTATCTATTTATTAAAAGATTTATCAAACTGATTTCTGAAACCTGTCTGTTCCCGCTATTTTGAAAATAGTTGTATCTTTGGATGCAAAACTTGCCTGAATTCTAGAAGACATGCTTGTTCAAGCTTTTGATATTTTGCCAAAAGAGAATCATATTTTAGCTAGGTAGCTGGATGCTTAATAGTTAGTAGGTTATTTAGAACACTTTTTTATAGTCTATACCTAAAGTAAGAATACAAGTAAATAACAAAAAATTTTAGATAATATAAAAATTTTAAATGTTGTTTATTTCAAAGGCCTTTCTTTGCATTTCCTAAAAATATGTTGTATGGATTCTTTTTTAACTAAAACTACATGTTTAAATTAAGATGAGTTCTTTTTAAAAATATTTTTGTTATTTTTTTTAAGACCAGTTCTTTTTTTTTTTTTAATGGGGTGACATGCTTTATTTGATTCAAACTCTCCATTACATAAGATAGAATTTGGCATGCGGTGGGGCTCAATAGCTGGATAATAAATAACTGACTGAATATGTTATTAGTGATTTTTTAAAAATTATTTTATTGGGGGCTCGTACAATTTTTATCACAATCCATACATACATCCATTGTGTCAAGCACAGATGTGCATTTGTTGCCCTCATCATTCTCAAAACATTTGCCTTCTACTTTAGCCCTTAATATCAGTTGATCATTTTCCCCCTCCCTCATGAACCCTTCATAATTCATAAATTATTATAGTTTTGTCATAAGTTACACTGTCCGACGTCTCCCTCCGCCCTCTTCTCTGCTGTCCATCCCCCAGGGAGGAGGCTATACTTAGATTCTTGTAATTGGTTCCCCCTTTCTACCCCACATTCCCTTCACCCTCCAGGCCTCGCCCCTCTCACGACTGATCCTGAAGGAGTCATCTATCCTGGATTCCCTGTGTTTCCCGTTGCTATCTGTACCAATGTATATTCTCTGGTCTAGCCAGATTTGTAAGGTAGAATTGGGATCATGATAGTGGGGTTGGGGGGGAGGAAGCATTTAAGAACTAGAGGAAAATTATATGTTTCTTCGTTGCTACCCTGCACCCTGATTGGCTCGTCTCCTCCCCACTACCCTTCAGTAAGGGGGTGTTCAGTTGCCTACCGATGAACTTTGAGTCTCCACCCTGCACTCGCCCACCTTTACAATGATACGACTTTTTGTTCTTGGATGCTTGATATCTGATCCCTTCGACAGCTCGTGGTCACACATGCTGGTGTGCTTCTTCCATGTGGGCTTTGTAAGACCAGGTCTTAATGAATTAGTTATCCTAGTCTTTTACTTGACAGTCTACGTGGGAGTCCATGTTTGCTTAGCTGCAAAGTCAATTTCTTCCTGACAAGGATGCAATAAAAATAATTATTTATTTTGGAGCTGGCCTTATCTAAAGTTTTGAAGAGAATTGAAAGGATTTTTGTTTTACAAGGTGCATTGGAGAAATGATGGCCTGGCACTGACACAGTTTTCACAGAATCCTAAGACATTGGTCAAAGGTGTTCAAGCATCCATCAGTGATGTTTTAGGATCCCACCTGAGGGATATGGGATCATGATTGAAAAGTTCTGTAATTAATGTTTTAATCAATCACTCTAAGTTTCCATACTCAACTATTAAATAGCAGCCCATTCCCTACTTCTAATCTATACTTCTTGTGAGTAAAATCAAAGTCAACTAAATGACTGTATAATAATCACTTGCGCCAAGGAATAAGCATATCTGTCTTTGTTAATGAGTGCTCTAGTGGGAGCTGTCTGTTCTGTTATGTGATCTGGTGCCTCCCTGCATTCAAATATGTTGTTGTTTCCTCTTGAAATTCTCTTGATTTCATGCTAAGGACTGAGCATGCTTTATTTTTCTTCTTTTTATTACAAGAGTTATGAAATTTACTCAATTAAATCAGGTAAATGAGGCATACTTGATCTCCAAAACTGCCCAAATGAATTTTTTAGAATAAAAATCTCTGAATAACTTTAAAATAAAGAAGCACACTAAATTATCTTAATCTCAGTGTTTCAAATCTGATATTTAAACCAGATCATATATTTTTATGCTGTAAAATTTTATATATTATACATGTTAATATTCAATGGCTATGCCTTTTAACTTAAGTTTAGTAATTATTTGTGCTTTTAAAATGAGAAAGAAATAAAAGTAAAATAAAATGAGAAAATCAAAGCAGAATTTAATCTTTTCATGTACTTTATCTAGGTTAAATTTGACTAATCATTACACACTTTAATGAAGTTTGGCTATTTTCTTAAAGGTAAATATTCTAGATAAAACAAGAAGATATGCATAATGCCTTAACTATAGCATTATCATGCCTTTAATCTAGACTGTCACATCTACTCACCTTTACTACACGTAAAGGCAATTTTACAAATAGACTTGGAATAAGTTTCTTCCCATGGTGTACACTGTTGAATACAGCACAGTTTATCAAACCTTTGGAAATGATATTTTGAAAATGTATCACTTAAACAATAGAAATTCTCATATTCATTTAAGAAAAATGTATTATTTGAAACCTTTGTCCATATTTAAGATGATTAGTGTATTAATTCTAATCAGAACAGAACCTAAATAAAAATAGAAAGAAAAGATATGTAAACATTTGTTTTTGCTCTTCTGTCTATAAAATCTTTTACAAGTAACTTTAGAAATCAAAGATAGCTATTACATGAAATGTGATTTTTTTACCTTCTTACTTCTAGCCTATAAAAGAGCAAATGGGAGGGAGGGGAAAAATGAGGACCTAATGTCGGGGGTTTAAATGGAGAGAAAATGTTTTGAGAAACGATGTACAAATGCGCTTTACACA
>NW_022105908.1:13642213-13706468 GCF_000313985.2 Echinops telfairi | reverse complement strand
GTTCACTGACTCAGCTTTCCTCCTGCAGTCGGCATCATTGCCTCTGTTTTGTGAGGTGGAGGACTTTGTGGACTGGTGTTGGGTTAATGTTGGATGTGTGGGCTTGGGCAGCATTGGGTTGGGATGTTTTTGTGATGCACATTTTATTTACATAAAACTCTCTCTTATATATGAGTTGTTGTGGATTTGTTTCTCCAAAGGACCCAGACTCATACAGATGCTCACTTGCGTTTTATTGACTATGCAAAGATCATCTGACTGTATGCATCATAGCATATTATGGAGAACATTGACAAGCAGGGGAATTCCAGAACCGTTCATTGTGCCCACGGAACAAGAGGAATACTGCATTAAAAATCAGGAAAGACGTGTTTTGGGATTTTATTCTTTGACGACACTTATTCAATATTGACACTGAGCAAATAATACGAGAGGCTGGACTACATAACAAAGAGAAGAGCCTCGGGATTAGAGAGAGGCATATTAGCAATGTGGGGGCATGCAGATGACAAAACCTTGCTTGATGTTGTCAGGAGGCACCAGTCCCTGAGAAGGACAGTATGTTCGGTGCAGTATCAGAGCAGTGAAAAAGAGAAACCTTTAGACGCAATGGATTGTCCAAATGGCTGCATTGATGGGCTCCAACCTCAGAAGACTGGCGAGGATGGCGCAGGACAGGGCAGTGTTTGCTTTTGTTGTTCATAGCGCTATGAGTTGGAACCTACTTGATGGCACCTGACAGCAGCAACAACAACCATCACCCATGATGTGGGATTAATATAATCTCTCCGATTCCATGAAGGGATCCATGATGTTTATTGTTGGCTTCTCAAGAGAACCTGGCCTCACACACAGAGTAAAGCAGAAGGTCAGAAAAAAGAGGAAAACTGTCGAGGAAATGGATAGGCACAATGGCTTCAATCAGGGGCTCAAACATAACTATTGTGAGGATTGTGTAGAAAGTAAGTCTGATGTAAGGTGAAGGCTTCTCCTGACTTCGGCAGCTGCAAGGGCTGATAACGAGGAAAGCAGGAAGACCACAGGCTGGTACCCACAGAGGCGAATTAATCCGAGATCAGGAGAAGGAATACAAAGCCGGCAGTCCACTAATGGCTTCTGGGATTGGTCTTTCTCCCCTCCCTCCAGCCCCCTTCGTCTTACCCTCCTGGTATTGCTACTCTCATTATTGGTCCTGAAGGGATCATCTGTCCTGGATTCCCTGTGTTTCCAGCTCTTGTCTGTACCAGTGTACATGCTCTGCTCTAGCCAGATTTGTAAGGCAGAATTGGTGTCATGATAGTAGTGGGGAGGAGGGGACATTTTTCTTGATCCGTGAAAATATTGTGTTATTCTACATTTTACTTGCATAGATTTCTGTCTAAATTTCTTGTGAAAGACATTCTGTCTGCTTTGTTGTTTGTTAGAAATGCTTTCCTTTTATAAGTCATTATGCACATTTAAGAGGAATTTCAAAAAGTATGACTCATGGAATACTAACACATTGTCAATTTTATTATTCCTTTGTCTAGTACTCTTATTTTCATAATTTGGGGAAATAAAATGATTAATGTAAAATCCACTGTTAAACTTAAAGCCATCAATTATTTGATGTATGGGAAAAATCCCCTCTACAATCCTATAAATAGTTGATTTCTAAGAGACGAAAAAGGTTAAACTAATGAATGATTCAGACAGTCTTCCATTCTTCATTAGGAATGAATTAATCTCTTAAAGAAATGAACTCTCCTCTTCAGTTTTGAAATGTGTAAATTGCATTTCAAACATGCAAAGTCCTCGATCTATTTAAAGACTGATATGTCGGTGATGAAATATAAATTGCACAAACTAATCAGGCTTAGAAACCCTGAGCTCTCGGCCACGGTTACTGCTGTGAGGCTCTAGCCGGAGCACATCCAGCCTGATTATGAGAGATCGGAAGGAAGGAAGGGGTAGAATTTGGAGCTAACGGTTTCCACATAAATAGGAAATGTGATTGTGTTATGAATTATGGAAAGCAGTAAGAATTTTGAAAGTATCACTCTTAACAGATCACTCACTATCTTAAATAGAAGTTACAATTTCTCATATTTGAAAGAATTGATTATAGAATTGCTTACAAAGTAGCTTTTAACCTACCCACTATCTTCCTCTTTAAAATTGTCCAAAGTATGAGCAACTGATATTAGGGGCTAGAGCGGGAGGCAAATGTTTTGAGAATGATGAGGGCAACAAACGTGCATATGTGCTTAACACAGTGGATGTATGGATGGATTGTGATGAGAATTGTATGAGCCCCCTATAAAATAATTTAAAAAAAAACATTTTCCAGAGTATTATAGACTATGCATTCCTAAATGACATATTTATATCAGGGAAATGGAAAGTATATTTTTCAGGTCCGCTTTTGTGTTTGCTCCTGTCCTGTTTACCTTGAACTTGTTGCGTAGATTAATATCTAAAAAACGGGGTAAGTATGTCAATACATGTTTGTAAGGTATCTTTTGATATGTCTCCAAAACTATAAAAAATATACTAATAATAGTAACAAAGTAGCCTGTGTGTTTATATTGCACTTTATAATTCCACAAGAAATATAGTTATCACACATTTAGCCATAGCTAATCCTTAGGATAATGTTATAATGTAGATATTTTCCTCACTTACTTTTGAGGAAACAGAGACTTCGCCCAATTAATTGATATTCAGATAGTCAGAGAAGGCCAGAGTTTGAAAAAAAAAATCACAAGACTGCGGATCCTAACGATGGCGTTTATAAAATGTTACAAGTACAATTAGTTTAAAATGGCAGCAACAGCTAATGAACGTAATCTGCAGGAAATGGGTAAACCCATCCTTCACTGCCTTCCAGTCCTTATGGGCCCCTTTGTGTTTAGTTCTAAGTCCTAGGGAAGAAAATCACATCTGTAGAAGACTGATTATTTGTCACGGAGCCCTGGTGGCACTGTCAGATAAGCATTGGAATTCTAACCACCAGGTCAGCAATTCAAACCCACTAGCTTCCCCGCAAGAGAAAAATGAGGTTATCCACTTCCAAAAAGATATACAGAAGGGTGGCTATGAGTTGGCATCAACTTGTAGGCAGTAGGTATCTGTCAGGCAGCAGTATGTAACTTTTCAGATTAATATTTTAGAATCATTCCAAAAACCGCAGAATCCGATAAATTAATGAACTTACCCAAGTAATACCAATAATTGCCACTAGCATGCAGTCTGCTGGCATCTCCTACCAACAAAAGAGCTGCTGTTCAGAAACAGTGGTATGGCTGGTCTCCCCACTCCCTTAGGCGAATCTTTGGAAAATAAATAAATTTAAATACTAGACCAAATCTGGTATGGAATCCCCCTTTTGCTCACAGATTTACATGAGAACTACTATCTGGAAGACCCTGTCCTTTCATCTCCTTAGATTTATATATTTGTATACAGATGTAAATTATATGAATAGATTCCTATTTAGAAAAATATATATATATATATATAAATACTGAACCAAATTTAATAACTTTACTACTGCTGAAATGTATATATTGCTAGGTCTTTTCAAATTATATTGTAACTTTATTTTACAGAAAGGACGTTTACCATTAGTCATTTTTCAATTCTTCCAAAAACCAGATGCACTGCCATATGGTCAGTGCTGACTCATCGGGACCCTCCGGGGGCTTCTGAGCCCGTCACTTCTGACAGGAGCAGAAAGCCTCATCTTGCTCCCACAGAGCTGCTCGTGGTTTCGTACTGCTGACCCTGTGGATCGCAGTCCAACACCAGGGCTTCCATGTCAACCCTTAGACTTCTTTATATTGATATCCTACTCAAATTTAATTTTAACTTTAGGTTAGTTTAACTTAGGAGCCCTGGTGGCATAGTGAGCTAAGAGTCTGGCTGCTAGCTATAGAACCAGCTGTTCTAACCACCAGCTATGCTGGGAGAGAGATGAGGCACTCTTTCTGTGAAGGGTTAAGACCTTGCAAACCCTAAATACTGGTTAGACTCTGTCCAATAGAGTGGCTATGAGATGGGTTGCCGTTGATTCGGCAGCAATGGGTGGAGTTTCTTATCCAAATTTAATGGTATTCATTTTCCTTTCATTATGTGAAATGTCTTTAGCGTTCACTTTAGTTTATCCTAAGATTCCCTAGTTATAAACCCTATACAGTTTTTTTCTTAAATGAAAACAATTATTAAATGAGTATTTAGTCTCAATAAGCATCACAGAAATCGTGATAGGGTGAAAAATCAAATCAGTGCTACTATTTCCTTAACCGAATAAGCGAGTGTGAGTTTACCAAGTATCTTCCAATTAGTGCAACACTTCCAAGAAGTAGAACAATTTTCTCCCCCTGCTTTATCACAAAATTGGGCCCATTTTTACGTCATTATTGTTCCATAAGGAATTGTCAATTTTTAAAAATTCAAACGGAGTAGATATAAATGATCTGCTGAAGTTCCAGAAGGAGCAGAGTCCTTCCACAGGGCAGTCTTTGGGAAGGCTGTGGGACTTTAATAAATGAAAAGAAATTTAGAAAATCTCACTTTCACTATTTTTTGTTCCAGGAAAGAGAGAGGTGGGGAGAGAGAACCCTCAATCCATTTACAAAGAATGAGAATCTCCCTGTGCTTTAGTAGCTCATAAATGAAGAAACTCTATGTTAGTCTGGGCACTTTAGAGAAACAAATCCACAGAAACTCATGTATAAGAGAGAGTTTCATATAAAGGTTAAGTGTACATCAAGAAAACATCCCTACCCAGTGCTACCCAAGCCCACAAGTCCAACATTAACCTATATGTGTGACACTAATCCACAAAGTCCTCCTCCATCTCACAAAACAGATGCAAAGATGCTGACTACAGGAGGAAAGCCGAGTCAGTGAATGTGTAAACATCTCAGCGCTGGCAGGGGTCTCCACATGGCTGCTCCAGCACCCAGGGCTACATCAGGATAGGTCCATGTGGCTTCTCCTCAGGGATGTCTTGCAGGAAGTGAGCCTTGCCAGCTGAAGCAGGGAACTGGCTAAGGCAGCTGCACCCTGGTGTAACCATCAGAAAACAAGAGACCCGAGAACTAGAAAGGCGAGGCTCACTGAGCCATTTATCCCTCCGCCCTTCAATTAACCCCACATGTGTTTATCGGGCAGGTTGGCACAATAAACTAACTACCTCACTCTACTTCATTTCAGTGTATATTGGAAATGCCCAGTGCATCAAAGTATATGGTCTTTAATTTGCAGTTTTCTCCCAACAGACTCTTGGGGTGAAGATGATATAAATTTTTGAATCTCAAGTGAGTCATTAATGCAAAGAAGTAATTTTTCATTGGCTTTGTTTATGTATTAGGTACAGACTAAGTGATAACAGAAGAAAACATTAATGCATGAATGCCTAGCTCACTTGTATGGTTTGGAGTTCACAGTTTCAAATGCTGATTGATCTCTCTATATTAAAATAGATGAAAGGCAATTTGGGACTTCACCATGTCAGTGTTGTGAGAATCCTGATCCTGAAAGTATCAGTCATTTCCTAAGAGCCATCAGTCACCTCCATCTCCACATTTCCGGAAAACAGGAGGTTGACCTGTCTTTACTTTCTTGAAGCATGTCTCTCAGTACGTCCAACCTCACATCTTTTCATCAGTGCCTCCTCTCCACATGGTCCATAGGATCAAGTGCATCATATTAACCACCCCAACCTTGACCACTTAGCTGCCCATTGTGATCGGGACTCTAATGCCTAAACTTTGAAATATGAAACCAATGAGTGATGTCAATTTGAGATCCTTACCTAAAAACATATTTCCAAAGAAAATGGTCACAGCTAGGTGGACATGAATTTTTGAGGGACTCAATTCAAACGTGGGTAGTAGAACCGATCAATGCACTTGACTGTGAACCCAAAGTTCACCAAAGGTACATACTGGACCTGATCAGGTTCACAACATTTTCTGTATTTCTGTTTGTTCCCATTAGTGTGTATCTCAGAGGTGTTATGTCATTGGAAATCATGAAGTTGTGCTATACGTTTTTATGTGTTTTGGCATATGAAACCCAGGATTGATGAACCTATAAATACAGCAAGTAGAATAAGGGTTTAGTGGGATGAGGGTGGGAGCAAGGTACAGTTGGGGCAAGTGGGGGTGGGAGAGGCTAAAGTGGAGACCATGTCATGGAATCCAGAAAGAAAATGAGTATTTGGAAACTGAATGTTCATTGCAATGGTACAATTCTCCTTGACATGATTGAACGATGGAATGATATGATATGTAGATTAACTCCCAATTAGAAAGAAATTTAAAGCAATAATAAAAAATAAATTAATAAGAACAGGATAATTTTCAGATATGCATCTCATTCATGACCATTGAGTCTATACTGACTCATAGTGACCCTGTAGGACAGGGTGGAACCTGTAATTGCTTAAGGGACTAGAGAGCCCCATCTTTCTCCTGAAGAATGACTGGTGGTTTCAAACTGCAGTTAGCAGCACAGAGTATAACCATTATGCAACCAGGCCTCTCATAGGCAGACATAGACATTTTGTATTTTCTGTGGACAAGGCAAGAGCCTGAATTTGTCTAATTCCAAAATCCTAGTTACCTCTGGCTACTCGACTGCTAAGAATTTTTCCCTGAATTCAATCTGCTATTTTGCAGTTCTTACATAAAATAAGTTTAGAGACTTCTGAGTGGTGTCTTTTACATAAGGAATCAGCAATACTGGTGTCAAGTTTAAGCAGTGAATTATCTTACGGACTGAGATTATAACTAAAAAGGATAAACAGCAGAGTCTATAATTATCTTGTCAAATTAGGGTGCTTTCCTCCCCCCACTTTGGAAGAATTTTCTATAATTTCCATCTTTCATCCATATACAATTTCTCATAGTGCACTCTGTGTTTCTTTTTAAAAATCATTTTATTGCCCCCAATACAGTTCTTATCACAATTCATCCATCCATCCATTGTGTCAAGCACATTTGTACATATGTTGCCATCATCATTTTCAAAACATTTTCTTTCTACTTGAGCCATTGGTATCAGCTCATTCCCCCCTCTCCCACCCTCCCTCCCTCGTGAACCTTTGATGATTTATAAATTATTATTTTCTTCATGTCTTACACAGACCACCGTCTCCCTTGACCCCCTTTTCTGTTGTTTGTCCCCCTGGGAGGGGATTATAGATAGATCATTGTGATTGGTTCCCCCTTTCTCCCCACCCCCCACTTTCCCCTTACTCTCCTGCTGTCACTACTCTCATTATTGATCCTGAGGGGTTTATCTGTCCTGGATTCCCTGTGTTGCGAGCTCTTATCTGTGCCAGTGTACATGCTCTGATCTAGCCAGATTTATAAGGTAGAATTGGTGTCATGATGGTGGGTATGGGGAAGAAGCTTAAAGAACTAGAGCAGCAGTTCTTAACCTGTGGGTCATGACCCCTTTCACAGGGGTCACCTAAGACCATCAGAAAACACATTATTTCCAATTGTCTTAGGAACTGAGACAAAGATCCTCTATCCATCTCCAGGCGGGTCCACCCACATGCTACCCCATGCTTCAAGACAAAATTTCATTTATTTGTAATTAGAAATAAATATTTCACAGTATATAATTACATATTGTTTTGTGATTAATCACTATTCTTTAATTATATTCAATTTGTAGCACTGAAAATACATCTTGCATATCATATATTTACATTATGATTCATAACAGTAGTAAAATTACATTCATGAAGTAGCAACAAAAATAATTTTATGGTTGGGGTCACCACAACACAAGGAACTGTATGAAAGGGTCATGGCATTAGGAAGGTTGAGAACCACCGAACTAGAGGAAAGTTGTATGTTTCGTGGATGCTATACTGCACCCTGACTGACTTGTCTCTTCCTTGTGACTGTTCTATAAGGGAATGTCCAATTGTCTACAGATGGACTTTGAGTGTCCACTCTTCCCTCCTCCTCATTCACATTGATATGATTTTTTGTTCTAGGTCTTTGATGCCTGATACCTGGCAGTTCATGATCACACAGGCTGGTGTGCTTCTTCCATGTGGGCTTTGTTGCTTCTCAGCTAGATGACTGCTTGTTCATCTTCAAACCTGTAAGACCCCAGATGCTTTATCTTTTGATAGTTGGGTTATCAGCTTTCTTCACCACATTTACTATGCACCCATTTTGTCTTCAGTGATCATGTCAGGAAGGTGAGCATCACAGAATGCCAGGTTATTAGAGCAAAGTGTTCTTGTACTGAGGGAGTACTTGAGTAGGGGCCCAATGTCCATCTGCTACCTTAATCCTTAACATATCGATATAAGTACATACATCTATTTCCCTATCGTTATATATAAATATATTTACATATGTACATGCCTGTATTTAGACCTCTATAAATGTCCTTTGTCTCCTAGTTCTTTCCTCTATTTCCTTTTACTTTCCTCTTGTCCCACTATCATGTTCGACCTTCATTTGGCTTTCAGTAATTCCTCTCAGCTATATTGCACTTGATCAAGCCCCACCAGACATCCTACACCCTCCTCGTTATCGATTGTAGATCACTTGTTGTCCCTGGGTGTGTTGGCTCCCTTCTTTATTTCCCCACCTCCCCCTCTTCAATGTTCCCCCTGGAACCGTCAGGACATTGTTTTCTCCTGAGATTGTTTATCTCACCTATATTATCTAGATAGACATGAAAAAACAATAAGCACAAAAGCAAAACTAAAACTAAAAAACAACAAAACCAAAAAACAACAAAAAAGAAAGCCTATAAATTTCCTTAATTGGTTCTTTGTACATACCATATGGGATAGTTAGGGTTTCCTGTCAATTCAGCTGGCTCAGGTTTCTCTGTGGTTTGGCAATTAAGATGTAGTCAACCCCTGTGATGAGATCTAATATAATGTAATCATCTCCATGATGAAATCTGCCACAAGCAATTAGTCCACTGAAAGGGAGTTTCCTTGGCAGGGTGGCCTGCTTCCAGCAGGTCTGGATCTTCATCTGACCTATCTCCTGGCACACTTTTCCTTATTTTCGGCCACGAGCTATGAAACAACTGCCTAAGTACAACTTCCACGTGAACACAATGAAGTATTCAGAATGTATAGTACTCTTTGCAACATCATCGATAATTTTTAATTAAGATCTTATAAAAGTCAAATGCCTTTGCATAGTATGAATCACATGTAAGTATCTTTCTCCACTTTCAGGCAAGATCCATCTGACATCAGCAATGGTGTCCCTCATGCATTTATTCTTCTGAATCTAGCTTAAATTCTAACAGTTCCCTATGGATATACTACTGCAAAAGTTTTTGAATATCTTCAGCAAAGTTTTACTTGTGTGCTAAATCAATGTTATTGTTGGATAACTCTCATCTTCTGTTGGAACACCTTTCTCTGGAATTGTTGGATAACTCTCATCTTCTGTTGGATCACCTTTCTCTGGAATAGGCACAGGGGTAGACTTTTTTCAATTGATTGGTTAGATAGCTGTCTCCTAAATTTCTTAGCACAGACAAATGAGCCTTTCCCATGTAGTATATCTTTATCACACATGTCAGCTGGTATTCTGTCAATTCCTGGAGCTTTGTCTTTCACCAACTACTTTAGTGCAGCTTTTACTTCCTACTTCAGTACCGTAAGTTCTTGATAATATATTACCTTCTGAAATGATTCAATGTTGACCAATTATTTTTAGTATGACTGTGTATTCCTTCCATTTTGTTTGGATGTTAGCTGTATCATTCATTTTTTGTTGCCTCCCCCCATACTTTTACCATACTTATTCAACGTGTAGGCTGAGCAAATAATCTGAGAAGTTCACGATATGTAGAAAGGAAACTCATTAACAACTTGTGATAGGAAGATAACAATCTTGCTCACTGATAGGGAAGGGGACTTGAAGCACTTACTGATGAAGACAAAGATTTTGGCCTTTGGTATGGATTAAATCTCAACATTAAGAAAACAAAAATCCTGAAAACTAAACCTGTCAGAAACATCATGATGAGTGGAGGGAAAATTGAGTAGTCAGTATTTCATTTTACATGGGTTCATAAATCAATGTCAAGGAAGCAACTGTCAAGAATTTAAAGGCTATATTTCATTAGGAAAATCTGTTACAAAAGGCCTATTAATAAGGTTGAAAAAATATGGTACTTTGAGAATAAGGTGTGCCTGATCCAGTCCCTAATATTTTCAAACACTTCATATTTAGAGTGAAACTGGACAATGAATAAGGAATACTAAAAATTGCATTAGAATTCTAGTATTGGTGAATAATATTGACTATTATAGACCATAAACTTCAAAAGAACAAGCAAATCTGTCTTGGGAGAAATATAGCCAGATAATTCCTTAACATCAAGGAGGAGGAAGCTCGTCTTGTGAACTGTCGATGTGTAATCAGGAGGCACCGATACCTGTAGAAAGACATTGTTCTTGGTAAAGTCGAGAAAATCTCTCAAGGTAATAGACTGACACAGTAGCTATAATAAAGAATGTAATCCTAGTAATGATTGTGAGTGTCGAGGAGGACCAGGGAGCTTTTCTTCATTTCTACATAGGGTGGTATAGATGGTCTCTAATGACAACACGGATGGTCTACTTTTGTAAATCTAGTCAATATCTAAAATTCAATGTGACCAAAATTGAATTATCTCCCTACTCCAAGCTTTTTTTGCATCCTTCCCTATTCCAGAAAAAAAAAAAAGGTTATGTTATCTGAGTTTCTTCTCTTTCTCTCACTCCCTATTTCAAGTTTAAATGGAAACACTGAGTTTTACATACAATATGCACTTTAATTAAGAACTTACTACCACAACTGATCTGACCGTGGACACATGGAAATCTCTCTCACCTAGGTCATTGCATTATCTTCTTCGTTTATGGATCTCATTCTGTATTTGCACCTCAACAACCCCAATTTCTAGCCTCAAAAGATCAGTCAACCCACATACTCTTTTTTTTTTATATCATTGTATTAGGGGCTCATACAACTCTTATCACAATCCATACATACATCAATTGTGTAAAGCACATTTGTACATTCCTTGCCCTCATCATTCTCAAAACATTTGCTCTCCACTTAAGCCCCTGGCATCAGCTCCTCATTTTTCTTTTTTTCCCCTCCCTCCCTGTTCCCCATGAACCCTTGATAATTTATAAATGATTATTTTATCATATCTTGATCATCTTAATAGCAAGCCATATGATGTCCCTTCTACACTCAAAAACCTCAGTCACTATTTCATTTAGACAATGGCCCACAAATCCCTCGAGGAATTCATTCTGCATGGCATCATGGCATCTATTCTCCCTGCCACTAGTTCTGTTTGGCTCACCTTGGACACTTTGTTTTGCTTTAAATATTCCAGGTATGCTTCTAGCTAAGCGCCCCTCACTGGTCATTTCTTACACCAAGAACTCTTCAACTTCACCTTCGGCAAATATTTCCTTCAATCACACCTAAACCAATAGTCCTAATACGTAAACAAAAATTCCAAATCAGATCCTGTCCTTCCTTTACTTTTATTTTTTTTGTAGTACTTAACACCTTCAAATAAACTAATACACTCGAGTATTGTGTTTTGAGATAGTCTGTCTCTCACTGTGTGTTATTCTGGGTAGACTAGAGAAACAGAATTCATAAACACTCATATGTCATAAGAGAGCGTTTTATATAAGGGGTAAGTGTACATTAAGAAAGAATCCCAACCCAGTCAGTTCAAGCCCATAACTCCAACATTAGCCCATATGTCTGATACTGATCTACAAAGTCTTCTTCAATCTCACAAAATACATGCAATGATGCCAAATACAGGAAGAAAGCCAAATCATTGAGCATGTAAACATCTCAGCCCTGACAGGCATCTCCACATGGCTTCCCCAGCGCCCACGACTGCATCAGGGTAGGTCGATGTGGCTTCTCCTCAGGAATGTCTTGCAGGAAGTGAGCCTTGCCAGCTGAGGCAGAGAACTAGCTAAGGCAACTGCACACTGGTCCAATCATCAAAGAGCAATAGACAAGAAAGGCGAGGCTCACTGGGCCATTTATCTCTCTGCTCTTCAACTAATCCCACATGGGTTCATTGGCCAGGTTGGCACAATAAACCTTAACTATCACACACCGGTAACTTATAAACTCCATAAAGGCAGGAATAGTTGACTGTTTTGCACCTCATTTCCTCTAAACAACTAGAAAACTGCTTCCTACATAATAAGTGCTTAATAGTTATTTTATAAATGTATATGTAACTGGAATAACAACATATCTTATTTCTAACTCTTGGCTTCCATTTCTTCCATTTAAACTCTTTGTTTAATTCTTGTGTACCATTGAAATCAATGTCATTCCCCCTAGCTGGAATGATGAGAGCAATTCCTGGATCACGTGACAACAAATAAAGCTCAAATAAGCTTAATGAAAAAATAAACATTGGATACGGTGTTTGGAAATCCCTTGGAGGAGATACGAGACGTTTCAAACACAATTGAGATTTCATATACTTGTATTGTTTCTTTATGCAAAGTTCTTGGGCCTGTTTCTGTGTGGTGACTGGCCTTGTGTTTATGGAGACGGGGGCACATCCTCCGTGTAGCTATCTGAGGAAACTGGCCCTGGAAGCCCCCATGTCACATTCTTCTAGGAATGTGACCCCAGAGCTAGGAAGACTCTTCCAAGTGGGACTTTCAGAAACACCCATACGAAGGGTTCTGGATGCCCAGATCCGATTCATTCCATGTTGTGCGCCGCACTGCTCCAAGCCAGTGAGGTATTCCAGGTCTTGTAGCTTCCTGAAACTCTGCCTTTGGAGAGCAGAATTCCCTCAAAGGAAGAAATAATTATTCACTACGAACCACGTTATTTTTCCTTTTACCCACTTGTTCAATGGAACATTTTAAAGCCTGGGCAGCATGCAGCTCAATTTCTTTCTGATGGTACAAATCAATCTAGAAAGCACGTGTAGGGAGACAGGAACGACCGTTAGGATAATTCTAATTAGAAATCCTATACCGATTAGTTCAAATAACCCAGACTTGATCTAACCAAAGTTGCCCAGAAATCCTGATATGACTATTTTATTGCATTTCAATGGGATACATATTTTTAAGTAAAGAAGGAATTGATTGATAGCTATAGGAATTAATGATTAAAATGCATTTATGTTCGTTTACATACTAATACAAGTAGCTTCTGAAAAAATATTTTTATTCAATTATTAGTTCATTAATGAAGCTAGCCATCAGATAAGAAACATTATTACATGTCTACTATGTACAATATGAGACACACGGAATGGGAATGCAAAGATTAATGTTATGTTTGCTACAAGTGAGCAAGAATACTTAATTACATTTGCAAAATCAATTTATGTAATCAGTATGCTAATGTCCTGATGATAGTAGCTAGGCCTTACACTTAAAAATCTCATTTATGCTTCCTAAAAATTATCCTAAGTATCATTTATGGAAAGTTAAATTGTCTATGCTATTCTAAGTGCTTTCATGGATTATTTTAACTAAAAATCCTAAATTTGTGCATATAGAATATGTGGGTAATATTATCATTACCTCCATGTTCAGATAAAGACTGATAGAAATCTGTGATAGGTAGGTTTATTGTGCCAATATGGCCAATGAACACATGTGGGATTAATTGGAGAGCAGAGAGACAAATGGCTCGGCTAGCCTTGCCTTTCTTGTCTCTTGCTCTTTGATGACCGGACCAGTGTGCGGCTGTCTTGCTTGCTCTGTGTCTCAATTTGCAAGCTACGGCAGCCCTCAAGACTTGAAGGACTGCCAGTGTCTCACAGCTGTCTCACAGGAGTGAGTTGCATTGAGCCATTTGTACTGCTTTATAGATTAATTAACTGTTCATTTCTTATGTTATAAATCTCTCTGTATAAATATATATAAAAATATTAGCATTCTGGTTTTGTTTCTCTAGAGAACCCCTTCTGACGTAACATCTAACCAGCAGAGGTATTGCTCTCAAGGTCAGTTAGAAGTGGAGTTAGGATTCAATTTTTGTTGTATGACTTGAGAGATAAAATTTGCAATTTTACTCTGTATTTTACATTAGCAAACTTTCCGTTGATATTCCGTGCGAGGTGACCCATATATACGGCAAATAGTCACAAAACGCAAAAGGGGAGTTCAACATATGGTTGTATAAGTAGTATCTATGGTGTAGAGGCACATATTGGGCTGCAATCCCCATGGTTGGCAGTTCAAAATTACCAGCAGCTCCCGGGAAGGAAGACTGGGCTTTCTACTCCCATAAGTGTATATACAGTACACAGGGGATCACTATAATTCAGTATTGAATCAATGGAATAAGTTGAACATTAGTGTCGAAATAGAATCTCAAAACAGAGTTATAAATTTTAAAGTAATTTCCCAAGTTCTCTTTGCTTTCAGCAAGCAAGGTTGTGTCATCTGCATATTGCAGGGTGCTCATAAGTCTTCCTGTATTCATGATGCTACCTTCTTCTACAGATAGTCCAGTTTCTGGGCTTGTTTTCTCAGCATGTAGGTAGGTAGAAAAAATATGGCTGAAATGATACAAATCCCATCCAGACATCTCCTGATTTTAAACCACTCCTTATGTATTCCAACAGAGTGCCTTCCAACCTAGAGGGATCATATTCCAGTCCTTTATCAGAGAAGAGTCTATTTCACACTCGACCACTCAATTCCAATCCAGTTGGACTGGACTCTTAATACCCTTCAATAAGGCTGTTCATCTGTACCGAAGTAGAGAACTTCAACAGAGTCCCTCAGGGCAACTAGGGCATGTTAACCATAGATCTCACAGTTAACAGGCCAACATTCACTTGGCTCATGTTTTAAAACTTTCCATAGAGAGTAAAGAGTAACAATGGCAGAAAGAATTTGAAGTATTAACTTGCATTAGATGAGCATGATACATATTCTTGAACTCAATGGCGTAGTTTCATATTCTCGCCATTTTTTAATTAGAATGGAATAATATCAATAAATATTTACCCAGGATCCAAGAGTTAAACAGGCACATATAATTTTTGTCATTATTTCCAAGGTAATCAATTCATATTAGACTTAATGACAAAGACTAATTGAGTACAACATTTAATTTCTAAAAATTAAAATTAAACAAAGATCCTTCTCTCTATAATTGAGAAGCAAAAAGTCAGATAAAACCTCTATTAAATGTCAGAGGGAGGGAAGCCAGCAAGTGTATAAGAAAATGAAAGTCACGATTGTGCTTTTAACCCTAGAACGTCTATAGTTTAGTGATTTCAAAGGCAAATGAGTATACACATGAATTATCATTTAAATGCAAAAATATTTCATTAGAATTTTTATCTCCTCTTTCAGTGATATGACAAGAAGCCTGTGATATGGATTAAAGGAAATTAAAATTCCTCCACAGAAGCCAGCCAAAAAACCTCCTTGCTTTGGAGGGTACTCATTTGGGTAACAATTTCTATTATATTTCTATTTTAACATCACATTTGAGCTTCAACTTATTAAGCTCATTTACATTAGTATGAAAGCCAATGTTGTAATAGAATAAATTATTTTGAAATTAATGTTAATGTACTAAAGACTCCAAGGCAGCTTTGATGATTAAAGTTGATGATAATGGCTAAATGTTGACAATATAATAAATTCTCCAATTATTTCTCTGAATATTGCATCGTATGATACATTTCTTCAAATCCATGTGCCATTCTTTGTGTTCAAAGAGGCATCTCTGAATTCGCAACTATTTTCTTGGTGTGGGCAAAGCAGACGTCTGCTAAAACCAGTATATTAAACAACCTGGATAACTAAATCATTTAGGTAACTAATGAAAGGCTAGATTTTTATAAACCTATAAATACATAGTAGAGAATTAATTAGTAAACCTGAGAATGTTAATAGTATTGAGTTAATCGTATGGTGGAAATAAAAAAAAATCATTGAAAATTTTCATTATCTTTCAATTCCAATTTTTCAGGAATTTTTGAAGCAACCCCCCATATTACTCAAATTATGATTAAATTGATGAATTATTTAGTCATTATCTCAATATCAGGGCTGGGGACTGGCATTGGAGGAGCCCTGGTGATGTAGGGGTTTCACGGTGGGCTGTGATCCACATGGTCAGCACTTTGTAACCACCAGCAGCCCCGAGGGAGAAAGACTGGGCTTTCTATCCCATCCCCGGTCACAGTCTCAGAAACCCACAGGGGGGTCGCAGTGAGTCAGCATTGACTCAATGACAATGAGTTTATTTGTGGCATTGGCAATGAGATCAATGCTCTTATTGCATATGATCAGTCATTGTGCATTATTGACCATGTTTGAAATATGATATCGGTAAAGGACATACAATTACTGTCAAATAATCACTCCAAGGAAAATGGTACCTGAAAACCCATCCTAATAAATGATGAACGTTTTTTTGCATCTAGTCAGGTCCAACGCATAGAGACCTGATGCACAGCAGAAGGAAACACTACTGAGATTGGTGTCTTTTCTGATAACTGTTGCTATAGTTAAGCCCACTGTTATAGCCAGTATATCAATACATATCTCTGAGGGCTGTCTTCTTGTTGGCTGGCCAAAAATAATGTAGCTTTCAAGGTATTGGTCTCTCCTGATAGCATGTCCAAAATACATAAGATGGAGTCTCAGCATCCTTGCTTTTATAAAGCATTCTGGAGGTACTTCCTTTAAGACAGGTTTGTCTGTTCCTCTGGCAATTCATGGTACTTTCAATATTCTTAGCCAACACCATAATTCAAATGTATCGGTTCTTCTCCAGTCATCATTATTCAACACCTAGTTTTTACATGCTTATGAAGAAATTAAAGATATCATGTCTTGGATCAAGCACACTAGTTCTCAAAGAACTAAGCACATTAGTTCTCAGAGTGAGGTCCTTTGATGTGAAATCTTGTGCCCAATGTAATACGTCCTATGATTTCTTGATTGATACTTCCATGAGCTTTGACCATGATCCAAGTAAAATGAGATCCTTGCCAACTTCAAACTTTTCTCTGCTTATCTTGATGTTGTCTATTGGTTCGGTTGTAAAGACTTTTGTTTATTTTTTCACATTGAGTTTCAATGGGTAATATTGGTGCATAATAAGTCTTTGATCTTCAGGAGTCAGTGTTTCAGTCTTTCACAGGCTGTTAATGAGCCTTCCTACAGTCCAATGTTGTGTTCTGCATATAGTCCAATGTCAGATTATTTAGCATTTTCATTGATAAGTATGCTGAAAGGAAACAACTCTAGCACATACCTTTCCTGATTTTAAATCATGAACTATCCCTCATTTGGTTTGAATTACTGCCTCTTGATGTATATTGGAGTTTGGCATAAGCACAATTAAGCGTTCTGGGATTCTCATTCTTTGCCCTGCTACCCAACTTTGTTATGTTCTACAGAGTCAAATGCCTTTGCATCATCAATAAAACACAAGGAAACATCTTTCTGGAATTCTCTGCCCTCTGCAACATACCATCCGACCTCAACATGATATCCCTCATTCATTTTCCTCTTCTGTATTTGCTTTGAATTTTTAGTACCTACCTGTCATACTGCAACCACCAGTTTTGAGTTTTCAGTAAAATTTTACTTGCAGTATATTAATGATATTGTTCAATCATTTCCACATTCTGTTGGATCACCTTTCTTTGGAATTGTCACAAATACGTATCTTTTCCACTCAGTTAGTTGTCTTCCATTTTTTTGGTATAGGTGAGTGTGTTAATCTGTAATTTAGAGAAACAAATCCACAGAAACTCATATGTCTAAGAGAGAGTTTTTTATAAAGGTTAAATGCACATCAAGAAAACATCCCAACCCAGTGCTGCCCAAGCCCACAAGTCCAACATTAACCCATATGTCCGACACCAATCCACAAAGTCCTCCTCTATCTCACAAAATACATGCAATGATACCGACTTCAGGAGGAAAGCCAACTAAGTGAATGCCTAAGCATCTCAGCGCTGGCAGGGGTCTTCACACAGCTGCTCCAGCACCCAGGGCTGCATCGGGGTAGGTCCATGCGGCTTCTCCTCAGGGATGTGTTGCAGGAAGTGAGCCTTGCCAGCTGAAGCAGGGAATTGGCTAAGGCAGCTGTACCCTGGTCCGACCATCAGAAAGCACAAGACCCAAGAACTAGAAAGGCGAGACCCACTGAGGCATTTATCCCTCATGTGTTTCAATTAACCCCACACGCGTTTATCAGCCAAGTTGGCACAATAAACTAACTACCTCAGTGAGTGTGTTAGACCCGGTTGACTAGAGAACGGTCTCAGCAAGTCTCCTCGTGGCTTGTCAACTGGAAGGTGAAGGCAGAGAGAGAGCAAAATCTCCCATGATCCTCTTCATGAGGTCACGTCCACAAGGAAGCATCATCAGGCTGTGACTTGATTGACAGACTAGACTCCACCTTGTTTACCACTCTGCTTATCAAGGTGACTCCAGAGTATGAACTACCACAGTGAACAAGTACTTCCGGGATGCATCAATTGTTGAAACATTTCAATAACTATTCCATCAATTCCTGGAATCTTGTTTTTTACCAGTGTCCTCAGTGCAGCTTAGACTTCCTTTAAAACCATTGGTGTTTGATCATATACTATGTCTTGAAATGATTATTGATCAATTCTTTATCGTAGTGACTGTGTATTCCTTCCATCTTCTTTCGATATTTCCTTCATCATTCAGTATTTTGCCCAGAAATCATTGCTCTTTAAATTCAAGGCTTGAAGTTTTCCCTGTTCTTTCTTCTTCAGAAATTCTGAGAACATTCTCCTCCTTTGCTTTTCTACCTCGAGATCTTTGCATATTTCATTATGATACTTCACTTTGTCTTCTTAAGTTGCCTTTTGAGATTTTCTGTTCAGCTCTTTTACTTCGTAATTTCTTCCATCTGCTTTAGCTTCTTTACAATCAAGAGCAAACGTCAGTCTCTTTTGATCCCAGTGTGTTCTTTTCTTTTGTGTCTGTCTTTTAAATACCCTTTGCCTTCTTCACACACGCTGTTCTTGATGTGACCCAACAAATTGTTTGGTCTTCGGTCACTGGTATTCGTTGTATTAAGTCTGTTTGGTGGGTGACTTCTAAATTCAGGAGGGATATACTCAAGGTCATATTTGGTTCTTATTGATTTGTTTTTATTTTCTTCACCTTTACCTTGAACTTACATATGAGCAATTCATTATCTTTTCCACAGGATTCCCTGTCCTTGTTTTGGCTGATGATATTAACCCACCATCCCTCCCTACAGATGTAGTCAGTTTTATTCCTGTGTATTCTACCTAGAAGGTCCATATATACTTTGTTGCAAAGAAAATATTTGTAATAGAGGTTATTGGTTGCAAACTTTGATCATTCAGGGTTTTTGGTTTTTCTTTTTTCAATGACTGAGGTCATGTTTTTCGCCTACTTATCCTGCCTCTTTGTGTCCAAGGTCAGCATCACAATTGCCAATAACGATCACTGTGTCTTACTTGCGTGTCTGATCAATTTTAGACTGCACGAGTTGGCAGAATTCTTCAATTTATCCACTACTGGCTTTTGCGGGTGGTGTGTAAATTTATATAATAATTGTATGAACTGATTCGCCTTATGGGGAAATAGATGCTATCCTATCACAGGTAGTATTCAACTTCAAGATAAATTTTGAAATGTTCTTTTTGAAGGACACATGTGTCATTCCATTAGAATAAACAAAATGATTTTTTAAATTCAAACTGTCCAATATCAGCCTACTTTAGGTCATTAATGCCTAGGATATTGATCTTTATACACTCCATCTTATTTTTTACAGATTCCAATTTTCATGGATTCGTTTGTTGTAAATTCTATATTATGGTTATTGACGGATGTTTACAGCTGTTCTGTCTCAGTTTGAGTGATGCCTCATCAGGTAATGAAGGTCCTGACAGTTCTTTTTTTCCACTCCATTAAAGTCCACTCTATTTGAGGAAGCAGCTCTTCTTTGTCATCTTAGCAGTTAAACACCTGCAATTAAGGGACCAGAGAGAGTAAGCACTAAGCTAGAGAGTCAAGGATATTTTTAAGTTGATGTACATGGAAGACTAATATGAATGAGGCGGAAGTTTCAGGCAAAAGATGCGGAAGTTCTCAAAGTTCTGTCATTTCATCGAATTGCAAATATACCATTTCCTGTTCATTTATGAGATACATGGGAGACTATGAAAAGCCATAAGGCTGGAGAGTCAGAAGAGCCATTTAGGAATACACCTTGAAGCTTTTGAATTTTATCATACACAAGATGTTAACAAGGCTTCAGAAATTCAGGTGAAAATTCCACTATATTGTAATTCCATTTTCAAATGATTTTTTGAAACTCCTTCATACGTATTGATTACCTTACCATTGCCACATGACATTCAAGGACTAGGGATAGAAACATGAACAGCTTCTGAATGCCAGGAATTCACACTCTATCAAGTTAGACAAGTGCAAGTACAATAAATCGTAGTATCGTGAGTGATGTATATTGATGGCAGTTAAAAAAAATCTATCAATCAGAAATATGGAAGGTCTTATTTCTGTCTGCAGTAGGCATGAGAGAATTAGGTCAGGAGGTGACTCTAAAAATCAGAAACGTTTTCAAGGTGAATTAATCATTGAATATAAAGTTAACAGGATGCAAGGGTAGGGTCTGCTACTTAGAATCAAAACATGATTTTAACGGAATTTATGCATGAAAATGAATTCTTGTTAATTAGTTTTGAAAGTGTATACTTGTATATTTAAAAAGGCTATAGTTGACCTTGAACACTGCAGGAATTGAAAGTATCAACCTCAGCCTTCCTCCCCTCGCCACACAGGTACACATACACATACACATGCACACACAGCTGAAAATTAGTGTACAAATTTTGACCCTCCTAAGACTTAATAATTAATAGCCTATTGTTTTTTTGTTTTTTGTTTTTTAATAGCCTATTGTTGCCTGTTAGCTTTACCAATAACATAAATCATCAACACATATTTTGTATGTTACATGCAGTATATATTGTATATGAATAAGTAAAAAATATTGAGTCTGGGGTCCAACTGAGAGAACTTTATGTTTTTACAAAACATGGTCAGGCATGTCCGTGTGACCTGTGGGTAATTTCAGACAAGTTCTCTCAATAATATATTTGTCTTAATCTTGGTAGGATGCCTTTTGAAAAATGAATACGTTTTATTCGATGACAGGGGAAAAACTTTTGAAGGCAGGGATAATGTCAAATATTTTGCAAAACTTAAATGGAAACCTCCCATTATTGAAGCGTTGCGATAGTTTTACAGGAGTGCTGCCCCACATAAAACATTTTTAGATGGAGCATGTGTTTTGAGGACAGTCAGGAAGACCTCCAAGAAAAATTCAAGACACAAAAGCCCGCTCACAAGGTCATGATGACCCTTTGGGGGAATTTCTAAGGGGAAATCTTGATAGGTTTTCCTGAAAGGCACACTGGAGCTTCTTATGGAGAAGTTTTAAGAAAATTGAAGAATGCATTGGTAAGAAAAATACGAGGAAAATTGTGCTGAAGATCCCCCCTCCCTTTATGACAACGTCCTTGATCATTTTTCAAGAGTGACAAGTTCTGTCCTATGATAACTTTAATTGGAGATCTTACCACATCCCTGGTATTACCCCCTTTAGACTTTTTATATTCCTCAAAAATCAAAGAATGTTTCAACAGAACATGGCTTGAGTCCCTTGCGGATACCCCAGCTGCCATTTTGACTTGATGTACTTTGAAGAGCACAGAATTCATCAGAGAGGGGAGAGAGGGCTGGAAAATCCATCTTCAGAAATGAGTACATCTAGAGAGAGGCTTCGTTGAAAAATACTGACTTTATATTTCTATATTTTTGTTTAATAAAGGTTACTATGATTTCATAGCAATATTTTAATTTACTCTTACATTGTTACAAAAACTAAGCCCAATCCCTCTGGCGAATCCCATCTGATCATGACCCAGGGATGTCAATAACCTTGCAATCATGCAGAATGCAAAGCAAAGTGAATTGTAGAACCAGTTAAATTAAAATCTAACACCTTATTATTTGATTTCCCTTTGGACCCATTTTAAATGCTCTGGTTTTTAATATTTCCTGCCTTCTTTTGAATTAGATTTTTCTTTGGCTTTTTTGTTATTGATGTTGGGTTTTTGGGGGGGCTTTTTTGCTTTTTGTTTTGGGTTTTTTTTGCGTGTGTATGTTTTCAAGTATATGAAATCCAGGATAGGTAAATCTATGAAGACAGTAACTGGGATATTAGCTTCTTAAGGATCTGTGAGGGGAGGTTGAAGAGAAATGGGGAGCCAGTAACAATGAGTACATGAAGGAACCAAATGTCCCAGAACTGATTGTAGTAGTGATTATACAACTATTTTTAATATGACCCAACTATTAAAGTGTATGGTATATGAATTATATATCAGTAAACTATGAAAAAGTAGGCTAGTGATAAAACATTTACAATCCCATACTATATTTATCGAGACTATAGTATTTTGTCTATTTACAAAATGAGTCTTCCTGTTGAATAGGGTGAAGAAGAGGTGTGTGTATTGCTGTATCAGAAACCGAAGTGGTGGAGGAGATAGGAGAGGCAGGAGAAATAGCAACACATTTGGTATAATTTAACAGAAATCCATCACAATTTTTGCTTTTTCATTTCTATAAAATGTTTCTCTATGGTGATCATCTCTCTTCTGCCATTTGCTTTAGTATCAGGGACCATATCACAGAAGGATCCATGTCCTGAAATAATTAAAAATCAGCTTTGAATAATTGGAAGCTTTCTGCCAACATTCCTGTCAGTTTGTTTATGGAAGTGTTTCTTTAATATTTTCTTTGTCATCGTCTGGCAGTGCTTTAGAAGCAAAACTCTCTATCAAGTCATCTTCTGTGCATTTTACTGGTATGCTGTTTATTAACTCTCTAATCTGTCCAAGATCTGTATCTTGGAAAGCTTCACCACCACCTTTTTCTTCTTTTTTACCCCCATATCCACGATATTTCTCATGATTTCCTTGACTGGCTCTGTCACAAACCTGTGAAGACAAGCACCACATCAGGGGATAGTTTATCCCAGCGGAAGATATTACTAGGGGGCTCGATGCTTTCATGACTTCTCTGTAACAACGATGGCATGGTCCATGGTGCAATCCTCCTAGGCTTTCGTAATGTTCTTGATATTGGTGTTGACATCCGCAGTGCTGCCAATCCCATAAGTATCATGTGTAATGAGACTTAGAGGTCCTTCTGATCCCATGGTCTAAGTATATGTTCTATGTGGGGCCAAGTAAACCCCTTCAATGCCTTTGATGTTTAACTCATGAGTTTGGGGTGCCCAGGGGCTAAGGGTATCTAGGGTGAAAGGAACTTAAAAAGAAAGTGCCTTCCTGGCAACTCACTGTGACCCTATAGGACAGAGAAGCCCCTGTGAGTGTTTGAGACTGTAATTCATAACATGAGTAGAAAGCCCAGTCTTTCCTGTTGAGACACTGGTGGTTTCAAACTTCTGACCTTGCAGTTAGCAGCCCAACGTATAATCCTACTATGCCACCAGGGAGGCTCAATTATAGTGAGGTGAGGTGAGATGAAGTAAGTTTACTGGCAAGTACTTGCTGAGTTTAAGTGTGTGGAGGGAAGGGCATCAATAAAACTAAACCATCAATCAATAGACTGGGAGCTGATATTTATCATTTTCCTTCAAGGCAATGGGGATAGAAGATAATAAGCCCAACTGCTTTTGCACAAAACAGAAAACCTATGAGTTCCTGTCTCAAATCCTGGCGCTTGCTTCTTCTCTTAATCAATAAATATCCTTAGTGCAAATTTCCCCCAAGAATAAGTCACTTTCGTCAGCATTAAAAAGTGTTCAGGCAGTCTTCCAGCAAGATGTCAGATTAGGCATCAAAGCTAACAAGACCTTATACAATAAAGACTAGAAAAAACAAATAAAATAATTATTAATGATATTCCACAACCCTGAGCTTCAGAGGAAAGGAGATGGAAGTGGATCAAGTCCTAACCAGAAAAAGAAACGGAATGTAAAGAGCAAGCACAATGATGTAGGGAATAGTGAAGTGTCAACTGACCTGACACAATGTGGCCATTTGGAATTTTTGCAAATGGTTTTTCAATTAGGGCAACAATCTGATAATAATCGATGCTCAGAACCACACCAGTCTCCACACTGGTAGCTGATGACCAGCCAGATGCACTCTTGCCCTGATTCTCCACAAACTTAATGATCAGAAATCAGTCACCATCCCTACCTGCCAGACAGCTGAAGACACCCCATCTATAGTTTAGATTCTATACAATCCCTGTTGTAGCTGAAGTTTGAAGCACCCTAGTTGGATGAGACTCCAGGCTCATGCCACTCCAACATTTGGAGGCTCATGATCTCAATCTTCTTTTACCAGCAGAATATATAGTACCAGGCTGGTGCAAGAAGCCCTGGTGGTATAGTAGATTACCCACTGGGCTGCAAACCACAAGCTCTGCAGTTAAACACGATTAGCCACACCACAGGAGAAAGATGAGGACTTTTACTCCCATAAAGATTGGAAGCCTCTAAGTAATTCCTCTTGTATATATTTCAATTGATGAAACACAACTAGGAACGCAACACTCTCCTCATCGTTAATTTTAGATCCCTTGATATTCCCCTGTCTGTGGTGTTCTTTGTTTATCGCTACCACTCTCCCCTCCTCCTCCTCTCTCATGCCCCACTGGAACTGTAGGTCCCATTGCTGTCTACTGGGGATTGTTTATCCTGCCATCTTATATAGATAGACACCAAGAGGGGAGAGAGAGAGAAAGAGAATACAAACAGGTCCAAGTCTAACTGTTGTCCTGACCCAGAGTAGATGAGTATCCCTATGTTAAATAGTGAGCAGGCTCTGTTATAATCCATCCGCCCAATCCCCTTTTCTTTCAGGGTTCCATAACCCAGGACCCTCTTACCTAACAGCACTTATACTGTTTTAGACCTCAGCATTCGTGTCCAAGGGGCTTGCCTTCTACAAGACCCCATTGTTCTGCCTGAAGTCAAGGATGGAGCAGTGTAGTGCCACATCCCCATGCTGTTGCACCTTTAGACTTTCAGTGTTGGCCCCCTTGTAAGTAACCCCCAACCAGTTCAGATGAGGTGGCAAACACTGGCCCCAAGTCAGAAGTCTACAATCCAGAGTCCTCAGGGACTTTGTGGCTTTGCTCCCATTTCTGGCCTATTGTGCTCCCCTCTTGGTTTGCCCCCATGTGAGCAGTTCAGATTGGCCACACTCCCTGAACTGTATCTTTAGTGCTGTCCTCTGTAGCACTGTTGTCTAGGGAGGGCACTGAAATGAGGTCTGCTCTTTATCTCTCTTTCCTGTGGAGACATAAGCAATACCCTCCCCTTGGATGGATTAGTGCTCTGTTCCCCCATTGCCATCTTTTTCTTCTCCCACCCCTCTGTGGGCCATAAAGGCATATGGGGGTGAGGTGGGGTGGGTGTAGAAGATGTCTTTACACACGGGTGCTATCTGCATCTTTTCAATTTCTTTCTTTCTTTCTTTTATGATGACATATGCATCATGGTGTTTGACCTGGCTTTTGCCAGAGTATCTGATCCTCAGCCTGGGAACTGTGTGATTTTCCCTTATGTCCGTTCTGTTGTTTGAACTTACCTCAGTGGACTCATGTCCCACTTGCCCTTTTGTGATGCACTTGTCCTTTTGTGATTGGCTAACTTCACTCAATATAATCTCCTCCAACACTTTACATGAGATTAGGTGTTTCAATGGTTCATCATTATTTTTTAGGGATTCATAGTACTCCATTATGTGTCTATACCAGGGTTTTTTTAATCCATTCTTCTATTGATGGAAATTTAGGCTGTTTCTGATTCTTTGTGATTGTGAACATTAATGAACATTGATGAACATTGGAACACAAATGTCTGGTTGTAACCTGTTTCTTATTTCTTCTGGGTATATTCCCAGTAGTGGAATTGCTGGGTCATAAGGTAACTTGATTTCCATCTGTTTTAGGTATTGCCAAATTGCTTTCCACAGTGGCTATATATAACTACAAGACCACCAGCTGTGAATTAGAGTTCCTATCTCACCACAAACCCTCCAGAATTTGTTGCTTTCTGTTTTCTTTAATTGGGCTGTCCTTGTGGGTGTTACTGTTAGCTTATGTTTGTATTGATTTGAATTTCCTGATGGCTAACAGTGGGGCAGGAGGAAAGAAGAAAGAATAAGAAAGTGAAAATACATATATATATACGAATGATGTGGCATTGTATGATATTCACCTTCCTGATACGACTGCTGAAGAGATATTGGATGCATGAGCAAATGGGGAGAAAGATGATGATGCCCAGCTATGAAAAGATATAGCATCTGGGGTCTTAAAGGCTTAAATTTAAACAAGCGGCCATCTAGCAGGGAAGCAACAAAGCCCACATGGTAGAAGCACACTTGCCTGTGTGATTATGAGGTGCTGACAGGAATAGGTGCCAGAAATTTAAAAACCAGATTGACATAAAGGAGCATAGATAAAGTGGAGACCCAAAACCCACCTGTAAGATAATTGGACAGTCCCTCACAGAAGGGCCACAAGGAAGGCATGATATATCCTGAGTGCATTATATCCTCTACTTCCTTAATATTTCTTCCCTTTACTGCTCTGGTCTTAGTTTCACCTCATTAATCTTGTGAGAAGTGTTGTGTTAGTCTGGGTACATTAGAGAAGCAAATCCACAGAAACTCATATGTATAAGAGAGAGTTTTTTATAAAGGGTAAGTTCACATCAAGAAATCATCCCAATCCAGTGCTGCCCAAGCCCACAAGTTCAATATTAGCCCATATATCTGACACCAGTCCACAAAGTCCTCCTCCATCTCACAAAACACACACAATGATGCCCACTGCAGGAAGAAAGCCAAATCAGTGAACATGTAAGCATCTCAGCGCTGGCAGGGGTTTCCACATGGCTTCTCCAGCACCGAGGGCTGCATCGGGGTAGGTCCATGTGGCTTCTCCTCAGGGATGTCTTGCAGGAAGTAAGCCTTACAAGCTGAAGCAGGAAACTGGCTAAGGCAGCTGCACCCCGGTCTGACCATCAGAAAGCAAAAGATCTGAGAACTAGAAAGGCGAGGTTCACTGAGCCATTTATCTCTCTGACCTTCAATTAACCCCACATGTGCTTACCTGCCAGGTTGGCACAATAAACTTTAGATATCTCACCTGTGTATGTTCATTTGTATAATTAAGGTCATGTAATGCATGAAAACCAAGGTAAATAAACCCTTCAGAAATAGTAATGGAAGTAATGATTCCCTGAGGGTTTGGGAAGAGAAAGGGGAAAGGGGGAACCAATAACAATGAGAACTGTATAACCCCACTTGAGGGGAATGAATAATAGAATTGTAGGTGAATTGGTACATTGGAGGCACAGCAAAATAAAAATAATAATAATATATAATAATAAAGGTTCCTGGGAGGTAGGGTGAGAAGAGAGGTGATAAAGGGGAGCTGATATCAAAGAGTTCAAAAAGAAAGAAAATGTTTTGAAAATGGTGCTGGTGGAAATTGTACAATTATGTTTGATTTCATTGAATTATGGATTTTTATAATATCTGTAAGAGCTCCCAATAAAATGATTAATAATAAGAGACAAAATTTGAAGCCTCAGAAAACCAAAGGAGAATTTTTACTCTGTCCTATAGGCTTGCTATGTATGAGAATTGACTCAACAACATTGGGAGTCCAAGGCCCCAAGATGCTCCAAGCCATCTTTCAGGTCAAAAACACCTCTGGGTACAGGTGACCTGCCACCAGCAGTCCTCTAGGCCAGCGAGAACTTCTTCCAGAACCAGACACCTTGCCCTCCTCTGCTTCCTCTGCCAGCAGGAATCGTATCTGGGTACACTATATGCCAGACTTCTCTCTTCTTTCCCTTCCCTTTGTTTCTCAGTTATTTTTCTTTCCGTTTACCTTTCTCTTAGTTTCCCTTCTGCTGATTTTTTCTTCACTATAATTTTTTTCTTTTTCTGGATATTTTTTCTTCTACATTTTTTCTTATTCCCCACCTTGTTCTTATTTCTTTTAAAAAGCCCTTATCTTTCTTCCCATTTTACATTTTTTCCTAATGTTTTCTTTTTCTTTTTTTTTTCTCCTGGCTTTGCTCTAAAATTTACTCTTCTACTAATGGGATCATACAATATTTATCCTTTTGTGATTGATTAACTTCGCCTGGCATCATGGCTTCCAGGTCCTTCCATGTCATGAGTTCTTCCGTGGTTTCACCTCTGCTTTTTAAGGCTGCATAGTATTCCATTGTGTGCATGGACCAGAGTTTCTTTGTCCTTTATTGTACTGATGGGTAGTTAGGCTGTTTGTAGTTTCTTGATATTTTAAACTATGCTGCAATGAACATAGAAGAGTATATGTCTGACAAGGATCTACATATGACCTCCTCCCTGGGGGACGGACAACAGAAAAGTGGGTGAAGGTAGACATAGGACAGGGCAAGATATGACAAAATAATAATTTATAAATTATCAAGGGTTCATGAGGAAGGGGGAGCAGGGAGGGAGGGGAAAATATGAGGAGCTGATGCCAGAGGCTTAAACGGAGAGCAAATGGTTTGAGAATGATGAGAGCAATGAATGTACAAATGTGCTTTACACAATTGATGTATGTATGGATTGTGATAAGAGTTGTATAAGCCCCTAATAAAATGACTTTAAAAAAAAGAAGAGCATATGTCTGTCAATATTCTCTCTCTTACTTCTTGAGAGTATATGCCCAGCAGAAGTATTACTGAGTTGTATGGTATTTCAATTCACAGTTCTTTCAAGAAGTGCCATAGTGGTTTTGCAGGTTTACAATCCCACCATCAGAGTACAAGAGTTCCAATCTCTCCACACCCTCTTCAACATTTGTTGTTCGGGTTTTATTTTTTTGAATTGGGTTATTGTTACTCATGAATGTTGACATTTCATCATTGCTGGATCATTTTTTTGGTTTTTAATCTTTGGTTTGTATGTTTGTCTGAACAGGGAATTTAGGATAGGTAAATATACAGAGATAGAAATTAGATTAATAATTTTCTGAAGGCATGGAAGAGGAGATTAGGGAGAAATAGTAAGTTAGCAGGAATGAGATCGAGAAAGAAGAAAAATTGATGATGGTGACGATTACACACCTCTTCTTAATATGGCTGAACTATTGAATTGTATGATATATTGATTATATCTCAATACAACTGTTTTAAAATAAAGTACATTCATTTATTGTTGATATTTTATTGTTTCCATGTTTTGTTTTTTGACTCAGCTAGTGGGAGCCAACAAAATGTTCAAACCTCTCAATAATACCCATGCCTATAGGCTACACCTCTTCCAGCTTATCAATGTTATATGATGACCAATAGCAATCCACATGCCTTTAACTGCTTTACAAGAAAAACGGAGAACTGAGCGCCTACTCCCAACCTCAGTCATACTCACTAGGAAACCAGTGGTGACTGCTACGTGCTTCCAGTGTAGCAAGCAGAGTAGTGCACTCATCCTGCTTACTTGGATATCTCTAAACAAAATAGAGCAAAAGTAAAAGTACAACTTGGGTAAAACATATCAAATTAAACACAAATAAAACAACCCCACGAGTTCTCTAAGAAAACAGACAAACTCATTTCATACATAGTGTCAGTACAGAGTGGTTCGAGCAAGTAACCAAACTACATAGTCAGAGCCTTCCCTGAGGAAGTAAAGACATTGGAATTACCTGATGAAGGAAAGATGTTTAGTATCCTTCAACTAATTAAAAGAAAGATAAAGAAAAAACAGGGGGAAATCAAATAAATGCATTCAAAAGCCCCAAAAACTCAAAAAACTGGCACAAGAACTAAATGACAAAAATGAAAATTAGGAACTATTAAACAAACGAACTATACATGCGTTAGGCTGGGTTAACGAGAGAAACAAATCTAGTAACACTCATATGTGTAAGAGAGAGTTTATATCAAGAAGTAATTATATCAAGCAAACATCTCAACTCAGTCCATAAATCCCTCTTCAGACCTACACAGCCACAAGTGATGATGCAGAAAGTAGTAAGATCACAGGCCGGTGGGTGCAGATCCAATGGTGGTAGCTGCATGACAGAGACCACACAGCTCTCAGCATGATTTGTCAACAGGAAATTGAAGGGGTGGAGTTGGGGGCAGGTTCCCCAGACCCTCCTTATGAGGAGGTCCCCACAAGGAGGCACTATAAGGCTGTGGCCCGATTGACAGACTAGGCTCCATCCCTACACTTCAAGTTGACATGAAGTTATGTAACTACCACAATACAAAAACAAATAAGATTGACAACATATGTCAGAACGGATGATATAGAAGCGCAATAGGAATCATCAAGACATGATGAGGGGTCAGTTGTAAAACAGGCCATTAATTGCTCATAAGCAAATTTAGATTAAAGTGAAAAAATGAAAACAAGTCCATGAGATCCAAAACGCAATTTTAAAGTTGTATTTTATCTCTCGAGAACAGATTGCGCACACTGACCCTAACACCAGCTGAGTTATGAAATGGCAGTAAGCATATCATAAACGAAGAAGGCAAAAGGTCTTAAAAATATAGAGAGAAGAAAAGACACAAGTAGATGTCCACAGAGACTCTGAAACTTAGTCTTCCGGCTTAAGTTTCTTAAACAAAGAGAATAAATGGTGACGTGAACAAGTTGTACAGAAAATTCAAAGAGCAGCATGCCAAGATAAAGTATTATGATGACATGGTCAAAGAGTGGAGTTAAAAAGAAGCAAAAGGAAAGATTGTGCTCAGTATTTCTCAAGCTAAAAGAATGAGGACAAAAATCCTCTGACACAATATTAAATAATTCGATGGGCAAAATATTGAATGAGGCAGGAAACATCAAAAATAGAGTGACAGCACCAAAAAGAATTGGTCAAAATTCAACCATTTCCAGTGGTAGCAAGCTACACCGAAGACATTAGTGAAAAACAAGGCCCGGCGAATTGATAAGATACCAAGTGAAATGTTTCACAAACGAATGCAATGCTGGAAAGGCTCACTAACCAATGCCAAGAAATTTGGAAGAACTAACCTGACCAACTGCCTGGAAGAGATTGCAGAAGACAAGCTACATGGGCGCAACCAGACCTCAGAAGCTGGAGAAGCCACAGAAAGACCCCTGCCAGCCACTGGACCCAAAGACTTTCTACCCACTGGCTTGTGATCATGCTGCACTTGGCTTCATTGCATGTGTTTCATGCGTCTGAAGAGGACTTTATAGATTGGTATCAGACATATGGGATAATATCAGACTTATGACCTTGGACTGGATTGGGTTGAGATATTTTCTCAATGTTCAATTCCTCTTGTATATAACCTCTCCCTTATATACATATGCATGTTTATGAATTTGTTTCTCTAGGCTACCCAGACTAACACAGTATGCTAAGTAAATAAGCTGAGAAATCAGACTGTATGAAGAAGAAGCAGCATCAAGATTGGAGGTTTATTAGCAAACAGCAATATGCAGATATCACCACCATGGTTACTGAAAGTTAAGAGGACTTGTGGCACTTATTGACGAGGACAAAGGCCTACAATCTTCGATATGGATTACACCTGAATGTAAAGAAAAGAAAAACCCTCACATCCAGAACAGTAAACAACATCACAATAAATGTTAAAATATTGAATTTGCCAAAGATTTTTGACTGATTTGGCTCCACAGTCAATAGTCACAGATTTATCAGACAAGAAATCAAACAATGTTTTGCACTGTGCAACTCTTTTGTGCAAGACATTTTACAAATGTTAAGGAGCAAGGATGTCGCCTTGAGGACTAAGATACATGTGATCCATGCCATGTTATTTTCAATGATCTCATATGCATGCGAATGCTGAACAATGGATAAGAAGATCACAGAAGAATTGAAGTGTTTGAATTATGGTGTTGGTTAAGATAATCGAAAGGGCAAAGGAATAAAAATGAATTAATGGAAGATAGAATGAGCGTGGTTCCAGAAAAATCTCTCAATACACTTAGTAGAATAATTTTTTAAAGTATAACAGCAACAACAAGAATTAAGAACGCTTAAGAATTATGGGGAACACGATCAAGTGGAATAACTAACATGTGATTGGAATTTCAAAACAGGAAAAGATTTCAAAAAGAGAAAATTGTCAAAGATTGGCTGATAGAAAATATTCCCAATATCATGGAAGATGCAATGATATGAACCTAAGAAGCTCAATGAATCCAAAATAGGAAAGACCCTAAAAGAAAATTACCACAACATATCATAATCAAATTTTCTGAAAACATAAAGAAAGCAATTTGCTAAAAACAAAAAATCACCTGCAAAAATCAAGACGACTAAGCTCACATTTCTAGACAGAAATCATTCAGAAAAGAATATAAATGAATAAAATATATGAAAAAATAGATATAAAGGCAACCAACAATTTATATTGTTCCACATACATGAATGCAAAATTAGGACATTCCTAAACAAACAGAAATTAAAGGAATTTGTGACAGCCAGACCTTATAAAGGGAATTCTTCATCAGAGAACCAACAACCTGAAATTAATGCCCAGGACAATATCATCCCCCAAATCAATTCAAGTATAGAAGTATGCAAAATCAATAATCTACAAGATTGAGAATAAAGAGCCATACATCAATATCAATTTATAATAGAGGACAACAGTCAAGATGAAAACATTGTGTATTTACAGAACTTCCAAATAGAGTGAAAGTCAAGATGATTTCAAAATAGGATCAGTTTAAACTTGGGAAGAAAATAATAAATTACAGGATAACATCAAAGAAAGCTAATGAAATCTGTCATCAAAAGTTTTAAAAGACAAAAGGAGGGCAGCTGGGCTAGCTTTAATCCCAGCTACATGATCCCCCTCCCCAGAAGAATGCACCACAGAGGACAGCACTGAAGATACAGCCTGGGGAGAGGGGCGGGTCTGCTCAGACCACACTGAAGCAAACTGAGAGGGAAAGAGAGAGAGAGAGAGGAAGAGAGAGAGTGGACCACGTCCTGGCCCACCAAGCCCTGAGGATGACATTCTTGTTCAGAGCAGCCAAGGCACAGAGAAAACCGTAAGGCGGGCCCTACCACGAGACTTGGCATTCCCTCAATGACCCATAGTTCTATAGGGGGGCAGCCCCGGTCTGATCCCCCACACTGAGCAAAGCAAAGAAATCCCTGAGGTATCCCCAAAATAGAATTATTTGTAGACCTTTTGTTTGTTTGTTTGTTTCATCTCTATCTATCTAAGATAGACAGGACAAGCAATTCTGAGGAGAAAACAACAGGACTGTTGATTGAGTTCTGGGGGAGGGGCAGGTGGGAGAAAGGAAGGGTGAAATGAAGGGAGGAGCCAACAAACCCAGGGACAAGGGAACAACAAGTAATCTAAAATCAATGGTGAGGATGGCGTAGAATGCTTGGTGGGGTTTGATCAAGTACAATGTAGCTGAGAGGAATTACTATGTACATATATTTATATGTTAAGTATTAAGGTAGCATACAGACTTTGAGCCTCTACTCAAGTACTCCCTCGATGCAAGAACACTATGTTCTAATAACTTGGCATTCTGTGATGCTCACCTTCCCAACAAGATCGCTGAAGACAAAATGGATGTATAAGCAAATAATGGTGAAGAAAGCTGATGGTGCCTAGTTTTTAAAAGATATAGTATCTGGGGTCTTAAAGACTTGAAGATGAACAAGCAGCCATCTAGTAGGGAAGCAACAAAGCCCACATGGAAGAAGCGCACCAGCCTGTCAATGGGATCAGGTATATGGCATCAGAAAACCCAAAACAAACAATCATATTGATGCGAATGAAGGGGAGCTGGAGTGGAGACCCAAAGCCCATCTGTAGACAAGTGAGCATCCCCTAACAGAAGGGTTACAAGGAAGGGGAAAATGAGCCAGCCAGCGTGCAGTATAGCACCAACAAAACATACAACATTCCTCTAGTTCTTTAATGCTTCCACTCCCCACCTCCCCACCCCATTATCATAACCCCAGTTCTACTTTACAAATCTGGTTAGACCAGAGCATGTACACTGGTACAGATAAGAGCTCTCAACACACAGAATCTATTACAATAACCCCCTCAGGAAGAGTAATGAGAGTAGCGATACCATGAGGGTAGGGGTAAGGTGTGAAGTGATAGGGGGAACCAATCCCAATGATTGACATATAACACACACACACCCCGCCCACCGGGTGATGGACAACAGAAGCATGGGTGAAGGGAAACTGTGGACAGTGTACGATATGAAAACAATAATAATTTATAATTTACCAAGGGTTCATGAGCAGGGGAGGAGGGAGGAGGGAGGAAAATTAAAAAGAGGAGCTGATACCAAGGACTCAAATAGAAAGAAAATGTTTTGAAAAGGATGATGGCAACATATGTACAATTGTGCTTGATACAGCGGATGTATGGATTGTTATAAAAGCTGTAAGACCGACCACGCAATAAAGTGATTGATTTAAAAATAACGTTTTAAAGAAACACATAAAGATTTAGTAAACACTAAAGTAGCAGCAGTGAAGGAAATGATAAAAATAAATTTAAAAAATTTTTAATTAAAAAAAATAACAACAATAACAAAACCCATACCTTGGGCTGGTTTCTCTACAGAAAGCAAACCAGTGAAGTTTGTTTTTGTGTTAGATTCCATCACATCAGTCCAAACCGATAGAGACTCTATGAATAACAGAATGAAACACTGCATAGTCTTGAACTATCTTCATAATATGCATATATATTCAGAGATAGTTATCTCAAGAAATGGGTCATGTAATAGTAGGGGCTAGAAAGTTCCAAGATGGTGGGTCAGATGTCACATGTAGCTACAGGGGCTGACAAACCCAAGATTAGCATGTCAGATGGCCAGCATTTATTAGTAGAAACAAATAAATCCAAGTTCAGCACTGAAGGAGTCAGGTTGCTGAGGACATCTGCTGGCTCAAGGTCAAAGAATTAGAGGTCAAATGACAAGCCAGATACAAAATCCAGATCTAACAATAGCAACTAACCTTTGCCAGCGTATCCACATATATTGGAAGCAGGCCACACCCCCCGAGGAAATACTTTTCAGTTAACTGCTCAAAGCAGATCTTATCATAGAGATGTTTGTACTATATCAGATCTCATCAGGGGGATGATTAAAGCATTATTATCAAACAAATGAGACTTGTGGCCCGACCAAATTGACACACTATCTTAACCATGAATATCCATAAATCAAATGAATTGTCTAAACAATTATTTGGTGCAAAGAAAACATGCACACAATGTGGTAGTGAACTGATTTTTATGTCAACCTGAATTTTTAGGAAAGTGTAGGGATGAGTCCAAACTGTCGATCATGTCGAGACTGATGATGCTATCTTGGGGCTGTGGTTTTCATATAAGAAGAAACTAGGTACCTTCCTCTCTCTCTCTCTGCCTTTCTGCCTCCCTGTCTGCTGGGACTCTATGTCTGCCACCAGAGGAGCCCCAGTGTGGGCCACTAAACCCCGAGAGTTGTTGACGACCTGTCATGTTTCTAACAACCTTGGATCCGTCCCACTCAGGCACCCACTGGCTTGTGATCTTCCTGCCTCCCCATTTACCTTTCTGCATCGATGACGTGAGTCTGAAGAGGGACTTATGAACTAACATCTGACTTATGGACTGGAGTTGGACTGGGCTGGGATGCCTTCTTAATATATAATGACTTCTTGATAGAAAGCTCTTGCTCATTCATAGAGGAATGTAACGGAAGTTGATTCTAAGACGACTTGGCCTGACACACACACAGCAAGATGACATCAACAAATAATCACACTGCATACAAATGCATTACGTAAACGAATCTGGGGTCAAGAGCAGTTGAATAGATAAAATAAGATACATCAATATTTTCAAAGAAGGCAAGATAAATTCTCACTATTCTCCTTTCTGAAGAGTAGTCTGGCAGGCTATGTTTTTGCTAAATTCGATTTATTTTTCTAGCAGTCCTAATATTTTCCATGCTCTTCACCAACATCACACAGAGACAAAAATAAACTGAAAATCAAAGAATGGAAAATAAATATATCAAGCAAATGATAATCAAAGAAAAGAAGTGAGATTGTTAGTTTCTGATAAAACAGACTTTAAGGTAAGAAAAGCATAAGGAACATGGATGTATGTTATATAGCAATTAAAGAATCAATTTAATAAGAGGTTATAGCTGTAATAAATATCTATGTATCCAATTAGAGAAGCCAAAATTCATAAATCCAACTTTAAGAGAAATAGACAGCTCCAAAATAATACACTGCTTTCGATAAAGGACAGAACAAGAAATAAACTCAATAAAAATACAGAACTAAGTACACATTCATGCAACTGGACCTCAGAGATACACATAAAACATTTTCTAGCCCCAAATAGTGAAATATACATTTTTAAGCATATAGAAAATATTCTCCAAAGTGGACTGTATGTTAAGCCACAAAACGGGTCTCAACAAATTTAATAACAGCAAAAAATTACAAAGCATCTGCTCAGATCACTACACTATAAATTTATAAATAGAAAGATCAAAACAACAACAAATACAGAAAAACCAACTATCACCCTACTTAAAAAGTACTAGGTAATAGATTAAATTAAAATGAATTAATTAACTATGTTATTGAATTAATGATCATGAAAACACACATACCAAACATCTAGAACAAAGCCAAAGTAATGCTTAGAGGAGCGTTTGTAGGAATACACAAGCATAAAACTACTGGTGAGTCTGATAAAAGGAAAGAAGATTAACATGCAAGTAACACAAATAAGAAATGAAATGGACAACGCCACAGTAGAACTCTTAGGTTTCTGGGATGATTTCCCTCGGTCCTTGCTTCTCAGCGCTGAAAGAATTCACGTAGCAGGAAGACTTTTGTAAACCCAAGTAACTTTTATGAGGGAAAGGGAAATTTCAGGTATTGCAGTCTCAGAATGGACACCTTATCTCTGGGAAGCTTGCAAGGCCAAATGGCAGGGGCTGTGAGCAGGTTCCCAATCAAGAATGGCCACTTCAGGAGCGCATGAGAAGAAAGAGCATGGAAAAATGGCCGTTAAGAGGAGTCGGCAGAGCCAAAAAAGAGCCCGCGAACCAAAACAGAAAGAAGCGCTCCGGAGAGAGAAAGTGGGGCGGGTGCACCCAGAAAAAAATCCCAAACTCCTACCTGCAAGAGAGTGACCTGAGAGAGGGAGCCACAAGCCCCGTCTCCTGCTTGTCTCCTCCTATCCCCATCTGGGGGGCAGGGGCGTGGTTAAGGGTATTGGCCTATCTTAGTGGTTGAGTTCAGGCTCCCCTGTGATGTGATCACACTGTTGCCTGGTATGCAAGTCAGGTCGCCCTTCCCCTGGGCCTAGGTGACTTGTGACTGAGCATACCTAGCTGTGGATCATCCCCATAAGGTGTGTAATGTGTGCCTGGTTTCTTTCAAACTCCTGTACTGTGGCCTGGACAGCTATGTTTTGTTTAGCATAGGCATTTGGTGCAGACACACTCCCTTTATCCCTAATCTTTCTACCTTTCAGAACCAACTGAAACAAGAAGAGAAATAACAGAAGAGTATGAAGAATTCTATACCAGGAAAACTTACAAGAAAACCTAGAAGAAACCAACAAATTCCTGCAAATATATTACCTCCCTAAACCCACATAGACTGAGGCAGAAATATTTAATAGGGTCATAACAAAGGAGGATATTGGGCAGTTAATACATAAATAAATAAATAATCTCAATATCACCAAAAAGGAAAATTATAGAACAGTATCTCTCATGAACACAGAATAAAAATTTTCTTAACCTAATCCTACACTCTCACATATCAACATGGTCATACATATCAAAATGCATATAAAAAAGTAGATGCCTGACGCTTTCTAATCTCAAAACATACTACACAGCTGTGATAGCCAGCACACCCTAGTGTTTGTAATACCATAGACACATGTAACAGTGGTGCCTGGGTACCATTACTGACCACAGTGGAGCCCTGGTGGTGTAGTGGTTACACGTTGGGCGGCAGTGGGCCTGGTCCACAGTTTGAAACAACCAATCAATCCCCAGGAGAAAGATGGGGGGAAGACAGGGCTTTCTACTCCAGTGAACAGTTAGAGTATTGGAAACACATCGAGGTGTCGCTATGAGTTGGCATCCACCCATTGGCAGCGAGTTTGCGTTAGATTTTGTGAAGGGATCATATTCAAAGTCCTGGGGAGAACAGGAGGAAATGTGGGATTAAAACTCACTCACCCATGGTCACAAAAAAAGAGCAGGCGTGCTGGTTAGATAGAAACTAGCGGAAGGGCTCTTTGTCACCCTTTATTCCTGGCACCAAACTAACCTCCTGGCTCAATTTGCGGCCAAATAATAGGCAGATTTTTAATGTAAACAATAGCACCAGGACAATATGCACTTCTTAGAATCAGCAACCATTTGACATCAAAAGGGTGGTATTTGCCTGAGCAAAGAAGGCAGAAAGGAAATGGGAAACAGGTGTGAAGTGGGATGAGCGATGTGATATTGCAGGGCTTGCAATAAATGACCTGATGCAGGTGTTCGAATTGTTGAATGTAAAACTGACTTGCTTTGTAAAACTTCACCCAAGTCACAATAAAAATGGAAAACAAACAACAAAAAATACCTATTCAGACAAATATCCTTTTGCTTCGGTGCCTTTCCCAGCGGTGTCTGGGAAACTGCCTGCTGCCTCTTGGTCTACAGAAGCTGATTTTTTAAATTATTATTATTTAAATTATTATTAATCATTCTAAAATGATTGCACTATCCTCTGCTATTGTTTAATTCTTTAGCTTTAAATCTTTCACCTGCCCTTTGTTTGAAGTTGTCCTATGTTAATTTCACTTTGTCTCAAATCACATGAGTCTTTAAGTATTCCTTTCTTTTAACAATCCTGCACGCTCATAAAAGCCGTCATTTCAATACATGAAAAATGCATTTCACTAAAAGTGCAAGTTTTTCACATCTGCTGCTATAACTGCAGCAACAGCTTCACAAATTTCCTTTTTTTTTGCACCGTGGTACTGACTGGATTCCTTCTTCTTCAATTGACCATCAACTGCACACCTCCATCTACAGATCACATCATTCTTTTTCTCAAATGTCATGGCTGGTCTATGCTTCCTGGGAACACTTGCAGCATTAGCAGTGGCCTTTTGTACAGATTTCATGGTCTTATTCAAGATGTTTGTATTGCAGGAAGCACCATGGTAAAGGTGTGAGAAGTCTGAAGGATCGCTTTTTGTTGTGACACACAATTGACTAGAGACCCTGACTGCTCATAGGGAGCTGTTTGGTGTCACACAGCATGTTAAGTAGATATTCGCCGCACCAGAGACCACGGCCATAGCAAAAGGAAGTAGGTACAAAAGTACTGTAGTAGCAAAATATAGACAAAAATCTATCATTTATTGTATGCAGTTATAATCTAATACTGTATATTTGTTTACATTTCTCTCAGCTGCAAATGAAGCTATGTATGGTCTGTTAGTGTTTGTGTACATAATTTTGATGAATTTTAACTTTTAATAATAGATGCATGCATATTTTCTGGTAGTAGATGATAAAAATCAATTGTCATCTACATATATTGTATGCATTCATGACAGACCTAACTTTTTCTTAATTTTTTTGATATTTCTAGGTTCAGTTGTTTACCTATGAGCTTTCTTAAAGTCATAATTCTCCAGATAAATGTCCGATCTATTTACTGGAGAAAATTGCAAAAAAGTAGACCCATGCAATTCAAACCAGTGTTGTCCAATGGTCAAGTGCATATAAACCTCTATGCTTGGGAAATATGATTATGACTTAGTTGGAAGACAAGGATTTATACTACACTGAGTTGAAATAATCAGAATACTTTTAAACAATATTTTATAGTATTGTATCACTTGGTCAGATATAACTTTTTTACAGTACTGGAAAATGATGGTACATTGTGCAGAATTAAATAGGACACATGAGTTTGAAGGACTGAACAGATGATTGAGCTAGTTCCTGAAGACCATCCGGTTCCAGAAATTGGATCATCTTTCATGTAAGCACAACTGTGTTTCTAACTTATCATCCTCCCAAACGTGTCTCTGATGCCTCGAGTAACTCGCACAGCTCTATCCTCAACAGACATGTAATGGAAAAGACGTGGAGATTCAGCAGATTCGTTGTAGAGATGATAGACGAACGGGTGACTGCAGGGTTCCTGAAGGAAGACTGGGGAATCGGATTCAAGAATAAGATAGGGGAGAGATAGGAAAAGCCAAGACTTTGGAGAGTGGCAATGAATTCTGAGCCATCCTGGCTTCCAGCTACTCGGTATCTGTTCACTGAGTGACAGTCAGGATTACTCAACCTTATATGAAGTGACCTGCCCCTCTGCTGAGTTTAATCTTCGTGAGGAAATGACTGTTTTTGTACATCAGCTTGGGCAGATTTGTCATCTGAGAACACCTTCGAGCAACATGGAGGAAATTGTTTGGACACACAGTAGTTTATTTGGACAGAAAATATGCTGGGAGAACTGACAAAGAAAGGCTAGGGTACGGGTGTTCCCTTTCAGTCGGTTTCTCTAGGAAAGTAGAAGGTACTCAAAAACTTGATGGAAAAATAGAACTGAAAGATAGGGAATTTCCCCCACAAACTTTTGTGAAGCCCCCTGGTATGTATACGTCGGTTAACAGCCTGTGAGTTTCTTGAAGTAATGGAAAAACACATTGAAGAATATTTTTCTTTTAACTTGGAAAGGCAATAAATAAATGAGCTGGAGTCATGTGCTTTGAGTTCAACTTTCCTGGGCATAAACGTGTAGTGAGAAGTTTCTGTGGTCCCATGCATTCTGTTTTCAATGGTAGAGTCACCATGAGGGACACATTTCACCGGGCCTTTAAAACTAAGGCAGACTAATCAATGTCACTGAGTTATACAGGTTGAAATTGTTGAATTGATGTATGCTCTGCTGTGTATATTCTCAACAACAACAAAGAAAATAAATTATGAAAGAAAGCAAAAACAAAAAAACAACAAACTAAGGTAGACTAGGAAGAAAGGCCTGGTGATTTGTTTCTAGAAATCAGTGAATGAACAACTTAAGGTACATTTTCCAAAATCCTGCTGAAAGATGAGCTCCCCAGGTTGGAAACCATTAAAAATGTAAGTGGCTCCTGCAATATATACCAAGGATCATGAAGTTGCATAGAACTTGGCAAAGTTTTGCTGCTGTTGCACATGAAGTCACTGTAAGTCAGAATTCACTCTACATATATTGGAAGCTGCGACCTTCACCTTCACAATATATCTTTGAACGCAAGAATATTCTTCCCAGTTTCTGTTCCTCACATCATGTTTCACAAAGTCCCTTAGTACCATATGGATTTCGTAGCCAGCTACTGATCAGTTATCTTGGTATTGAAGAATATTCCCAATCTTGGGCATAATGGATGATGTCCACATTCCCAAACTGGATCCTAGAACCTTGGATACTGATAGAAATTACAGACTGAACGGGAAGCAAGTACAGTGAACCCTCGCCACTTCACGCTTCGACTTCCGCGGCTTCGCTCTATCGCGGTTTTTGCGTAACAGCGCATGCTCTGTCATTACTGCCACTGATTGGCTCATACTGTACACGCTTGATGCCATAAATAATATAATAAATAATAAATGATAATTGTAACGTTCAAAATGTTTTACTGTATTTTCCCTTTTTTGTTTAATAAATTGGGTAATACGAGTGTAATGGTGACTAATGGGTGTTTTTTCGTGTCCTCTATGCTCTAACTACGAAAATATTTGATTTACAAATAAGGAATCCTACTTCGCGGAATTTCATTTATCACGGTAGGGTCTAGAACCGATTAACCGCGATAAACGAGGGTTCACTGTATCGATTAATTTGGAAAACTCCCCTTCCAGAGGAGTCCTTCCAGAATAGAAGGGAGATCAAAGAATCAGAATGAAGGAAGGGTAGGGCAGCAGAATGAAGGAGATCGGAGAGACAGGGTATGGTGAATAGCCAGAGGGGAGGGCGAGTGAAACTGAAATGGGAGAGAAAAGAGTAAAGGAGGAAACAAAGGCTAAGTGAGCAAGAGAGAGAAACAGAGAAATCAGCCCGAATTCACTCTGGAGGCTGTGGTTAATCATTAGGTTTGGGGGCACTGGTTAACATCCTGATTGGGAAGTTTGAATGAGTCCAGGGTGACAGACTCTGGTATCCACAGAAAGTCTTTTCCGTGAGCACGGGAAGATGTGGTGTGCTATGGGAACTAGATAATGTAATAGATAATGTGTTGCTTTACGCTCAGCTAGACCCACTAGATACAAAGTTTGCTGTGACACACTCAAAGACAGAAAGTGTGCAGTGCCCTAATACACTCTGCGTAAAACCTCCGTGAGCCCCTGGCTCATTTTTAACTCTTAAAATGTTTTATTTTAGATAGAATTTATCAGATACTTTATTCGAGGCATGATACTTGGGTTGCAGCATATGTTGGAAATTCGGTTGGTGTTTTGAGCATGTTCTGAAATACTGAACTTAAAAATATAACAAGAATGCAAGAGAAAAGTGGCCTCATTAGTTCAAAGCTATACTATAACTGTTGAAGGAAAATATTATCAAAGGATGTGCATTTCATTCAACTCAAAATTCAATGTAACTTTATCCATTAATGCAATTAATGGCTCAAGAAGAAAGATAATGTCTTGACATTGTTGATAGCAACATTTGTACATGTCCGCTTGATATTATGGATGTATGGATTGTTATAATATATGTAAGAGCCCCCAATAAATTGATTTTTTTTAATTCAGCTACTTAAACACTTGAGGATCAAAGTTCTACTGTGACATACATAAGATTACCTCGAGTCATAATAGATCGGACTCACCTACTCATGCTTTTGACTCAAAGTAACCCTATATGAGTTTCTGAGACTAAATTTTTACTGTGCAGACAGCCTCATCTTTTTCCTGAGGAGTGACTGGTGGGTTTGAACCACGGACTGTGTGGTCAATATCTCCATGCTTAACCAGTAGGGTCACCATGCTCTTTATAAAGTTGGTAGGGGGTTTAAGTGGAGAGGAAATGTTTTGAGAATGATGAGGGCAATGAATGTACAAATGCGCTTTACACAATTGATGTGTGTATGGATTGGGATAAGAGTTGTATGAGCCCCTAATAAAATGATTAAAAGAAAAAAAAAGTTGGTAGAGATGAATGGTAGTGTTCTTTGATGAAGCTATATAAACATTTTTTTGGATTAAGATACATAGAATAGTTATTAAGTATTGTTGGGTCTGCTCCGACTCAAAGCTGCCAGTCCTGCTCCATCCGCACAATGCTGAGGATCGGCCTCACATTCGATGACCTTGTCTGAGAATAATGTCCTTTTCTAGGGGATTGTCTCTTCTGGTGACATGTCCCATGCATCCTGGGCAAAATCTCGCTAAACCCATTTCTAAGGAGCATTGTTTGTGAAATTCCTCCAAAACAGAGTTGTTTATTCTTCTGACACTCCAAGATATTTTCAATATTCTTCATCAATACCGTAAATCAAATGCATGCCGTCTCGCTGCTCTTCCTTCATTTCCATGCTTTCGCGTGCAGATGAGGTAGAACAGAGTAGGGGCAATAGAAGTTAAAGGAGCTACAGATAGTCCTAATCAAAGTCAAATCCTGGCTGTTATTTACTGATTATATATCCACTTTTAAGCTTAGCCTCAAATCCTCCATTGATACACTGCAGATAAAATAATGGCCCTGAAATATTAGGAGCTCCTAAGTATGGAACATCAATATAATTAAAACCAAATAATAGCTCCAGACCTTGGTCTAATTCCATATCATTCAATTTGTACTAGAAAATATATTTATTATATTGAGCATCACACCAAAGACTTTGTGTTTATTCAGAAGATGACATGGTCTCATACTTTACATTGTTGGTACTTGATATTTTGTGTGCCTGGACAAATGGCACCAAATGGGGTGAGCACAGCATGTCCAAAATAAATAATGCTGCTAAGATGCATTCCGGGGAAAAGGGTGCCTGTATTAAAGAACTTGATATACAGAAGATGGCAACAAATCCAGTAAAGATCAAAAATTAATGTGTGATCACATATATTTATTTTTAATTACTCTTTCTCTTGTTTGTTTTTTAATCATTTTATTGGGAGCTTTTACAGCTCTTATAACATTCCATACATCAATTGTGTCAAGCAGTCTTGTGCATATGTTGCCATCATCATTTTCTAAATATTTACTTTCTATTTGAGCATTTGGTATTGGCTCCTCATTTTTCCCTCCCCTCCCCAAGCCTTGATAAATTATTATTGTTCTCATATCCTACATTCCCCTGGGGGGGTGGGGAATGTTATGTGTCGATCATTGTGATCAGTTTCTCCTTCCTCCACTCTTTCCTCCACCTTCCCTCTACCCTCCTGGTATCACTACTCCCATTTCTGTTCCTAAGGAGTTTATCTGACCTGGCTTCCTTATGTCGTGAGCTCCTATCTGTACCTGTATACATGCTCTGGTCTATCTTGCAATGAAAGGCAGGACTAGGCTCATGATAGTGGGGTGTGGGGGTGGGGGTGTGTGAGGGAGCCTCAAGGAACCAGAGGAATAGTGTATGTTTCATCAGTGCTACACTTTGGCCTGGTTGACTCATCCCTTCCTTGTGACCCTACTGTGAGAGGATGTCCTATTGTCTACAGATTGGTTTTGGGTCTCTGCTCCAACCCCCCCTTGTTCTAAACAATATGTTTTTGTTTGTTTGTTTTGGGTCTTCTGTACTTGGTACCCAATCCCATCAAAACCTCATGACTGCACAGGCTGGTGTGCTTCTTCCATGTAGGCTTGTTGCTTCTCTGCTAGATGGCTGCTTGTTTAACTTCAAGCCTTGAAGACCCCAGATGCTATATCTTTTGATAGCCAGGCACCATCAGCTTTCTTCACCACATTTACTTGTTGTGTTAGGGTTCTCTAGAGAAATAAAACCAGGACACTAATAATTATATATATATATTTATTTATTTATTTATTTATTTAGATAGATAGATAATAAATAAACAATGAATCTACAAAGCAGTACAAATGGCTCAGTGCAACTCACTTCTGTAAGACAGCTGTGAGACACTGGCAGTCCTTCAGGTCTTGAGGGCCACAGGGTAGTCCTCTGTGAAACAATTCAGGCTATCCGGGCACAGGCAGCAAACAGCAAGCAGGTCACCAACAGTCAGCCAGATGACAGGGTCCGACAGTCCCCAGCCCAAGAGATGTACCTTCCAGTAGCTGGTGAAGCAAGACTTGAAGGAACCTCAAGTTACAGCAACACAGTCCACAGGTTAGATGTCCCACAGGTAGTGTAGCTTGCAAAATGGAGGCACAGAGCAAGCAAGGCAGCCGCACACTGGTCTGATGATCAAAGAGCAAGAGAGAGAGAGGCGAGGCTCGCTGAGCCATTTATCTCTCCACCCTTCAACTAATCTAACATGTGTTCATTGGCCATGTTGGCACAATAAACCTACCTATCATAATTGTGAACCCATTTTGTCTTCAGGTATTGGCTGGGAGGGTGAGCATCACAGAATGCCAGGTTGTTAGAACAAAGTGTTCTTGCGTTGAGTGAGGGATTGAGCAGAGGTCCAAAGTCCACCCACTTCCTCAATGAATTGCCATATAAATATATGTACATAGGCAAATACTTCTATGAATTAATATATTTTCATAAGTGCACACCTATGTTCATGCTTCTATCCTTAACTTTGCTTCCTAGATCTTTCCTCTGTTTCCTTTTACCTTCGTCCTGTCCTGCCATCACACTGGCCTTTCTGCCTCTTAATAATTCCCCTCAAAAAAGTAATAATTCCTCTCAACTACATTGCTGTTGCTCCAACACCACCGGGATGTCTACATTCTCCTCATTGTTGCTTTTAATTTACTGCTTGTTCCCCCTCTGTGGCATTGTTTGCTCATCACTCCTTTCCCCCACCTCCTCCTCTCCCCCAAGTCCCTCCAGAACCATGGGTCCTGTTGCTTTCTCCTCTGGCTTGTTTCCCAGACCTATCTTATGTTGGTAGGCAGACCAACAATAACAGAGACAAAGCAAAAAGAAAACCAAGGATTGACTAAAAAGAGAAAAAAACAATAAAGAAAAAAAACACTAGCAAACACAAAATGAAAGAGCATACATGATTCCAGGTCTGTCCACTGACTTTATGACTATTTCCCCATTGGTGCTGGAGGTTTTGAGAACTGTCCCTCCTAGCCTAAAATCAATTTGGGGGGCTCTTCAGGGGGTTTGTGGCTTTGCTTTGCTCCCGTTGCTAATCTGTCATGTTCCATTCTTGGTTCGCCCCACTGTGGGTGTGGTCAGACTGGACTCACTCCCTGCCATGTGTCCCCAGTATTGTTCTCTGTCACAGTATGCTCCAGTGAGGGGACATCATGTCTTGAGCTGTTGTCAGCTCTACAGTCCTCTCTGTGCCTTAGCAGCTTCATGCAGGGACGTCATCCTCAGGGCTTGGTGTGCCAGCATGAGGTCTAGTCCCTTGTTCTCTCTTTTTCCTTCTTGGTTTGCTTCTGTGTGGGGGGGGCAGGCCAGCCTCTCTCCTCAACCTGTATGTTTAGTGTTGTCCTCTGTAGCACATACTTTGGGGGGATGGGGGTCAGTTTGGCTCTGATTGGGGCCGGCCCTATAGACCTCTCTGTTCATGAGTTGCTCCATGTGATTACATTGCCCTCAAGGTTCAGCACATCATGGTGGGGTCTGCACTCATCGTATGATCACATACAGATGGGTATAGGTACATATGTACATGGGAGAACAAATGGAAGAATCTATATAACAAAACTGTGTGTGTGTGTAGATAGATGTAGATATCTGTGTTTTTGTTGCTGTTTGGTGTGTGTGCCATCATGTCAGTTCCAATTTATAGGGACCTTATGTCCAACAGAAGGAAACACTCCCAAGTCCAGTGTCATCCTCACAAGACACATGTAGGCACATATGTTCATGGAAGACACAGCTACGGACATGCCTCAGGCATAACCAAATAGTTTCTGAGATTCATTTTCTTGGTTTGAAAGCTTAGAACCATAATCTGGTGAGACAACGCTGTTAGCCAGAAGAATAGAGTTCACAATTTTCAAACTCTGTGTCACATTAAAATGGAAAGCATCTAGGATCTTAAAACTTGTGAGCGGCTATGCAAGATGCACTGTTGGTCTCTCCTTGCTAGGAGCAAGGGCAAGAAAATTTTTAAAAATACCAAAGGCGGGGAGAAAAATCATATCCTCGTCAATGAGGGTGGTGCGTGATGGGGACCCAATGCCCATCTCTAGACAATTGGACATACCTTGCAGAGGGGTGGGGGGAGATGAGTCACTTAGGGTTCAGTATAACAATAATGAATCCTACAACCTTCCTCTAGTTCTTAAACGCTTCCTCCCCCCAACTACCAGGACCCCAATTCTGCCTTGCAGATCTGGTTAGACCAGATGATGCACAGCGGTACAGATGGGAATTGGAAATGCAGGGAATCTAGGACAGATGAACCTCTCAGGACCAGGGGTGACAGTGGCGATACCAGGAGGGAAGGGGGGTGTAGGAAGGGGGGATTGATCACAGAGAGCTACATATAACCTCCTCCTCTCTGGGGGATGGGCAACAGAAGGGTAGGTGAAGGGAGACGCCGGGTAGTGTAATATAAGACATAATAATAATTTATAAATTATCAAGGGTGCATGGGGGAGGGGGGCAGAGAAAGGGAGGGGGAGGGGGGGGGAAGGGGAAATGAGCTGATTCCGGGAACCCAAGAGGCAAGCGAATTTTGGGAATGATGAGGGCAACAAATGTATAGATGTGCTCTGCACAATTGATCTATGTATTGTGATGAATTGTATGAGCCCCAATAAATTGATTTTTTTAAAAAATACTCAGAGAAGAAAGAAGTATAAAGGGATTATAGAGTACACAATACAAGTCTCATCTATCCTGAAACCAAAAGAACTAAATGGTGCCCAACTAACATCCCTGACCATTCTGACGAGGGTCAAAATAGAAGCTCAAGATAAAGTGGGGAAAAAATGTAGAATAAAATTCAAACTCTTGGTAAATAATCCGTCCTGGCCTACCAAACCCCAGGGACATGGAGCAGACAATGCATGGAGAGGACCATTGGGCCACCTCCACCATGAGGCATGACACCCCTCACTAACCTGTGGCACTGTAGGGGACAGAACTGGAGACACAGTGGAGGAATTGTGCCAGGTCTGACCTACCCACACAGGGGTGAAACACGAAGGAGCACAACAGAGTAGCAAGGGGAGCGAAGCTATGAAGTACCTGAGGAATCCCCAAAATAGACTCAGGGGGCAGGGCTTGGCACTTCATCAGACTCGATCAGAAAACATTCATAAGGTTCAACAAACAGACCTGGGACAATTTATAGTCTTCCCCCGTTTCCCCCCCCCCCATGTCTATCTATATAAGATAGTAAAGATAAACAATCCTGAGGAGAAAACAGTGGGACCGATGCTTCCGTGGGTACATGGAAAAGAGGGAGGTGGAGAAAGGAAGAGGGGAGCCAACAAACCCAGGGACAAGGGAACAATAAGTGATCTAAAATCAACTGTGAGGATAATGAGGAGGGTGTAGGATGTCTGCTGGGGTTTGATCAAGTGCAATGTAGCTGAGAGGAATCCACTGAGAGCCAAATGAAGGTTGAATATGATAGTGGGACAGGAGGAAAGTAAAAGGAAATAGAGGAAAGAACTAAGAGGCAAAATACATTTATAGAGGTATAAATGCAGGCACATACATATGAATATATATTTATACATAATGATAGGAATAGTATATGTACATATATTTATGTGTTACATATTAAGACGGACTTTGGACCTAACATATATTTATATGTTAAGTAGTAGACAGACTTTGAACTTCTACCAAAGTACTCCCTCAACACAAGAACACTTTGTTCTAATAACCTGGCATTGTGTGATGCTCACTTTCCCAACAAGATCTCTGAAGACAAAAATGGATGCTGATGGTGCCCAGCTATTATAAGATATAGCATCTGGAGTCTTAAAGGCAAGCAAGCAGCCATCTAACTGCAAAGCAACAAAGCCCACATGGAAAAAGCACACTAGCCTGTGTGATCACGAGCTGTCAACAGAATTGGGTATCAGGCATCAGAAGACCGCCACCATCACCACCAAAAAAAATAAAAATCATATCGATGCAAAAGAGATGGGCAAGAGACCCAAAGCCCATCTGTGGAAAATTAGACATCCACTCACAGAAGGTTCACAAGGAGCCAGCCAGGGTGTGGTACAGCACCCACGAAACATACAACATTCTTCTACTCCTTTAATGCTTCCCACCCACTTCCCCCCACTATCATGGTCCCAGTTCTAATTTACAAATCCGGCTAGACCAGAGGATGTACATTGGTAAAGATAAGAGCTCTCAACACATGAAATCCAGGACAATAAACCTGTTAGGAACGGTAATGGGAGTAATGATACCCATAAGGGTAGGGGGAAGGTGAGTGGATAAAAGGGGAACTGTCCGCAATGATTGATGTAAAATAGCACACACACACACACACACACACACACACACACACACACACACACACCCTGGTGATAAACAACAGGAACATGGGTGAAGGGAGACAGTGGGTGGTGTAAGATATGAAAATAATAATTTATAATTTATCATGGGTTCATGAGGGTGGGAGAGTGGAGGAGGGAGATAAAAATGAGGGTCTTAGACCAAAGGCTCAAGTAGAAAGTGTTTTGAAAAGGATGATGGCAACATATGTACAAATGTGCTTGATATAATGGATGTATGGATAGCTAAAAGAGCTATAAGAGCCCCCAATGAAATGATTGATTAAAAAATTTTTTTTCAAAGAAAGAATCCAGACTAATTGGACAAGTTAAGCTAGAGGACTCCCTGACACAATTGCCCTGTGACACTATTTAATCTTTCAAGTGAAACAAAATAAAAGATAAGAATAGTGCTTTACTAAAAAAAATCATCTGTATGTGTCCAAAGATCAACATTTACTCAAAGCAAAGATGAGACAATAAGGAAGCAGGGAGACTAGAGTATTGGCAATGGAACAATCAGAAAACAAAGAGAATGTAGCCACATCATGAAAAATCTAACTAATATCACTGAATAATTTGTGGGAAAGTTGTCAATCGGGAACCTAACATGCTGTGTAAATGTTCACCAAAACCAAAGAAAATATTTTTTTAAATGCATGCTTATGAAAATTAAGCTTAATAATTGCATTTTAGTAGTATAGAAGAGATGACCTATTCCCATAATGAAGTTCAGTGACAACAAAAATATTATTATATTAAGAGAGTGTATAACCTTTCAGAAATTACCACGATGAGCTCTCATAATCAAATTAACTTCTCACAAAACACTTCAAATTAATGCAGCTCTAGATTATTACTTTAAAATTAGAAGTGCTGAGCCTAAGGGGACCTGATTACTTGATCCTGCAAGTAGAATATTAAAAATATATAAATAATATGTAACTGCATCCATTAAAAGAAATGAAATCATATAAAACAAATACTGAATGGCTGTTTCATTCCTATTGTGATAGATTTTGTCAACTCCTTCTGGGTCAAGAGTTTCAGTGATTTGGAAGTAGGACCTTCTAATCCCCCTTGAGATGACCTAACATGATGTAATCAACTCCATGATGATATCTACTATGAGGAGCCTACCAGTTGCAAGGTTAGGGTCGAGTATAATAGAAGGGCAGTTTCCTCAGGGGTGTGATCTACTTTATTTAAACAGACTCTGTGAGGCTTGGCTCTTCTTACTGGTGCAGAATGTGCATCTGTCTCATCTGCGTCTGTCTCATTGACCTATGGTTCTTTAGACTTGAGCCAAAGACACTGGATGCTATCGGCAGCTTGCCATATTGTCGACTGACCTTGGGTTCCCTGGATTTCAGCCACACACTGACCATCTGACCTTAGATTCATCCACTATGGCCTTGGCCAGCCTGTGGTCTTCCTGCTTCTTGGTTCATCAGCCCAGAAGCTCCGTAGGTCAGGAAAAGCTTCCAGCTTGGCATCAGACCCACAGACTCAAGCCACTTTGTTGACATAAATTTCTTTCTTCATATACATTTAAGTGTCCCTGATTTCACTTCCATGATACAAAACTGAGGGGGGCACTCATTCCTATCAAGCCAATTCCTACTCGTGGTAATGCTACTGGAGTTAAATGATCTCTGATTTTGGTCATTGATCAAAGTCAAATGATCTCTGATTTTGATCATTGATCAAAGTCAAATGATCTCTGATTTCTGAAGCTGTAAATCTTCCCAGGAGGGGGAAACCTAGAGTTGACCGGCTGACCTTGTGGTTAGCAAATGATGTTGTCGTTAGGTGCTGTCAAGTTGATTCTGATTACTATTGACTCTGTCTCTGCATATCAGAAGGAAATATTGCCTGACCCTGCACCATGCTCCCAGTTGTTATGCTTGAGCCCATTGTGGCGGCCACCTTGTCCATCCACCTTCTCGGCAGTCTTCCTCTTATTTTGCTGATACTTCACTTGACCAAGGACATCCTTTTCCTGGGACTAGCCTCTTCTAGTTACATGTCCAAAGTATGGGCGATGAAGCTCACCACCTTCAATCCTAAGACGCATTCTCTTTGTACATCTTCTAAGAAAGATGTGTTTGTTCTCTTGGCAGTGCACTGTATTTTCAATATTCTTCACCAACACCAGAATCCAAATGCATTCATTCTTCCACAGTTTTCCTTCTTCGTATGAGATATGAGACAATTGAAAGTACAATGGCTTGGGCTCTGTGTGCCTCAGTCTTCAAAGTGATGTCCTTGTTTTCAACCCTTAAAAGAGGTCTTGTGCAACAGATTATTTTTAGTTTGTTCTTTGATTTTTCTTCATGTTCCTTCTTTTTTTAAAAATATCATGTTATTGGGGGCTCTTACAGCTCTTATAACAGACCATGCATCACTTGTATCAAGCATATTTGTACATATGTTGTCATCATCATTTCCAAAACGTTTTTACTTGAGGCCTTACTATAAGCTCCTCTTTTTTCCTCTCCCTCCCCCATTCTCCCACTCTCGTGTATCCGTGATCAATTATATATTGTTATTGTTTTTCATATCTTACACTGTCCATTATCTCCCTTCGCCCACATTTCTGTGATTCATACTCTCAGGGTGAGGTGAGGGGGCTATATAACCAATCTTGTGATGGGTTCCCCCTTTCTCACCCTTCCCCCTCCCTGACCATCCCCCTACCTTCATGATATCGCTACTCCCATTACTGTTCCTGAGGGGTTTATCTTTCCTGAATTCCATGTGCTGAGATCTCTTATCTGTACCAATATGTGTTTTCTGGTCAAGCCAGATTTGTAAGGGAGAACTGGTCATGATAGTTGGGGGGAAGAAGAATTCAGGGACTAGAACAGGGATGTCAAATTCAATGAAAACGCAGGCCATTTGGTGCAACAGGCAAGATTCACATGGGCCACATCACATTAACAACTTTTGTTAAATTTATATTTTTATTTGAGGATTCAGGAATATAGATAGGATAATTAAAACACTATATAATTGCTTTTATTTAAACATTTATTTTATTTACTTTATTTATAAAACTAAAATTATTCTTTTTCACCCAAAACGTGCCACCTCTTTCCTCCTACTAATTTCCTCCTCACTACTTATGTTGTGACCGGAAAATATAATAAAGTAACTAATAAAAGACACAAAATGTTGGACAGCTGACAAATGTGATGCACAATCATAATGGCTTCCCTCTAAAAATGTTAACGAGCACTGCCGCTAGGTATGATTCATAACAGCACCAACCGGAGTGCTCTTTTTAACCTTTTCACTATTGGCATCTGTTTACTTTACGTGACACTGAGAGTGGCAGACATATCGCTTCCAAACATCACCAGAACTGAGTCAGCGCGTTTATAACACGTCCACAGGCCCCGAGGAAAGGCACTGGCCACGTGTAGACTGTCTTCAGTAAAGAGTTAACGAGGGAATTGTGTCTACGATATTGTCTCGATCTCCCCTAAGCGCTATTTTCTTCATAATGATTTTTTCTATTTTCATTTTATTTCAGAGCATCGCGGGCCACAAAAAATTACCCTGGGGGTCGCATGCCGCCAAGCTGACAACCCTGGACCAGAGGAATGATGTGTGACTCCTCAGTGCTATACTACACATTGGTTGAATCATCCCTTCCTTATACCACTTCTGGGGGGGATATCCAATTATCTACTGATGGGCTTTGGGTCTCCACCCAACGCGCCTCTTTTGCATCGCTATAGTTGTTTGTTTGGGATCTTTTGATACCTGTTGCCTGATCCCATGGACACCTCATGATCACACAGGCTGGTGTATGCAGCAGATTCTTGACTGTTGCTTCCATTAAAATTGACAGTAGAACCTTGTTCTGTTTGAATGACCGCTTGACTCACGGACTAGTTCTGCACCAACACTGTGAAGAGTTCTGGAATTCCCATTCTTCTCAGTGTTATTCATCGTGTACTATGATCCACACAGTTGAATACCTGTGCGTAGTCAATAAACCAAGAGTCGATCTTTCTTGTATCCTTTGCTTTCAACCAAGATCAATCTGATATCAGCAATGATGTTCCTCATGCCATGCCTTCTTCTACACTCAGTGTTTCTGGCAGCTCCCTTTCAATGTACTGCGATTCCATTGTTGAATTACCTTCAGCAAATATTTATTTGCATGTACCATTAATAATATTTTTATACTTTCTATATTTTGTTGAGTTGCATTTCTTTGGAATGGGAACATATAGGGATCTCTTCTGATCAGTTGGCCTGGAGCTGTCTTCTAAATTTTTTTGGCATAGACCGGTGAATGTTTTCATTGCTTCATCAGCCTATTGCAACGTTTCATTTGGCATTCCATCAATTCCTGGAGTCTTGCTTTTGACTGATGCTTTCATTTTTAGATTGGACCTCTTTCTTCTGTACCACTGGTTCTTGATCACGTGCTGTTACCTATTGAAATGATTGATTTGTCTACCAGTGTTTCTTTGGTGTAGTGACTGTATTCCTTCCATTGTCTTGTAATGTTTCCTGTATCACTGAATATTTTCACATAGAATCCTTCAATATTATAACTCAAGGCCTGATTTAATTCTCTCTCTTGGTTTATGGTATGCTGAACCTGTTCTTCTTTATTGGCTTTCTAACTCCAGGTCTTTTCATAGTTCATATTAAGATTTTAGTTTATCTTCCTGAGCTACTCTTTGAAATGTTCTATTCGCCTTTTTAATTTCATTATTTCTCCATTTTTCTTTAGCTAATCTATTCAAGAACAAGTTTTGGAGTCTCTGCTGACAACCACTTTGTAATGACATTTTGCTTTCTTTACATGCAATATTCTTAATGTCATTCCACATTTCATCAGGTAGTCTATCACTCATGTTCAATGTCAAATCTGTTCTTGAGATGTTCTCGAATGTCCGGTGGGATATATTCAAGGTCATACTTTGGGGTCATATTTTGAGGGAGGGAGGAAGCATTAAAGAACTAGAGGAAAGTTGTATGTTTCGTGGGTGCTATACTGCACCATGGCTGGCTCATCTCTTCCTTGTGACCCTTCTATGAAGTGATGTTCAATTGTCTACATATGGGTTCTGGGTCTCCACTCCAGCTTCCCCCTCATTCACATTGATACGAATTTTTGTTATAAGTCTTTGATGCCTGATACCTGATCCCACTGACACCTCATGATCACACAGGCTGGTGTCTTTCTTCCATGTCGGCTTTGTTGCTTCTGAGCTAGATGGCCGCTTGTTTCTCTTCAAGCCTTTAAGACCCCAGATCCTTTATCTTTTGATAGGTAGGTACCATCAGCTTTCTTTCACCACATTTGCTATGCACCCATTTTGTCTTCAGCGATCGTGTCAGGGAAGGTGAACATCACACAATGCCAGGTTACTAGAACAAACTGTTCTTGCATTGAGGGAATGTCTGAGTAGAGGCCCAATGTCCATCTGCTACCTTAATACTTAACATATAAGTATATGTACATAGATCTATTTCCCTATTGTTTTATATGAATATATAGATTGCCTCCTAGCTCTTTCCTCTATTTCCTTTTACTTTCCTCTTGTCCCACAATTATGTTCAACCTTCATTTGGCTTTCATTAATTCCACTTGGCTACATCACACTTGATCAAGTCCCACCAGGCATCCTATACTACCCTCACCCTCGATAATAGATCACTTGCTGTTCCCTTGTCCTTGTGTTTTTTGATCCGCCCCCCCTTTCTTACCATTGTTTTCCCCTCCGGATTGTTTATCCTGCCTATCTTATTTAGATAGACATGCAAAAACAATAATAAATACAAAAACAGCAAGCAATGTTCTTTATGACAATGAATTTGACACCATTCTTGAATTTGTCATTCGCAGTAGAGAAAACCAAATGATTTTCTGATTCAAAATGGCCAGTGCCAGTTCATTTTGCTCACTAATGCCTGGGATAACCGATCTTTACGTGTTCCACTTCAGTTGTTGATGATTTCCGATTTTCCTAGAGTCATGCTTCATTCCTTCCATGCTACAATTATTGATGGGTTTTTGCAGCCACTTCTTCTCATTCTGAGTTGTACCCACCAGCAAATGAAGGTTCCAGAAGCTGAATTCCACCCATATCATTGTGTTCCACTCTCCTTCAAGGAGGCAGCGAGTCCTCGTTTGGATTTTGAGTGCCTTCCAATCTGAGGGTTTCAGCTTCACATTTCCTTTGCTTTTGGTTACATGTCTTAAATTCTGCAGACTAACAGCTTACCTTCGTGAAGGAGTGCTATTGAAATCATTGCCTATGTCTAATCCTCGTTGTTTTATTAGGTAATATTGTTGTCACTTAAGTTTTGTTCATTTGTATAAATGAAACTTTCCATGTATTTTAATCCAAAAAGCCTTCATATATATATACATATGAAATCTCACTAGTATTTGACTAGACTCGTGATGCTATTATTTTTAGAATTGTCAAATGTTCCATAAAAACTACTTATAATATTATTTCTCAAAAACTAGAGGTAGTCGTTAATACTACCTCTAAAGTGGGCCATACAAAGAATCACAGAATGTAAACATGCTTAGTACTTACCCTTGGATCACCAAGCTATGGCTGTCGTTAGCAAAACACAGTGAAAAATAAGGTGGTGCCTGTCTATCCGAAAGAATAACCTCTGGGGTATTAAAGGTTTGTATTAAAGAAAGCAGCCATCTAAGTAAGGTGTTGACAAGCCCGTGAGGAAAAAGCACTCCAGCCTGTTTGTTATGAAAGGTTTTATTTTTTATTTCATAATTGCAGGGAAGAATTGCATTAGCTTAAATTTCTGAGCACTGAGTTTTAAAAAGCTATGGTTTACAGTGGAAGCCCCCAAACTTACGAGTCTCTACATCCATTCATCTTCCACAGAATCCCTTCTAACAAGGAAGCAGCAGTTTGACTCTCTTTGAACTCAGGCCGAGTGCAGCTGAGAGTGGATCGCTGCCACACCCCTCGCAAGTCCAGAGAGAAGCCTCATAGACTTAGGGACTTACTTGCTTGTGCGTGCCCTTAGTGGAAATTGGAGTACTATGGTCACATGGTCATTAGTCACATCCTGAAAGCCTCAGCCAGAGGGCTTGGACAAATCTTATATGCTCTTCTATTGAGCATAATGTAAGTGTTACAACCATGATCCCATTCCTGTTACTATCATCCTACCTATAACTGTGATAGATTGATCTGCTGCCAGTCATGCTTTTACAACATTTTCCCTTGCTCTCCTATTTAAGCCTCCACATCTCTGCACACCCTTGCCACCATTATGACCCCGTGCTAATTGTCATCCACCTCTGAATGATGTGCTTTTGTCTTAAAACATTATAAATAGTCTCCTTAAATTATGTTTGAGATTCTGAGAACTCTTGTTTTCTGCACACTCTAAATCTGTCTATCTGGAAGTCATGGAAGACCCGGGTTCTATTTTATGGATGTATAAAGATGACCCTGTGTTTGTGGACTGATCCCCCATAGTTGAGTCCATTTGACTCGTCTGAACTATGATATGTACACGTTTCATTCCTATATACTAATGGAAGAGCAAGATGGGGGGAAAAAAGGAAGAAGGAGGGAATAAAAAGGAGTGAATGAAGAAACAAAGCTTCCCAATGCATGTTGTTTTTTAGATGTACTGTGATTCCATTGTTGAATGACCTCATAGAATAGGTTATTTTTGTACAATAAGAGAGAGTCTATAATTTTAAAAATCAATAAACTTTCATCTTCTTGTTCACCCTCAGAGTAGCAAGACAGTCCCCTCTTTCTCCTGTCTCATGCCCGAACACTGTAAGAAATTGGGAAAGGAAGCAGGAAAAGGGGTACTAAATATATTCTGTTTTTCAAGCAGCTCGGCTACTGCTAAGAATGGAAAAAACAAAATAGGCAATAACATCTTTCTTTACCTCTATACATAGCTTTCTCTTTTTTTGTAAGAATGAAAAAACAGTTTACTGAAATGGGAAGTCCAGCCTTCTGTCTTAAAGAATATTTTTTACAGTGACATTATTTGCTTTATTGGTCGCTGCATGGAAAGCCATCAACTCCAATAACTTAATTAAGATTATACATCAAGGTTCTTTCGATCCCAACTGAAACTGGCTTACGTAAGCCATCCAGAGTGGCTATGACTGGAACCCAGGGTTCAAATACTGTTCTCAGGGTCTGTTTTCTGAGCTCTATTACTTTTTTTTTCTTTTCCAAAACATTTTATTAGGAGTTAATCCAGACACCATATCATTCTACAGTATAAATTGCGACCAAAATACGTTTCAAAACATTCTCTTCTTTCTATAACTCTTGGGAATCAGATCCTCCTTACCCAACCCCCTAACCCCCAACCCCTCCATGCCCCCCCCCACCCAAGAACTCTTATTCTAGTTGTGGCCTCTATAGATTCACGCATCCTGTGTTTCATACACTAAAAAACACATAACAAAGATTTAAGAAGTCTCCCAACTATGACAAAATTCAACAGAGATAAAACCCAATGTGAAAAACAGGCGCAGATAATATTACAAAGCAGGTCAAGTCCAACGAGTATCAGAGGGGAGATCGAAGCATCCTCAGCTGTGTGATTTACCCTTAACCATCATTTCACTGTAGGAGTAGGAGCCTATTCCTTTAGTGGTAGACCAATTAGACAATAGTCATCGTGTTTGATATCGTAGAAATAGGTGGCTTCTCTTCTCTGAATATATTATGTTCATTTTTCAAAAACGCCTTTCCACTTCTTCTGAACTCCCCAGCAATTGTTCTGACAATACTTCTAGCTCTTTACACACTTTAAGGAATGGCATAATTCACTCATAATAGCTTGTGGGAATTTGGGGACTTAGCAAAAAGCTGAAATGAATGAGAGCCTGTCACCCTCTGGTTGTTTGACACCTTTTCTCTTTATGTTGTATGTTTGTTTACTTAAGAAATGAATGCCAGGAAATAAAACTGTAGTATGTCATTAAAAATATAATGAGTTTATGAACCGAATAAATAAACATTACAAGCAAAGTTCTGTCTGATTTTTTCTACCTACGGAGGGAATGAACACGACTGTGGGCACAGAATAAGCTGTTGTGCAGGTGAACATTCAAAACAGTGAGGAATGTAAATTTGCGATGTCCATGTTGGGCAGCTGCCCAGCCACCCACCTTAGATTACAAGCGTGAGTTTAGCAACCTGATTCAACAACCCTAATTACAACCCAACTCAAAAACCGGTGTGAACCAGCTGAAAAGACATACCCCGACCACTTATGGTTATAGCCCTCAGTTTGTTCTTATGACTATGATTCGGACAGCTCATACTTGCCAAGTTTCCATCAAGGGCACTTTGTGATTTACTGGGATAGTCCTTACTCTGAGTCAGGCCATTGAATCTGCTTAACTGTCACCCTCAACCAGTCTGCAACCAGTGTAGTTCATGGCTTCTCCCTTGGGAATTTCCCCTTACCTGTTGCACGATCCTGCCAGATTTTCTCCCTGCAACTCTTGCCTCTGACACCCGGCCGGACCTGGGACCTAGCTCTTGTGCTTTCCGTCATTTGCTAGGCCACTTCCCACCATCCCATCATGGGCTTCAGCGCCTCATGGTTAATACTGTTTCCCCGAAAATAAGACAGTGTCTGATATTGATTTTTGCTTTGAAAGATGCGCTGGGTCTTATTTTCAGGGCATGTCTGATTTTTATCTATGAAGAAGAATACGGTACACATTTATTGTTGATTGTTTTATTAAAAGAGACCTCACACTTCCTGTCTGCTCCAGCTGCGCTGTGGCCAACAGTAAGCTGCACGATGGCGCCTGCTGCTACGGTCCAGAGTCATGGTAGCTTTGGGGGGGCCTTATTTTGGGGGAGGTCTTATTTTGGGGGGGATGCCTTATATTTTAGAGAGAGGCAAAACTGTAAGTAGGCCTTATTTGGAGGGATGTCTTACTTTCGGGGAAACAGGGTATCTGTGAGGCAACCTCTCTGCCTGGGACCAGCTCTTCAGACAGGGACCTGAAGGTGGAAAGAGAACTTGCACCTTTACTAGAAGGATATTCAGGGAGAGTAAAACGTGAAGCTGTTCCAGGTGTGGGAGTCGTAAAACGGGAAGAAAGATGATCTGGATAGCTCTGAGTGAGAACGTACTTCCTGGCAAGCTGCTGCTAGGTGAGCAATGGTGTCAATGAGTCATCACGTGAGTGCAAGGAATTCTCTCCCTGTGCCAGGAGGCACCACTGCCTTTGGAGTCCACACAGGTGGAAGAGCTGGAAGGGAAATCCAGAAATCAAGGCGAATCTACAGTTGTGGAAAGCAAGAGAATTTTTTTAAAAAATGAAACATGTCTTTCTAATATATAAAGAAACCACACATTTGTGTTTTATCTCAGAGTCTTTTCAGCTAGATTCTCTGTAGGACAGCCTAGAGCAGTGGTTCTCAACCTGTGGGTCGCGACCCCTTTGGGGGTCGAACAACCCTTTCACAGGGGTCGCCTGATTCAGAACAGTAGCAAAATGACAGTGATGAAGTAGCAACGAAAATGATTTTATGCTTGGGGGGTCACCACCACATGAGGAACTAACTGTATGAAAGGGTCGCGGCATGAGGAAGGTTGGGGACCACTGTCCTAGAGCATCCATTTACAGAAGATGCCCCAGTGTAACTGTTCGCCACTTAAAAAAAGAACTAATAAGAACAATGTGGCGAAATTCTTTTTCATAAAAAAGGGGGGGAAAAGGAAAGCTTTTTATTTTAAGGTGTTAGGCTACTTTTTCTCAAATTTCTATGTGCATCCAGGTCACCTGGGGAACTTGTCAAAATAGAGACTGATATTCAGCAGGTTTGGGAGTAAGGGACAGAAATCTCCATTACCACAAGCAGCCCATTAATTCTGATGGTACAGGCTTGCTGAATTCTGACTAGTCATGTTCCACACAACTATTATTTTAGATTTGAAAATGAATATTGTGAAGTATGCAAACAGATAAAATGAAGGAAAATAAAACACCGTTTTATAAAATCAGAGAATTTGTATATCAAAAGTATTGTGAACATATTTGATGTTTATGTGTTTATAATCCTTTTGTGAAAAGAAACACGTCCAAGCACACAAACATATGAAAGGTACATTCTGGGTGAAATATGTACACTGGTAGGGAAAACCGTGGGTAAATCACTCCCTAGCTACCACGAACCCTTCAGGTTACCTGGCTGTTTATTTAGAATCCTCTTCTGTTAAGGGAAGGAGCCCTGGTGGTGTCATGATTCAGCGTTGGGCTGCGATCCCCATGGATCGTTTCCCACAAGCAGCTCTAAGAGGGAAAGACAGGGCTTTCTCCTCCCATCGAGGGTTACAGTCCCTTGGGACACCTCATCTCCTTCACAAGTGTTTATGATCCATTCGTGAATAGAAACATGTCCATGTCAAGTCATTCGACAAAGGAAACATGTCAACTCACTCCTTACGACAGTGAGTCTGGGTTTTTTTTGTTGTTGCTTGTTGCTGTTGTTGTTAAAGAGGAGTCCTGGTGACATCGTGGTTATGCATTGGGAGCAGTTTGAAACCACCAGGTGCTCTGAGGAATAAAGATGAAGCTTTCTACTCCCATAAGGATTTAAAATCATTGAGTTGGAACTGACTCATTGACTCAGTGGCAATGAGGTTTTTTGGCGGTTAAAGGGTGGAAAAAATAGAACCTTTATTTGGATTCAAATAAGTGAGACCACTCCCCATCCTAATCAGCCCTGGGTAAAGCGATGAACTCCACAGCTTTCTTAGGGAACCTACCCTGAGGAGATATATAATATACACCTATACATACAGATGCCTCCTCTATTGCCCATAATTAACCTGTTCTTTCCTCTCTCATAACCTGTTTCTTTTGAGACCCTTCCTCTGGGGGAACATCGTTCGCTAGAGCAGACATTATTGTTTATAAGCAAATCTTGCCTGCTGAGCATGCACGGACTGGACCGCTACAAATGACAGTGGATCCTGGAACAAAGAACTTTGTTCAAGGAACAACAGGGGCTAGAAAGATGGCTCCAAACCAACGCTGGCAGCATTTAGAAGCGAGGCGTCTGGCAAGTCACTTCCTGGCCAAGAACCAAACACCGACCCCAGTGCATATTCATGACATTGACTTACAAATTTGTTACCTAGTCATAACTCCTTCGATTTACTTCCTGGTGTATACATATGAAGCAGCAGATTCCCTTTTTGTCCCCCAGGGACTTGCTTTGCAGACTCTAGCTCCAGCCTGTTCCTGGCTGCCTTTCCCTTTCACCTTTGTGTTTGTAAGCCCTCAAGATCTGAGCTAGCAGCGCAGATAAAAGACCTACATGAATTTTAAAACACTGCTGAGGAAAGGACATTATACCATTGTTAAGTGGCTACCAACCTGAATTCACAAATTGTTGACTGACAGAGATTAAATTCTTAAGTGGTGGGACACTAGTTACACAAACAATGGGAGTGGGTAATAGAACAAAACTTCCAATAACATTCATTCACAACAGCAGAACCATGCTTATGAGATTAGTACATGTCATAAGAAAGCGAGTAGAGCATTCAGGTAGTAAATAAGTGTACAATAGTCTCTGGCAAGCCACCATTCACTGGGCACCCTGGCAAGTGAATCTCACCAGAATTCCATCATTTCCAGTTCTACAACCTTGGGATTGTAGTCTTCTGACTCTGAAACACTAAGGCGCTTCATCCCCAAGACCAATGTCTACAAGTCCGTTTGAAGTAAAGTCCAGTTTGCTGAGTGGGATTTCCACAGCAAGTCCTCCTGGTGTGGCCTCTGGAGGATGATGTGATGATTGATAATGTTAGAGAAAACATAAAATGATAAGGATTTCTCTAAAGTGAACCAGAGATATAGATATATATTAGAGATATATGAATGGATTTTGGACGCCCGCTGTCATCCAAAGCCTTCTGCGAATGGGTGTTCACAATTTAAGTTCTGATATCATTCCCTCTTTCGTGTTTGGATTTTATCCATCACAATCCTTGAGTCACACAGGCTAGTGTGTTTCTTCCTTGTCAGCCCAATTGATGCCTCACTCAGATGGCTGCTTGTTCAAAGATAAGTCCTTAAGGTCCCAGATAACTATTTGTTCTAATAACAAGTTTCTTAGCCACTCTTTGCTATAGTACCCATATCTTCAGTGATCAACTAAAGGTGAACACATGAATTAAGCCTCCAGGGAACCCCCCCCATTAGAGACCAGGGGTGTGAATAGCCTTGCTGTCATGCAGATTACAGTGAGTTTTTGTTTCGTTTTTCTGTATATGAAATCCAGGATGGATGGAGCTATGGAGACAGTGACTGCATTGATGGTTTCTTGGGAGGGTGGGTATGCCAAAGAAGGTTATGGGGAGTTCGGGAGCTGATGACAGAGAGTACAAGACAGAAGTACATGTTCTAAAATTGATTGGGAAAATGATTGTACAACTCTTATTAATATGAACTATTGAATTGTGTATGTGAAATATGCCAATAAAATGGTTTTAAAATACACCCAAATGAGAGATTCTTATATATAGTAAGTTCTCAATTAATGGTAACCATTATAAATAATCAAAAAGAAAATTAATAATAAGCATCTTACCTAAATGTTAAGGTTTTACTTATCAAAAAAACCAAGCATTAATCATAAAAAAATGTCTGGCTGAAACGTCAAAAGTCTGACAGAAACTGCTCTATAGCAATGTTTTATGCTGCCAGAAAAGGCTAGGCATGAAAATACTGTCTCTTAATTTAAATCTAAAAAAGCTTCGCGCATGCAGGTGGTGGAGGATCAAGCAGGCGTCCTCAAACTATGGCCCGTGGGCCACATGCAGCCTGCCAAAGACATTTATCTGGCCCGCCTGGTGTTTTTGCCCCATTTGTTTTTTTACTTCAAAGCAAGATATGTGCAGGGTGCCTAGGAATTTGTTCATAGTTTTATTTTGTCTGAGGGACAGTGGACTGGCCCCCTGTTTAAAAAGTTCGAGGACCCCTGCTCAAAAGCATTAGCAGCTTGGCTAGAACAACCTCCTGTCAGCTGAGCTCCAGAAAGGAGGAAGGCCCATTTGCACTGTTTTTTCACTTTTTTTATCTGGAAATTCTTAATGCTTCCTTTTTTTGTTAAAAATCATTTTAGTGGAGGCTCGTACAATTCTTATCACAACCCATACATACATCCATTCTGTCAAGCACATTTGTACATTGGGTGCCATCATCATTCTCAAAACATTTTCTTTCTACTTGAGCCCTTGATATCAGCTTCTTCATTTCACCCCTCCCTCCCTGCACCCCCCTCCTTCATGAACGCTTGATAATTTATAAATTATTATTGTTTCATGTCTTATGCTGTCTGACGTTTCCCTTAATCCACTTTTCTGTAGTCCATCCGCAGGAAGGAGGTTATATGTACATCCTTGTAATTGGTTCCCCCTTTCTACTCCACCTTCCCTCCCCCCTCC
>NW_022105908.1:13636428-13641575 GCF_000313985.2 Echinops telfairi | reverse complement strand
CATAGATCTCTTTCCCCACCATCCTATATAATTATATTTACATATGTACATGCCTGTATTTAGACCTCTATAAATACCCTTGCCTCCTAGTTCTTTCCTCTATTTCCTTTGACTTTCCTCTTGTCTCACTATCATGCTCAGCCTTCATTTGGGTTTCGGTAATTTCTTTCGGTTACATTGCCCTTGCTGAATCCCTACCAGGCCTCTCACACCCTCCTTACCGCTAATTTTGGATCACTTGTTGCTCCCTTGTCCCTGGCTTGGTCAACACCACCTCCTTTCCTCCGCCTCCCCCTCTTCCATGTCCCACCAGAACCATCAGCCCTGTTGTGTTCTCCTCCAGACTATTCATCCAGCCTATCTTATCTAGATAGATCTGCAGAGATAATAATATACACCAAAACACAGGGCATAGCAAGACAAAGCGACAAAGGAGAACACAATGATGACAACAAAAAAGAAAACCAATGACCCAGAGTAGGATAAATTAACTTTTAAAAACAGAGAAAGAAAAAATTAAAAATTTTTAAAAAGAAAGAAAAACCTGTAAGGGCTCCGTCCCAATACCAGCTACATGGACAACTGCTCTTCCCCCCAGGAGAACTTACTTGAGAGAATGGCACTGAAGCTGCAGCTAGGGGAGAGGGGCATGTCTGATCAGAGCACACAGGAGCAAATGGATGGGGAGGAAGAGAGTGGAGCACATCCTGCCATTAGGCCTGGAGGACGATATCCCCGTTCCAAACAGCCAATGCAGAGTGGACCACATGGCTGATCCCACTATGAGACGCTGACCCATGGCCCTTCAGGGAACAACACTGGCCCCGTCTGACCCAGAGACACCAAGGCAAAACACTCAAGGCGTGCGGCAGAGCAATGGGAGGAGCAGAGCAGGGAGCTCCCAAGGGAGCGCAAAGGATAGACTTTGGGGCCAGAACGTGGCACCCCATCAGACTTGACGACAGGACACGCCTAGAGGTCAGAAATGAGATCTTACTGCTCACTTCTTGTTTGCTTGCCAGCAATTGTCATCTCCAGGTACAGGTGAAACTGCCTTTGGTGATCGCTAAAGGATCTCAGGGACAACAGTGGTTGGACCTGTAAGAAAATGAAATTGAACGAAAGGGTTCAGCAAGATTTGTGTTTTAGTACCTCCAGAAATGTTTGCTTATTTCTACCATGTTATGAAGTTCAAGAGAAAATGCACATACTGGCTTAAAAGGCTTTTATCTGTTTCTCTCTCTCTCTCTCTCTCTTCCTCTCTCTCACTTCCTCTCTCCCTCTCTCTTTCTCATCATATACAAGGAATTGTTGCCCCACTGATATCACTAGGGTGGAATTCTGGTTCTGCCTCTTGCAATAGGATTGCTATTTTTATTGTTTGTTTGTTTTTTTTGTGGTCCATGTTGCTGGTAGCAGTGTGATTTTCTGGATAAAATGGTTGTTCTAGAAGTTTCTGAGCTTTTGGAATCTTGGGCTTTATAACCTACAAAAACAAAGGGCACAAGAAAATGACAGACCTTTAGGATGCCCATGACAGGATAAACTGATTCAAAGGACAGGTTGGAAGCTTTAGACTGCCCGCTGACCTCAGGACAGTGATTGTGAAACTCCTGGGCAAAAATAATTTAAACAGAACCCAGCCCAAACCTTGTGGTGCTTCCCGATCAGAATTTTCTTAATTCAAGAGTTTGGAGCTTTGCATAAAATTGAACATCCTCTGAAAATAGGAAATATCCTATCTGTGGACATACGAGCTGTGCTCTCCCTCTTGCTTAGACCTATCTTCTTAAATAGTCCTATTTAGACTCACTAGAAACCTCACAGCCCCTGTGTCAATTCTGACTCAGAGTGACCCACTTGTAGGACTGCCTCTGTGGGTTTCTGAGGCTGTCGGTCTTTATGGGAGTAAAATGACTGTTTCCTCCCGTTAAAGACAGTCTGGAAAAATAAATGGGTTTATGTTAGAGTTCTCTGCACAGTGAATTAGACTTAAAGGATAAAAATTACTGCTAAGAATTCTATTTGACCCTGCACAGCAATGTTTCAACCTAATTTTTAACATCCTTGACAAATGTGCTTAGATTTTCTCCCTATCTAATAGGGCCTCTCAGGATGCTGGTTTGGGGTTTATGCTTTAAACTGAATTGGAATTTTAGCCATCATTTTTGGAACATGAGTTTCCATTTTTTCTGTTCCCTGAAATCCTTGCTCAGTGTGGAATGGCGTTAAGGAGACTTTTGATTCTGTTTGTTCTTTTGCAAACAGTGATTGGCTCTCTTGCAGACATTTGGTCCTGGACTCCAGGGTTTAGATTTCTGTTAACCTAGGTTTTGTGCACATTGGTAACAGTTGCTACAGGGGATCTCAGTCTTTTGATTCAAACTCACTGGCATATGGTCAACTGCAATGATTCTCACATTAGACTGCTTAATTGCAAGGCCAATGGTTTGATCCCATCAATTGCTCTGAAGGAGAAAGAGGAGGTTGTTTGTTCCAAGATGTACAGTCTCAAACACTGGACGGAACAGTTCGACTCGGTCCTACAGGCTCCCTGTGTTAGGCTTGGTTGTCTGCAGAAACAAATCCAGTGACACTCGTCTATAGTATGAGCCCCAATAAAATGATTTTTAAAAAGAGCTTTAGATTAATAACTAATTATATATCAAGAAAGCATCCTAGCCCAGTCAAACTCAAGTTCATAAGTTCGATGCTAGGCCATCAGTCTTAGAATTCAGATTCAGGTAGCTGCATGCTGGTGGCACAGAATGGTGAATCGAAAAAGTCACAGTCCAGTAGGTAGAGAGTGGGGCGAATCCTGCGTCAGCGGAAACATGGCAGGTAAATGACATCCCTCAGGGTCAGTGGCAGAGTGCCAGCAAGCAGGAAGGCGAAAGAGCAGAGAGAAAGATCGCCTCTGTTCACCTTGCTCTTATTATACAAAAGGCTTAGGACAGGGAGGCACATGAACCCCACCTCATCAGACCAGCGGGACAAACAGTGCTGGATGGGCAGAACCCTTGGCCAGCTCTGGACATGCAAGAACGCCTTCCATAGCCAATTGCTCTGCTGCACTGCACTTTAGAAGACCCTCAAAAAGCTCCTTCCAGATCTGGCACCCCGAATCCAGACACCTTTTAGAACAGCATGAACCCTTGCTAGGACTGGGCATGTGCCTCCCACTAGCCTCCTTGGTTAGCAGAATTCACTGATACGGAGTGTCCTGCCTCCCACAGTTTCGTCCTCTCTGCGTCCGCTCCCCAGTATTTGTCTTCTTTTGTCTTTCAGTTTTCAAACCCTTTTTGTCTTTCCCTTCATTTTCCCCTTTCATTTTCTGGTTTTCTTTTTCATTCATTTCTTCTAATTCTTCTCCTTTTTTCCCTTCCTGTATTTTCCTTTTCTCCTCTTAGTTTTTTCTTTACTATTATCTTTTGTTTTTATTATTCTCCTCCTCCTCTATAGGAAAACAACATATTGCACTGGGAAAATCTACTCTACACAACCTCTTTCAAGTGTAAAAGCGCCTATATAGAGGACCATGATACACCTATCCCAAACCATGATATACATTTACAATCACCTTATATACATGCCAAAGAAAATTGGTGAAAAATTGACACATTTGAATCGTGGTGTTTGTGAGGAATATTGAAAGTACAACGGACTACCAAAAGAACAAACAACTTTCCCAAGGGCTCAGGTACAAAGAAAATGTTTTGAAAATGACGATGGCACCATATGTACAAATGTGCTTGACACAATGGATGGGCGGATGGATTGTGATAAGAGCTGTAAGAGCCCCCAATGAAATGATTTTAAAAAGAGAACAACAAACAACTTTCTTGAGAGAAACACAGCCACAATGCTCCTTAGAATCAAGAATGGCGAAATTTCATCTCACATACTTGGGTATATTATCAGGAGGGGCCATTGCCTCGAAAAAGCATCGTGCTTGGTAAAGTCAAGAGTAGGAGGGAAAGACGAACCTGAAGGAGATGGGTTGACGTAGTGGCTGTAAAGTGAACTTAAAGATAAAACCAACTGTGCATCCTGTGCAGAACTGGGCAGTTCCTCGGGTCTCCATGCGTGGGAACTGGATGGAACCTCAGAACAACGGATTCTGTTTACAGTGTGTTCCTTTCTTTTTGTCTTTTAATTTTCCTTGTCTTAAACACCATTCCTTTTACTTATTAAATTATTTTTCTTTGCTGCTATTGGCTCCCCCTCTCCCCGGAGTTCTCTTTTTCTTTATTGGTTTCTTCTTGTTATTGTTGATTGTTTGTTTGTTTTATGCTTTGCTTTGTCCCACAAAACAGGAGACAACAACCCTGCTCACACACCACAGCTAAACTTGTACCTCCTTCAGCCTCACTCACTAGCCAAGAGTGACTACAACCTAATGTCTGATACACAGCCAATACTAGTCAAGCCTGCCTTCCAGTGTACTGCATGACCAATGAACAGAAACAGTATACACTTATTTTATCTACCTCACCCACCAGGAGAGAGGTGGAAAGTACTTGACATACCAGCATAATCACCAATTAAATATAAATGCAACAACATCACAGTGTCTCTGAGAAAACAGATCATTTAAATTTACACACACAGAAAAGAATACAATAGCTCAAACAAGTGAACCAAAATATAGAATAATTGTGGGGTCTACCCTCCACAACTGAATGGGCTCAAGGGGCGGTTGTGTAAGTGAGGGGTAAATTTAAGAGACATGCGACAAGGCATGCAAGAGCTCACCTCTTTCATGTTGTCCGGAACCAGGTCCGAGCAGAGAGAGAATGTGTAATACATCCACACGAGTTTATATCATCTCATGCACACAGGCCACGGTAAATGCATATGTAACAGGAAGGGGTTGTACAAGAGGCATACACATAACAGGAGGGGGATGAGTTAGGGGTGTACACACAATAAGAAGGGAAGGTACTACAGACATACATGTGACAGGAAGGCACATATGCAATAAGACGGCGGGCTCTAGAGTCCAGATGGCAGCCTAACCTTGGTCTTGCATGAGCTGGCTTGACCTTAGATGTCTTGGAGCCCTTTTCCAGGGGAAGCATTTGTGATCCTTATCAAAAGGGAGTGGTTCTGGCTAGACCAGATGATGCACAGCGGTACAGATGGGA
>NW_022105908.1:13630003-13635484 GCF_000313985.2 Echinops telfairi | reverse complement strand
GCTAGTGCTGAGATGCTTATTCTTTCACTGACTCAGCTTTCCTCCTGCAGTCGGCATCATTGCCTCTGTTTTGTGATGTGGAGGACTTTGTGGACAGGTGTTGGGTAAATGGGTTAATGTTGGACTTGTGGGCTTGGGCAGCATTAGGTTGGGATGTTTTCGTGATGCACACTTTCTTTATTAAAACTCTCTTCTACATGAGTTGCTGTGGATTTGTTTCTCTAAAGTACACAGACTAATACACCCTCCAAGGGACCCCTAGCCTTCCAGATTCCTTAGTGTTGAAACTTTGTCCGCATACACTCTCTTCCCATTTTCAGTTTCCCACAAGCAAGAAAACCTTTCTGAAAAGAAATTACATTGCCACTGCCTGATAAGGAATCTAAAATAATTACATTTAGGTAGCTTCAGTAGTTTTTTAAAAAGACAGAGAAAGCTGCAGACACACAGATAAAAACTAAAATAATTGAGGAAAAGACTACAAAAACTACAACAACAACAAAACCCTGACAAAATAAATTTAAAAATTAGAAACCATATGAAAATAGCAAATCAGAGCACATAGGAGCAAGCGAAGAGGGAAGGAGAGAGAGTGGAACACATCCTGGCCCACCAAGCGCCAAGGACAACATTCCTGCTCAGAGCAGCCAATAGACAGAGAGGACCATAGGGCCAGTCCCACCACAAGACAAGACTTCCCTCACTGACCCTTATGACTATGAGGGACAACACTGTAGGTACAGTGCGGGAATTGTGCCCGATCTGACCCCACCACACCGGGCCAAACGCTAAGGGTGTGAACAGAGCAGCAAGGGGAGCAAAGCAATGAAGTCCTCAGGGAATACCAAAAGTAGACTTTGGGGCCAGGGCATGGCACCCCAGCAGACTCAACTGGAAAACACTCCTAAAGGACAACAAACAGACCTAGAATTACATATAGGCTTTTCTTTTCTTCTTTTTTTGGGGGGTGGGGGTGGGGGGGAGGGGAGGTGTCTTTGTTTTGCTGTTGTTTTGTTGTTTTTAAATTTTTTTATTTTGTTGTCTTATCTTTGCACTTATTATTGTCTTTGCATGCCTATTTAGATAAGATAGGCAGGATAGACAATCCAAGGGAGAAAAATGACTGGACTGATGGTTCCAGAGGGACACTGGAGAGGGGGAGGCAGGGGAAAGGAAGGAGGTGTTAACAAACCCAGGGACTATGGAACAAGTGATCTAACCATGGCAAGGAGTGCGTAAGATGTCTGGTAGGGCTTGATCAAGGGCATTGAAACCAAGAGGAATTACTGAAACCCGAATGAAGGCCGAATATGATAGTGGGACAAGAGGAAAGTAAAAGGAAATAGAGGAAGAACTGGGAAGCAAAGGGAATTTATAGAGGTCTAAATGCAGGCATGTACATATATAAATATATTTACATATAATGATAGGGAAAGAGACCTATCTATATATATCTACATGTTAAGTATCAAGGTAGACATTTAGCCTCTACTCCAGTACTCCCTTAATGCAAGAATACTTTGTTCTAATAACCTGACATTCTGTGATGCTCACCTTCCCAATAAGATCGCTGAAGACAAAATGGGTGTATAGAAAATCTGGTGAAGAAAGCTGATGGTGCCCGCTTATCAAAAGATATAGCATCTGGGGTCTTAAAGGCTTGAAGATAAACAAGCAGCCATCTAGCTGAGAATCATCAAAGTCCAAATGGAAGAGGCACACCAGTCTGTGTGACCATGAGGTATTGATGGGATCAGGTATCAGGCATCAAAATCCCAGAATGAAAAATCTTATCAATGTGAATGAGAGGGAGTGCAGAGTGGAGACGCAAAGCCCATCTATAGACAATTGGACATCCCCTTACAGAAGGGTCACAAGGAAGAGGAGAGTCAGTCAGGGTGCAGTATAGCACCGATGAAACATACAAATTTCCTCTAGTTCTTTCATGCTTTCTTTCACCCCCCCACCCCCCCACCCCACCCCGCCCACTATCATGATCTCAATTCTACATTACAAATCTGGCTAGATCAGAGCATTTATATGGGTACAGATAACAGCTGGAAACAGGAAGTCCAAGGCAGGTAAACCCCTCAGGACCGATAGTGAGTAGCAATACCAGGATGGTAAGGAGATCACAATGATCTACATAACCCCCTCCCTTGGGGACAGACAACAGAAAGGTGGATGAAGGGAGAGATGGGTCAGTGTACGACTTGAAAAAAAAAATTAATAAATTATCAAGAGTTCATGAGGGAAGAAAGGTGTGGAAGGGAGGGGGTATATGAGGAGCTGATACCAAGGGATCAAGTCAAAAGAAAATGTTTTGAAAATGATGATGGAAACATATGTACAAATGTGCTTGACACAATGAATGGATGGATGGATTGTGATAGGAGACCCCAGTAAAATGATTTTTTAAAGGTGGGGGCTTGTGTAGCAGATTTTTCCAATGCAATACATTGTTTGATTTCTTGGCTGATGCTCTATGAGCATTGATTGTGGATGCTAGTAAAATGAAATCTTTGACTTCAAACTTCTCTGCATTTTCATGATATTGTCTGTTGGTCTACTTGCGAGGATTTGCATTTTCATTGAGTGATAATCCATACTAAAGGCTGGGTTCTTTGATCTTCATCAGGAAGGGCTCAAGATCTATGCTTTCAGCAGTTAAGTTGTACCATCTGCATATTGCAGGTTACTAATTAGCCTTCTTGCAGTTCTGAAGTTCTTGTTCATGTAGTTCAGTTTCTCAGAATAGTTGCTTATATTGCATACATTTGATGAAAGGCTGCAACCCTGATGCACACCACTCCTAATTGTAAACCATGCCGTACTCCCTTGCTCTGTTTGAATGATAGCTTCCATGTAAGGATTCTGCAATGAGCACAATTAAGTGTTCTGGAATTCCCATTCTTCTAAATGTATTAATAGTTTGATAGTTTTCCTTTACTTTAATCGACACATTTTTAAACTTTAGTTTTTATTGTCAGTATTAAGAATATCTGTGTACACAGCAGACCAATTTAACAATGTTTACAGGGACAATTCAGTGACATTCTTCGAGTTGTACAGTCATTCTTGTGCTCCTTCCCCCAATTGCTCCTCCCCCTTGAACACAGATTCACTGTGTTTTAACTAACTTCCTTATCTAATCTCTAGTTGTTATCAGCTTGATTCTATAGACCAAGTCTACAAAGAGCACAGTGTGTTAAGATTTTTTTGTTCTGATGATGCCTTATACCTGATCCCTTCGACACCTCATGATTGCACAGGCTGGTGTGCTTCTTCCATAACACACGTACAAACAGCATGGGAAGTTTGGTATTTGGTTTTTATACCCTGCTCTGATTGACTATGACCGAGAAAACTCCCAAAGCAATTTACTTCCTGTTTAAAAAATAAATCTATTTTGTTGGAGATTTTGTTTGTTTGCTTGCTTGCTTTTTCCTTCAAATCAACAAAAGTGAAAGCAACTGATGACCCAAAGAGCACAGGCATCAATATTGCCAAAGCAGAAGCCCAGAGAAAAGCGCTTACGGAAAGAGACCTTGGCTTGGACTTCTTATTTCCATCACCCATTGCCTTACTGTTCTGAATGCCAGCAATGAAGCTTCTACCTCAGAGGGCTGGTCTGAGAATAAAAGAAGTTAAATATAAATAGGTATCTCATCACTCTTCTGGAGAAGAGTAAGCCATATATGTTTTGTTTTTGTATCTTTAGCTATTTATCATAGAGAGAATATTTTTTATATTAATACTCATCTTTTTTCATTATACATCTTCTTTACCCAAACAATATAGAACAAGGTACCCATGCAAGATTTCTTCAGAAAATCTAAGAAACATATAATTACAAATATAGGTATTTTTTAAATTTCCATCATCCACTCTTTACTTTCCATGGGTGCTATTTAGAATTGAGTACTTACTAAACAGGAAATTGATTATTGCTCACATAATAAATAGGGTAAATAAATGAAAAGATAATAAATGTGTTCAAAATTACGTGCAAAAACAATTCCTAACCACATAAGGAAACGTCAAACCCCACGACTGACTGCCATTTGAGTCCTCTGTGCCTGATAACAACCTTAGGAAACGGAGCAGAACTGCTCCTCAGAGTTTCCAAGACTGTACACCTTAGGAGCAGACAGCCTCCTCTTTCTTCTTTGGGGCAACCGGTGTTTTTCAACCATTGACCTTGATGTGAACAGGACAGTGTTTCACACACCACGTTACTTGGGCTCATCAGATAAGGAAAAGCACAACTATTTATATGACTCCCATTCCTGTGCTTGTGAAAATATAATTCTGAATATAAAACAAACACTACAATGTGAGACAGAAAAGTGTTTTTTTCTGATGCTCCGACATAAAATGGAGGGAGCAATTAGTTGGGAGGGATATCGTGTTTAGTAGAGTCTCCGTCCCAGTGAAGGTGGTGGAAAGCCTCGATGAGTTTAATTGACGCAGGGGCTGCCATCAACAGGAACGCAACGCACCAGTTTCTTGACGATGGGACAGGACTGGGCAATGTTGCGCTCTGTTGTACATTGGGTTGCCATGACTCCATGACAACTGATGACAGCAAAGTGTGTTGTGTGATCTACCTCATTAATTTTCACAAGAATACTATGAGGTGGGGATTATTGCTATCACAAGTAGTCTAATAATTTGGGGCTCAGAATGATTAAGAAAATGACTCAGGCTCATATAACTGAAAGATAGTTGCACTAAAATTTTACCTGGGAATTTTGATAGAAAAAGTTACTCTGACTAAGTAAACAAACAAAATAAGGACGAATCCATAAGGCCTAGGATCAATAGGGCTATGCCATCCAGCTGTATGATAAGCTGCATGTTTTTGTTGTTCGATGTTCCTGAGTTAGTTCCACCTCGCAGCAGCCCTGAGTACAAGGGAAAGAAGCACCACCTCTTCCTCTGGCCATCCTCACAATCACTGCGACATTTGAGCCCACTGTTGCAGCAACTAAGCAGTGCAATCTCACAGAGCATCTTCATACTGACAAGGACAGAGAAAGCTGCCTGACCAGTCTAACTGATGAGTCACCACACATCAGGAACAAGGAAGCTGGGAGCCTGGCCACCCGGGACCCTCCCAAATGAACACATCGTTGGGTCCCAGTCACCAGGGACAACCACCATTTAATTGAGACCCCACCCCCACCCCCAGTCCTGAACTCAAAGACTTCCTGCAGACATATAAAAAAGGGTTGCCGGGAGAAGATGGGCCAGTAAGGGTGCAGTATAGCACCGATGAAACATACAGATTTCCTCTGATTCTTTAGTGCTTTCTCACCTCCACTATCATGACCCTAATTCTACCTTAAAAATCTAGCTAGACCAGAGCATGTACATGGGTACAAATAAGAGCTGGAAACACAGGGAATCCAGGACAGATAAACTCCTCGGGATCAATATTGAGAGTAGCCATACCAGGAGGGGAAGGGGAAGGTGGGG
>NW_022105908.1:13622145-13628746 GCF_000313985.2 Echinops telfairi | reverse complement strand
GGGTTGAACGACCCTTTCACAGGGGCCGCCCAATTGATAACAGTAGCAAAATGACAGTGATGAAGTAGCAACGAAAATCATGTTATGGTTGGGGGGTCACCACCACATGAGGAACTGAAGGAAAGGGTCGCAGCATGAGGAAGGTTGAGAACCACGGCTCTACTTTATCAAGCATGAGCCCCTTCTCCTGGAGAGTCTCTCTGGGTAATATCCAAAGTACATGAGCCCACATCTATGCATCCTCCTTTCTGGAGAACATTCTCACTGCTTCTTCCAAGACAGTTTTGTTTGTTCTTCTGGCAGTCTATGATATATTCAATATTCTTCACAAACACCATACTTTTCTTCACAGAGCTTAACTATAGAGGGCCCAGGAAGAAAATTCTGATGGAAAGTCATTTCCAAAATATTGCTTCAATAGACTTAAAGACAATAGTAAGGCCCTTTAAACATTATTTTGCTAATTGTAAAGTTTGAATCTTTTAGCAATTTTGATAAAGGGCGTGAAAGAGATAGCAATTGTTCATTATACCCTGGAAATGGAGCACAATATGGGATTTGATCTGTTGAGATAGAGTTAGCTAAAAGGGACCCAAGAAAATTCCTTTCAAAAGTAATCAGTGAGGATGTTCTAACTATAGAGGCAAGTAAAGCCATTTAGATAAGCAATGGTGCTGTTGGGTGGAACAGCCACAGGAGAAATGTAGACACCCATTGGTGCTCTACTAATCCCCTGGAGAAATGTGATTGTTTTCCTATGAAGCCTCTTCACAGTTGTCTAGGGTCCTAATCATTGTAAAAGATGTCAGTTAGCTCCTGGGTTGTTGCATAATGTGCTCATTATGGCCTCCACACCACCACCAGCCTGCCACATAGCTTGGGGTTCTGACCTTGCATTGTCACAGAATCTTTCAAGCAGGTGGGAGGTCGCAAATCCCACTGTTTCCTTCCGCTGGTGTTTACACAAATACACTTAAACTTTCTCAGAGTGGAGACACATGTTTTTGACTGAAACGGTGTAAGGCAGTCCTGACTCCTGTATTTGTAGGCAACAGTTTTAGATCTGGTGTTTTGAGGACCAGCCTAAGGGAATACTCTCCCTGGGAGCAGGCTGGGGAGAAGGGGAGCCTATAGGCTTCCGGAAATATGCTGACTAATTGACTTTGAATGTCAGCTCAGAATGAGCAGTCAAGTACAGTAAGCACATACAGACAAAGTAATGTCTGTTACCTTTGTCAAAAGCCTCTCCTTATGCCACTGTTGGGTACCTAAGAGACAGGGGCAGGGAGCTGTCCCTCCCATGCTTGCACAGGCCAATTAGGGGAGCACTAGCCACCTGTGTTAGTCTGGGTACTTTAGAGAAACAAATTCACAGTAACTCATGTACAAGAGAGTTTTATATAAAGATTAAGTGCACATCAAGAAAATATCCCAACCCAATGTTGCCCAAGCCCACAAGTCCAACATTAACCCATATGTCTGACCCAATCCACAAAGTCCTCCTCCATCTCACAAAACACATACAGTGATGCCGATTGCAGGAGAAAATCTGAATCAGTGAGCATGTAAACATCTCAGCGCTGGCAGAGGTCTCCACCTGGCTGCTCCAGCACCCAGGGCTGCATTGGGGTAGGTCCATGTGGCTTCTCCTCGGAGATGCCTTGCAGGAAGTGAGCCTTGCCAGCTGACGCAGGGAACTGGCTAAGGCAGCTGCACCCTGGTGCGACCATCAGAGACCATCAGAGAGCCGAGAACTGAAAAGGTGAAGCTCACCAAGCCATTTATCCTTCTGCCCTTCAATTAACCCCACATGTGTTTATCGGCCAGGTTGGCACAATAAACTATGTCACCACCCGTAAAGACTTTAACTGGGCATGCTCCAACTCAGGCCTCCCCAAAGCCAGATGGACGTCACACCTGGGCAGCCCTAACTAGGTCCAGGCTGATGACCCCACCCAGGTGGGCTTAATTCAGCCAATGGGATGGACCAATGCCATCAACCACGCCTCCCCAGACAGAGGCTGTAAATATCGTGCCCAAGGAAAGGCCTGTCTCTGTTTACTCTGCTCCTGGCCGGGGCAAGTAGAGGCACACACTAGCCACCTGGGTGGCCCCCTTAACGCTACCTCGGGGCCTGATCAGGGTCCATAGTCTCACTTCTCACTCTGGACCGTGGCAGGTCAGAGAGGATTCCCTTCTCTCATCGCTTTTGACCCTGCTCCTGCACCCGCCCCGCAGGGTTGGTGTCTGGGGTCTCTGGCCTCAGGTCACCACGTGCGGGAGTGCAGTCCCACAAGGTTGCCTGTGTTCAGTGGTGAGCCCCGACACAGTTTATGCACAGTTTGGCACGCTTCTCTAAAATAGCGTGTACTTTTGAGATTGTAAAACCTGAAACTTCTCCCGTCCTTTATAAAAACCCACTTGGAAAAAACAAACAAACCACCACAACAAAATCCACTTGGATTACAAACCAGACTTCTGCGTGAATTTCTTCTCATGGGAAGCCAAGAACCGAGGTATTATTACCCACCAGAGGGAGAAACCTCTCACCATGAGCCTTGTTCTTCTTAGCTCCTTCACAAAAGTCTCTATGCTTTTATAGCAGGTCTTTGAGACTTACCCTCATATACAAGGAGACTTCAAAAAAATTTGTGGAAAATGGAATGAAAAACAAGTGAATGTTTTTCACAAACTTTTGAAGCTCCCTTGCGTATGTGCACGGAACCCTGGTGGTCTGGTGGGCCATATTCTGGGTGGTTAACCGCATGCCCAGCAAGTCAAACCCACCAGGCACTCCATGCATGAAACATGAGGCTTTCTGCTCCTGTGAAGCAGGAGCCCACAGGGGCAGGGCTAACCTGTCCCATAGGATCACTGTGAATCAGGATTGACCTGATGGCAGCAAGTTTCATTTGGATTGGCTTGATATGCATGCACACATATGGTTTAAGTATTTTTCTTTTCGTTGTTTAAGAAAATATAACCCACAGCTGTGTAAGGTATGTCCAGTGTCCTTTACGTTGGAATGGTATGGTGGCTTTCTAAGTTTTCAGTACTCTACAGACCCTAAATCTGAACTGAAAGCCAGGAGATTTGATCCCTATAGCTAGTTTTTCTATCCAGTGTCTGAGTACTATCAAATCTGTTTCTTCATTCTAAAAAAAGAGACTGGTTATCTACGAGATTTATTTCAACATCAAAATTACATAATTGCTTTGAACTCTGACTTGAAATCTGGGGAACATATAGTTAAGAGACAGATTGTGGGACAAACGGCAGCCAGCCACTCATGGGTTCTTGACAGGACACCCAAAAAATCACCGTATCATTTGTCTAATTAATTCTCTTCATTTGATTAAAAGTTTCATTTGATTTAATTTACAAACCCTTAATCCATGGATCTAAATATAAGATTTTCAAAGGTCAGCAAGGAAAGAAGCCCGTGGAAAGACTTGGCGGGATCCACAAACAGAGATTCTAAAGCACATGTAGCTGATTTTTACTACCATGAAACAAATGGACTTTGAAAGCATAGATAATAAACACATCAAGTGGTGGAGAGGCAGCTTCATTTTAATCAGAAGAGAGAGAGTCAGCAAGGTAAGTGAATAAGAGAGACAAATAAACCACAGAATGAAGGTATGTGTTGTTTGACAAGTCCCCCAAAGAGTTTCATAAGCATGCTAAAGAAGTCTATTAGGCTACCATATGGAACTGAATCAGAATACAATTCTATGATTGTTTATATAAACACTTAGGAGATTTGATTTGTCCCTCGCTGTTGCAACTCTCAGCAAGTCAACGATATACAATGAAGACATCTACTTGACATCTAATATACTTTCACTGCGTCTTATTCAAGTTTTGACAGCACGTTTTTATTTTGTTGCCTGCTATTGTGCATAGTAACTCAACAGTCCCTAACACTATTGAATTAAGGATGAACATGGTTTATAAAATCACGCATTGGTCACAGGGATGGAGAGGTCAGAAGCAGGACTGAAAATTCACACGGAAAGGAATCGTGAGAGCTGAGGCCAGATTTGAAAGGTCAACAGCAATGTTTTGACCCCTATTTGTGGCTTAAGAATATGAGTGCAGTTTCATATTACGGAAGACATTTTGGATTTTAGATGGGACAGAAATTAGTGGCAGACATACTTATGGTATGTAAAGTCACTCTTTGGGTATGATGATTTATCTACTTTCCTTGTATTTAATGATGAATTTCAGGTGTATTGGAACACAGCTGAAAAGATCTATCATTTTCAAGACAACGATTTTATGAAACTAACTCAGTTGGTTCTGTTTAGATTTGCTGGGGACATAGTTTTCTCAGCAGCATAGACACAGTTGGTAGCTGTTTTGTTGTCTCTTTGAAGCCTTCATTATACAATTGCTTCTCATAAATTTCTAGAAGCAGAAAAATTCAAACCATTGAAGACTGATGTAGTGCGTTGGGATCCATTAGACATTTTAACTACTTTCAAACAACTATTATCTCTTTTTCTTTTCAAAGGAGTCTTAGTTTAAAAATTTTCTCTTGATATTGCGTTAAGGCATTGTCATTAATAAAATATCAATAGTTTCTATGCCAGTAGAAATTAGTTGTCGCAAAGGTGAATGTTTGTGACTCAGAGAACTGTGTTCCACAGTGAAACTGGGAAGGAGAGAAAAGTAGAGATGGCTGGACCAGAGATAGAGGCAGAAGTGTTTTCTATGTATAATTGAATGGGGTGAGAACTCAGAAAACTTCCCACAATCAGGCCTTCTCTTTCTTAATAACACATTAAAGCTCTTTTTCATAGACAATGCTTCAGAGTCTAAGGAATGGCACCATCTTGTGGACTACATTCCCCAGAATACTTTGCGCCTGATGACATCTAGTGGGAACAGAGAATGTTTGAATAAAGTTCCCTGAATGAATCAAGCCCTGCTGGAATCCTTAAAAAATCCCTAAATATATGTGCTCAGAGAAGAAATGAATTCTCTTGACCACACTAGTCATTGCTTTTCCTCTTTAGAGTCTCTGAAGAATTCACCAGCTTCAACTCTATGTCTGGCTGGAATAATACTTTCTCTTGGTTAAAGACCAGAACCTACCTGTGGTAACCACAGAGTGTCCATTGGCTGATGGTTTAGAAATGCATTACTAAGCCTTTCTTTTTTCTTTTTTATCATTTTATTGGGGCTCATACAACTCTTATCACAATCCATACATGGTAGTGGGACAGGAGGAAAGCGCAAGGAAATAGAGGAAAGGAGTAGGAGGCAAAGGGCATACATAGAAGCCTAAATACAGACATGTACATATGAAAATATATTTAATATTAAGGGAGAAATGTATCTAGGTACATATATTCATAGGTTTAGTAGTAGGGTGGCAGGTGGACATTGGGCCTCCTCATACACATTCCCTTAATACAAGAGTACCTTGCTCAGCTAAACGGTCGTTTCATGATACCCACCTTCCCAACATGATCGCTGAAGACAGATGTGTGCATAAGCAAATGTGGTGAAGAAAGCTGATGGTGCCCAGCTATCAAGATCTATAGTGTCTGGGGACTTAAAGACTTGAAAGTAAACAAATGGCCATCTAGCCCAGAAGCAAAAAAGCCCACATGGAAGCAGCTCACCAACATGTGTGATCATGAAGGGCCGAAGGGACCAGGTTTCAAGCACCAAAAGCAGGGTGTGGGGTGAGGGTGGGGGATCATATCATCGTGAATGAGGGTAGGGCGTGATGGGGACCCAATGCCCATCTGTAGACACATGGACATCCCTTGCAGAGGGGTAGTGGGGAGGAGATGGGTCACTCAGGGTTCAGTGTAGCAATAATGAAACTCACAACCTTCCTCTAGTTCTTAAACACTTCCTCCCCACAACTATCATGATCCCAATTCTACCTTGCAAACCTGGTTAGACCAGAGGATGCACTAAGCCTTTCTTCCAAAAAATGTCTGCATAATGTATTACAGCCAGAAACCTGAAGGCATTTGTTTTGCTCGAGGCTGTGGCCAGCAGTCAGAGCCATAACTCCATCTTGAGCCTTGACTTAAGCCCAGATACCATCTTGAGTACTTGATGCATTTCTGACCACTGAACCGTCAAGGTGACAGGGACAAATTCCAGGAAAGCAGGGAAAGACAATAGCCATGATCAATCCCCCAGGTAAATCTGGGAAAATGGTGAGAGGTAGTTTGCCTTCTGGACAGGCTGGTGGGTTAACTGATGCTCACCAACAGGATTTGGGAACTGGGGTTCTGCATATCTGAAGAACAAAGACATGTAGATAAAGGGCAATCACTGCTTTTGTCTCATTCCCAATTCCTGCATCTTGAATCAACAAAGGCCCTCCTGACTATTGTTACTTAAACTCCTATCAAAGAGCTTTTGAAAAGCAGTCAATAGTGTTTAGCATATCTATGGAGGGAATGAAGGCTCAACTTCATTTTCCCATTTATCTATACAGTGAACCCTCTTTCACGCTTCGACTCCTGCGGCTTCACTCTATCGCGGTTTTTGCGTAACAGCGCATGCTCTGTCATTACTGCCACTGATTGGCTCATACTGTACATGCTTGATGCCATAAATAATATAA
>NW_022105908.1:13587656-13621950 GCF_000313985.2 Echinops telfairi | reverse complement strand
TTCCCTTTTTCGTTTAATAAATTGGGTAATACGAGTGTAATGGTGACTAAAGGGTGTTTTTTCATGTCCTCTATGCTCTAACTACGAAAATATTTGACTTACAAATAAGGAATCCTACTTCGCAAAATTTCATTTATCACAGTAGGGTCTAGAACCGATTAACCGCGATAAACGAGGGTTCACTGTACTGTTGGTTTTGTAAAATTCTTTGAATGCAGGCAGATATTGTTCTGAGGGCTCTTCTGATTCCCACATCTCCTTTCTCTTCCTCTCTTTTGTATATGTGGAATCAAATTAGCTTTTCTCACCACTCTAACTTTGTGGGAATTATCCCTTATAACAATAGATCCAAACCTTCAACCTTTGATTTAGCATCTAAGTAATTTATCCCCCACCCCCATCCTTTTTTTTTTTTTTGCCACCCAGAGAATCTCTTAGGTAGCTAGCAGAGGGACTGGGCATCCATTGCACATGCTCAGAATTTTGAGCTTCTGACCACGAAAGGGCGGTACACCTAGGTGGGTGTTACACCTGGATTGGCCCATCTGGGCCAGGTGAATTCAATTCAGCCAATGAGGCTCAACCAGAATCATTGACCCTGCTGCCCAGCAGAGGACCGGAAATGGCAGAATCCAGAGAGAGCCCTTCTGCTTCTCAAGCTGCTCATTGCCAAGGAGGTCGTGCAGTGACCCCCTCTGGCCTCAGCACTCCACGTGAATGAGTGAGTGCCCTGAAGTGCCTGTGTAAGCCTGAGACTTCTAACTTTCATAAAACTCACTTGGACCACAAACCAGGCTTCTTTCTCGTGAGAAGTCAAGGACCGGGGTATATCTCTCCCAGAAGAGAGATCTAACAAATCCAGTAATGGCTCTATATAATGGGGGAATGATACAGTTTTATATTATAGGTTCATATGACAATATGGAAATATGTAAAAAAATCTGTTTTCATTCATTGTTGATAAAGAGTTAAATAGGCATGGTGTGTTAGACAGGGTTCTCTAGAGAGACAAAACCAGATTGCTAATAATTTTATATATATATTTATACAGATCAATATATAACACAAGAAATAAACAGTTAAATTATAAAGCAGTAAAAATGGCTCAATGCAACTCACTCCCGTGAGACAGTTGTGAGACACTGGCAGTCCTTCAAGTCTTGAGGGCTGCCAGGTAGTCTTCTGTAGAGCAATTCAGGCTATCCGGGCACAGGAAGCAGACAGCAAGGCAGGTCACCAACAGTCAGCCAGATGACAGGGTCCGACAGTGCCCAGCTCAAGAGATGTAAGTTCCAATTGCATGGCGAAGCAGGTCTTGAAGGAACCTCAAATTACAGCGACACAGTCCACGGGTTAGGTGTCCCACAGGTAGTGTAGCTTGCAAATGGAGGCACAGAACAAGCAAAGCAGCCACACAGTGGTCCAATGATCAAAAAGCAAGAGACAAGAAAGGCGAGGCTTGCTGAGCCATTTATCTCTCTGCCCTTCAATTAATCCTATGTGTGTTTATCAGCCAGGTTGGCACAATAAACTAACTACCTCACATGGTTAATCCAATTATACAATCCAATATATTTGAAATTGTTCACTGAGGCTGATAGGTAAAATATTGTTTAAGCAGAGAATAGATTACTTATTTTACTGCATCATTAAACATCTGGCTTGCCTTTGTTACTCCTTAAACTTAAACAGTTGATTAAAAACCAATGAAACACCACAGAAAAAAATTAGAGGCATTGTTTCCTATTTCTTTTACATTTGCCTATTGATTAGAGGATTTTATGTATATATCCTTTGGAACTTCCCTACAAGTACCGAAGGGGAAGTCACAAACTTAGTTGAATGATGAGAAATTCTACACCCCAGACCACAATCAGAAATTCCAAACCTATAACTCCATAGTGACTGCAAATAAATTGCATAGGTAGTCTAGAAGGAAAATCCTTCCTGTAATATAGATCATATGCTACCACCTTCGTCGAGTTTATTTACAACTCCAACCATTCCTTTTAGGATACTATTTAACAAGTAGAATTAGGTCAAGGCATTGAATGAACAAAATTCATATTTAAAAAATATAAAAAGGGATGGAAGTAAGTTAGTAAAATTCTACCATGCTAACTAATCATTGTGACATTTCATTTATCTTTTCAGATCTGCTTATGTAAAATGATATGCATTGTTAATAAAATAAATATGTACAATAAGATGCTGTTAACACCAAAGAGAGGAGCCAGTTCTGCTAGCAGCGTGATGCTGGGATGAGGCGCTTGTCGCAACAGGAGTGGTGAATACTCAAGCCTATGCCCAGAGGCGTCTTCCAGCCAAGGAGCCAAACTGGAACCCCAGTGAGAGAGAGGGCCCCCAGAACTTAGAGGTCTACCGGGAGGCCCTCCTCTATGGACTAAAGAGGGGAGTCCAGAACATGACCATTGTATTGGTAACTGAAGCAAGGTAGCGCAGGTCCTCCAGAAAGCTCATGAGAGTCCTAGCACCTTTTATGGGAGACTGTGTGAGGCTTCCCATCTTTTGACCCTGAACCACAAGACAACCAGACTATGGTCAATGCTGCCTTTGTAAACCAGAGTGCAGGGGACATCCTTAGGAAACTCTGGAAGTTAGAAGACTTCATGGGCTTGAATTCCACCCAACTGTTAGAGATTTCTAACAAGGTGTTTGTCAAACGTAACCAGGCAGCAAGCAGAGCAAAATGAAGAAGAAAGCTGATCCGAGAGCAGCTTTCACTCCGGCCTGACTCAGCTTGCGGAGGGAGAGAAAACCCACAGAGCTGATGGACCAACAACCAAGAAAAGACAAACCCCGCAAGATCAGTATCAATGCATCCACTGTAACTAGAAAGGCCAGTGGAAAAATGAAGACTCTCGGGAAAAAAGGCATGGTAAGGTTTGCCCACCAGCACTTCCAGGGAGTGTGAGCTGTGCCACATTGCTGACATTGCCCCCTTTGAGGACCAGGAAAGAGGGTTTGTCAAGGCCCTTCGCGCTCATGGTCCAAATCGAAGTAGGGAGCAAACCAACGAATTTCTTGGTAGATAGGGGGCTGAGCACTGAGTCATCACATAGCCCCATCACTCCCTGTACCTAGAGGCAAGTTAATATTGTGGGGCCCTCCAGACTGGTGACCCATTAAGCCTTCCCAACCTCACAGGTGAGTGATTGGAGGTCATGAAGCCAAGCACCGGCTCCTCTACCTGTAAGATTGCTTTGTGCCATTTCTTGGGTAAGACCTGCTCAGCAAACTGCAAACCAAGATCTCTTTTCCTGAGGCTGGGCAGCCTGAACAGTCGGTTCCACCCCAGGCTCTCCTGCTAACCTTGCCAGTCCTCTGAGAAGAAGAATGGAGGATGTTCCAGACTAAAAAACCAGGTAGCTACAGTTCCCTGTTGTTCCCACTATGACCCAGGGTTGGGCAAAGGATACCCGCCCCCTGTACTGGCAATCAACCACCCATCTGTCCACCTCAACCTTACACTGGGGGGTAGTACTCACCCATGGTAAACAAGACCTGATCCCAGAGCTGCCTGGGAAGGCATTCAAAGGCATTTTTCAGAGACTGCTGAAAAACAAAAGTCTGACCCCCTCCGGTCCCCATGGAACACGCCTCTCCTCCCCTTGTAAAAGCCAGAGACTCAAGGCTATGGGCCAGTGCAGGACCATTAACCAAACCATTAACCAAACCAAACCAAACCATTAACCAAACCAGTGCAGGACCATTAACCATACCATTAACCAAACCACGGCCACCATCCACCCTTCAGTCGAACCTATACTCTCTGCTCAGCTTTCTCCCTGCTTCTGCTGCCTGATTCAGCTGCCTGGACCCAGAAGAGGCATTTTGTCTGTATACACTGTGCTGTGCCTAGCCAGCCACTTTTTGTTGCTGACTTAGGCAACAGAGTCCAGTATACCTGTATCTAGCTCCCACAATGGTTCAGAAATTCACCCATGTTTAGAAAGGCACTAGCCAAGGACTACGGCCGTTAGAACTCTCAGGCATGGAGGCCTATTCCATCCATTTGCTTAGCCACGTAGGCTACTGGCCTCACCTACGAGCCCACTGCTTGCACCAACACTCCTACTGCTGTCTTGTGCTTTCCTAACACACACAAGATGAGTGCTTTGGAAACGTCTGAAAGCTACAAGGCAGGCACTGAATGGAGTTCTAGTTTAAGTTTTTGGAAGCCATCTTGTTGCTTTCTCCCCAGCGGAGTGACTCCGGCTTTCCCACACTCTTCGTCGTTTCACACAGGGATCGAGTAGCGATTGCAAAGTTCACGCGTGAGCCTGCTGCAGAAGCCCTCGGCCCCCCAAAACTTTCTTACTTGCCCACGGGTCTTTGGTGTAGGGCGAATTTGTATGGTCTTCCTCTCTCTTCCTAGATTTCTTGGTCCTGGAGTGATAGGCAACGGAGGTGTTTACCTGCAAACTACAAGGTTGGGTCTTCTCCTTGGCGACTTTGTAACTGCACTTGAACAAATGCCCAAGTACACCGGTCCCTTGGAGATAGCCCTCATGTTTCATGAGCAAGGAGCAAATCATCTACACACTGCAGATGTGTGCTTCCAGGCTCTTTGGCTGGGAACATCTGCAGGTCCTTCGCTAGTGCCTTTCTATCCAGGGTGGGTCAATTTTTGAACAGTTGTGGGACCTGGGTCCAGCTATACTCAACTCTGTTGCCTGAGTCAGCAACAAAGAGTGGCTGGCTGGGCAAAGCACAGCAAATACAGGGAAAAAATGTGTCTTTCGGGTCTAGGCAGCTGAGTCAGGCAGCAGAAGCAGGTAGAAAGCTGAGCTGAGAGCATAGGGATTTGCATTAGATGTAGCAAAAAAAAAGAAGGCAAAAAGCATCGCAGCAGGCTGGTAGCAGTTACCAAGTGGCAGAATTGCCATCCCCAAATTGTTAACCCTAACCCTTGTGTGGAATTTTCATGTTACTACCCCCTTGGGGCAGGAAGCTACTGAGCATCTGTTGGGAAAATATTTCTATATCCTGAAACTCGCCTCTCTGGCCAAGACTATAAATCAGAGATGTATAACCTACCATAAAAACAGTCCATGCAACATAAGCAGTGAAGAGAAACCTCTTTGAGGACCTAGTCCTCACTTTACTGAGATTCCCAAAAGTAGTAGATACAGATGCTCCTATCTCCGAGTGCTGGTCTCCACTTAAACTTCAGGAGGGTAGGGGCATTCCCCACTCCAAATGAGAAGGCCCCCGGTGTGAGCTGAATTCTGCTGTGAGAGATTACCCCAATTACTCTTGACCGTGGGATCAGATAATGAACTGGCTTTCCTTTCAACTACAGTGCAGGAGACAGCACAGTTTATACTGGGTATAAATTAGAAACTTCATGCAGCATAGAGACTGCAGAGCTTGGGCAAAAGTGAACTCATGAACTGCACTCTGAAAAATGGACTTAGAAAATAGTGCCAAGAGGCACCTTGGACCGGCTCCAAGCACTCCCCTTGGTATTGCTAAAAGGAAGGTGCACTCTGAGCATTTGCCATTTGAGGTTCTGTTTGCTAGACATCCCCCTCTCCTAGCTCCCTGCTGGAGACACCACGAGAGATAGGGGAAGTTGAGGCTAGCTCACAACCCCAAGCATTAGGGAAAGAAGCAAACCAGGTGTCCACGTGGGTGACTGAAAGGCTGCTTGTCAGCCTTTTCTCTCCTGTACCTTCCTTCAGTCTGGGAGAGCAGACATGGGTAAAAAAAATGGAACTTAAACCCCTTAAAACTCAGGTGGGTGGGACCACTAACTGATTTTAACTACTCCTGGATCCATCCCAGTGGACTCAAGAAAGCCACCATCCCTTGTCCTGAGTGGGAATACAGTGTTGATCCAACTCATCTGTACTGCGCCACCCTCCAGAAATGCTCTCGTCAGCTCAACAACTGGACTTCATGCCCTGCTCTAGCTACCCCCCTGAAACCAGCTGGCCAACCCACAGCCTAAGCTTCAAGGTTCCTTTTCTAGCAAGCCTAACAGTGGCAGCAGAAAGAGATGACAACTGTGATATGTGCATCCCATGGGTGCTGCCACTGCAAGGGCACCCATGCAGGAACATATGTTTACAGCTCAGTTCTCTGTATGTGCTACCTGGGTGGGACATGGCTGAGTCCCCTGGGTGGGACACAGCTGAGTTCTGCAAAATTAAGGCTGGAGGAAGATCGGTTTCTAGCACTGTACCTATTATTGCTCAAATACAGGTGAAGGGAAACCACAGCCAGATAACACTAACATTTGATATTTGTCACGCCATGAGTTACTCCCAGGGTTATAGGTGTAACTCCTTAAACTGGGAAAGGAGCTACCTGTCAGAAAATAAGTACCTTTGTGAAACAAACCCATCCTGTTCTGGACAGTGTGCCTTTCGGAGCTGAGTTCAATGAGCAAGCTGGCAAACACCATCAAGTGACATACAGGTAATCCTTAAAAGCAAGTTTGTCCTCGGTCTGTGGATATAGAGCATTCCAGACTACTTGACTGGTGGGCTCAGAGTTGCTTCCTGGTACCCACACAGCCCTCCGTTCTCCTTTTGCCTCTCAAGCAGGGTGAAGTCCTGGGATATCATCCAGAGTATTCCAGCAATTCTCTCATTAAATGAACTGTGCAGATCAGAAATTGGAAAGATAATGAGTGGCCTACTGAAAGGATAATGCAGTATTATGGATAGGTCAGCCACATGGGCCAAAGACAGGCCAAGAGGATATTGAACCCCCAGTTCCATGTGAAACCACATAATTAAACTCCACGCAACAACTGGATCATCTAGGAGACATCTAGGTCCCTCATAATACTAGCCCGGCAGCAGACCAAAATTAGAAATGCAATGTATCAGAACAGGCTGGCCCTAGATTACATGCTAGTACGAGAAGGTGGGCTGTGTGGGAGTGAAACCTAACTAATTACTGTTACCAAATCGATGGCAATGGGCAAGTCATAAGCAGATTACTAAATGCAGAAATTAGCTCATGTATCATTACCCTGGTATGAATGATACCCTGACTTCACCCTGTTGCGGGAGCACATTTAGTCATACTTGGGGGAGATTTAAGCATGCCCTGTCTCCTCCCATTAGCAACCAGGATACTCAACAGTGCCACTGAAACAGAGTTAGAATGGCAAACAGCATCTCAAGTCCTGTGGCCACAGTGGTCCAGGCCCCTAAGTCAATGCTTCAGGCACAAGGACAAGGAAGAAAGTGAGACTCTGTAAGGCTAAAGACCCCTAAAAGATCCTCAAAGTGGGGCATGAGGCAGGGAAGTCAGCGCTGCTAGAGACAAGAAGGGTCTCAAAGGAATGTGAAAAGTTAACAGCGCCCTCCTCCCCACCCCCATCCCTGCGCTGCTTCCACTTCTGTAACCCCCTGGCTATCAGCCAGTCAACCCCCAATAGCCCTGTGTGCCTGTCCAACCCCTTCTCTAATAAAAGGCCTCAAGCCCCATGTCTCGGGATAGGAACCCATCGAGGCACGTGTCCACACAATAAAGTGTTTCCTTATGTTATAACCCAATTGGCTTTGGCAACTCCTACAGTGACTCTACTGGTAACACAAGATAAATTCATTGTATTCTGGTGGTTTACTGTTTTCAATTTTCTTCACTCACACCATCATCCCAATGCATCGATTCTTCTTTGACTGTCCTTATTTATTTTAAGTTTTCGCATGCAGACGAGGCCGTTGAAAAATCCCAGCGTTTCCCTCATCAGGCTCACCTTGGTCCTCAAAGGGACATCTTTACTCTTCAACACTTCAAAGGGGTCGTTTGCAGCAGAGCTGTGGAATGCAGTAAGTTGTTTGATTTCTCTTTTTATCATGATGTTTTCTATTGATCAGCCTCTAGGAGAAATTAAATCTCAATACATGTGACAGTATGGATTGAACCAGAAGACATTATTCTGAATGAAATAAGTCAATGGCAGAAGGACAAATAGTCCAACACCTCACTTACTAAAAAGTTGTGACCAAAAAAAGAAAGAAATGAAAGTGTAGAAAAAATAATTTATTACTTTTGCCCATGGTGGTATAGAAGTATAAAGGGCTATCGGTTATAGAAATATGTGTTGCATAATCAGTTATTGCAATTGTTGTCAATAAGTTGTATACTAGTAAAATTTGAATTAACTGAGGTTGTATGATAGATATATGGCAAAAAATTTTTAAAAGCTGCTGAGGTTGTTTATGTACAACGAAAACCTCATGGGACTTGGTTTCTTGGTTGGGTGATGTAAGGTCATCATTTCATGGGATATTCCAGTTAATTGGCCCAATAGCATCTTTTGTTCTGTCTCCTAGCTTTATGTGTAATGCTTGCTGTCTTAACAATGGCCTCCAAGAACAACTACCTCCTTTGTCATGAGGCCAGAAGAACAACATTGTGCCCAGATACCATCGAGGAGCATTTTGTTTACTATTTGGGCTAAGCTTCTATATTTATTACTGACCATTTTTATCAAAGATTCTGTGACAGAATCTTGATCAAAAGGGGAGGGACCAAAATCTCAAACTCTCATGGAATCTAGAAATTCTGGAACCATGGAAGCTTATTGAACCCTAGAAATGATTGCCTCAAGATCATTTTTAAACCTTAAACCAAAAATATCCCCTGAAGTATTCCCCAAACCAAACAATATTGTTGTATAACTAGTATATTGTCTGCCTTGAGTATTATACTCTTCTAAGAACTGTTTATTAAAAACCACCTTTAGGAACTATCATATTGATAACAGCAACCCAAGAAATTGGATAGGAAATCTGAGGACAGTAAGCAGATGTTATGAGAGAGGAATAATTTGGTAAAGGAGGGTGAGAATGGTTGAAGAACTTGAGGAATATAATCACCATCACTGAAGTGTACCTGCAGAAATTACTGATTTGGTGTATATCTGCTGTGTGTATTTGCAAAAAGAACAAAGAATAAAATAATTTCTAAAATAATTGGTAAATGATGTAGAGGTATTATTCATGGTAGGGTATTTATAGACAAAACAAGTCCAAAAAAGCCAAATATTATTAATTATTGGTGATATTAAAATTAAAATCATGCAGAACATATTTTTCTTGCACTATTTTTACCTTGTCAATCCCACACAGCCAAAATAAATAAGTAAATAAATACATCAATGAAAAATAACCAAAACAAAAGCCAGCCACAACTAATGACTCTTCAGTTCAGGCTGAGGACACAATGGAAGTGCTATGGTATAATGGTGGGAGAAATTAGCAGAATAAAATTAAAATTCCTAAAAGAGGTCAGGCTTACAATCCAGACTTACTATAGGAGAATAGAAGAATCCCTTGACCTTGGAATGGAAGTCAATCTCTTAGGTCCCCTTTCCATTAAATAATAGATAGGCTTACAAAATACATAAACAGTATCACTCATTAGTAATGTGCTTCATTGAACAGTCAGCCTATGAGCCAAAATAGAACAGGTTACCCAAGCGCAAAGACGAGGAGTGGACAGAACTAACAGAATGCTGACACATCATTGCTTTCAAGAATCTTCTCCAGCACCACAATTCAGTTGCATCTATTATTCTTTGCTTTTCCTTACTCAATGTCCAACTTTCACGTGCAGGATGCAACACGGAATAGCATGGCTTGGGTCAGTCCCACTTTATACTTAAAGTAACATCTTTATTTTTAAATACTCTAAAAAGGTCTTATGTGGCAGATGTACCCACTGCGATGTGCCATTTCATCTCTTTACTGCTGCTTCCGTGAGCATTGATTGTAGATCCAAGAAAGTCAAAATCTTTGAGAATTTAGCCTTTTCGCTATGTATTATGATGGTTTTTATTGGTCCAGCTGTGAAGACTTTGGTCTTCTTCACATTGAATCATAATCTGTACTGAGGCTGCCACCCTTGATCTTCACCATTAGGTGCCAATAAAAGACCTAAAAGCCAAACTCACTGCCATCGAGTCGATGAGGACTCATAGTGACCCTACAGACCAGGGTAGAACTGCCCCTGTGAGTTTCCATGACTCGTTACAAGAGTAGAAAATCTCATCTTTCTTCCTCACTTGGGTTGGTGGTTTTGAACTTTTGACCTCGCAGTTAACAATGTATTGCATACCCATTACTCCACCAGGGCTCCTTGGAATACCAATAGAGCTGATAAAACAAATAGGGCATGCATTACTATGTAAAGCAAAGAGGAAATAATTATTGGATGCAAAATTTTATGATGACTAAAATGAGTTTTCATCTTTGGGTGAATAAATCACATGCCTGTTAATGCACAAGAAGTAGGTTGGAGATTTAAGAAATTAAAATTTTCTTTGATAACTAGCATTTTTCAAGAAAACCATGCATTATTTTGATAATAGTAGATAAATCAATTATTTATTAAGGTCCCACTCTATGGTGGAGTGTAAATATTTTGGAGAAATTAGAGAGTGAACATTTCAGAAGCAAATATGCATTCCTGTTGTGTTGTTAATAATAGAAGCAATACCCTAATCAGCTGAGATTGTTGATAGTTTGGATCAATTAGTCTCCTTTTCTCCCATAATTAGTTGGACATATCTTTCTCAGATAAGCCAGACGAGGATAAATTAGACCTCAATGACCCTAACAGTGCATGACTGAGTCCATGCCAGTCAAGGCTGGTGTGAGCATAAAATAAATGAATAGATGGTGTGTATTGTTTTCCATTTTCTGGTTTAATTTTCATTATGTTTCTACTTAAACACAATCTATGAAGAATATGTACACTAAAATGTAAAAGAAGTAAATATATTTTTACTGAAAGTCAAATGGATATACGCACTTCTACTTTACACATATAGGGTCATCATGAGTTGAAATCAACCTGACAGCAATTAATTATACATACATATTTACATAGTTAATTGCCAGACATATCACTAATGGGAAACATAGATTTTTTTTTTTTTTACTATTATCGTAGATGTGAAGTATCAGATAATGAGACAGGTGATTTCCGAAGAGTACAGTGTATGTTTTGTATGTGTGTGTGTGTGTGTGTGTGTGTGTACAACCGTTCGTTTATGAATTCATTGTACTGTGGTGACTTGTGTTTTATTATGTTTCTGGTAGTTAGGTCACTGGTATTTTTGATAGTAATAAGATCATCTAAAGTGAAAAAGTGTCAGCAGAGCTTCCAAGGAAGCAATGGTTGCCTACGCCTGAAGAATTAGGCACAGAAACCCATACAAATAGCAGTGGAACATTGTCACCTATTGCAAACCACATGAACAGTAGTGCAACCTGGCCAGATGTAATGCCAGAAGATAAGCTCTTAGGTTGTAAGGCACTCAAAATACGGCTGAGGAACAGCTGCCTTCTCAGACTAGAGTTGACCATAATGACAGAGATGGAGCAAAGCTCTCAGAACCTTCATTTGCTAATTGGGGACGTCTCAAAATGAGAAGAAACAACAGAAAATTTTTATTAGTAATCAGAACTTGGAATGTATAAAATGTGAATCTAGGAAAATTAGAAGTGGCTGGAAAAAAAAATGGACCCCAAAAAGATTGATATCCTGACATTAGTGAGCTGCACGGGAGTCGTATTGGCCATTTTGAATCAGACAATCATGATTTAATATGCTGAGAAGGACAAATCCAAGAGGGATGGTGACACATTCATAGTCAAACAGGTTATTTCAAGATCTATCTTGAAGTAGAGTGCCATAAGAGGAGAACAGGATAATAGTCTGTAAGAGGATAATGTCTATATGGTTACAGGGAAATCCAGTCAATACAACTATTATTCCAATTTATGCACCAAGCACTAAAGCTAGGGAGGAAGAAATTGAAGAATTGTATCAACTTCTTCATAATGAAATCCATCAAACATGCAATCAAGGTGCATTGATAATAACATTTGATTGGAAAGCAAAATTTGGAAACAAAGCTAAGGAACGGTTGTTGGAAAATGACATGAAGTTGGAGATCACATGAAAGAATTTTGCAAGCCCAGTGACTCATCGCAAATACTCTTTCAACGACATAAATGACAATACTGTACATGGACTTCTCCAGATGGAATGCACAAAAATCAAATTGATTACATCTTTGGTAAGCGACTATGGAGAAGCTCAATATCATCAGCCAAAAGGAGGCCAGAGATTGACTGTGGAACAGATCATCAATTGCTCACATGTATTTTCACGTTGCAGCTGAAGAAAATGAAAACAAGTAGATGGAGTCAATATACAACCTTGAGTGCTTCCCACAGGAATTTTGAGATCTCCAGAGCAGATTTAACTCACTGAACACTAATGATGGGAGACCTGACACATTGTGGGATAACATCAAGAATTTCATACATGAAGAAAAGAAAAGATAAGACAGAAATGATGGAAGTGGATATAAGAAGAGACTCTGACACTTACTCTTGGTTTAGAGCAGCTAAAGTAAATGGAAAAGATGGTGAAGTAAGAGAGTTGAACAGAAAATGTCAAAGGCCAGCCTGATAAGACAAAGTGAAGTACTGTAATGACATGGGTTAAAACCTTGCATGATAAATCCAAAAAGATGAACAGACTTACATATATCAAACTGAAAGAGCTGAAGAAAAAATTCAAGTCAGTTGCAATATTAAAATATTTTATAGGAAATTATTGAATGATGCAGGAAATATCAAAAGAAGATAGAAGGAACATAAAAACTAGTTGTCATCTAGTTATTTCAAGAGATAGCGTATAATTAAAAAGAAAGAAGTAACAAGTTGTACTGAAAGCATTATGGAAATTACAAAAATTATGGGAAAACCAGTCTCCAGGAGTTAACAGGATACCAACCCCTTTAATTAAATGTTTCAACACGTTGAAGAAGCACTCATTACTCTGTCCTAAGAAATCTGAAAGACTGTAAACCTGGTGAGCTGGCAGTAAGAGATTCATATTTGTATCAATTCTCAAGAAAGGTGACCTCACGGAATGTTGTCTAGTGAGCTATTATTATTAACAAACTATGATACGCAGATAACACAACCTTTTGTGCTGTCAGGAGGACATAAAACATTTGGGGAAGATCAAGAACTGTAGCCTTCCATATGGATTACAACTCCCGGTAAAAACCAAACCAAACCCCAAACCCTTCACAACTGGACCAATAGGTAACATCATGCTAAATGGAGGAAAGATAGAAGTCAAGGATTTCATCCTGCTTGGACCAACAATCAGTCCACATGGAAACAGAACTCAAGAAATCCCAAGAAGTATTTCACTGAGTAAATATACTGCTTACGATGTTTTGAAAGTATGGAAGAAGGACTAAGATGTGCCTTACTCAAGTCCTGGTATTGTCTATCACCTCATGTCGTGCAGAGATCGCTCTAGGTTGGCGACAACTTCATGGCACCTAACATCATAAGAGGAGCCAGTGCATATTGACCCAATGTACAAAGAAGGAGACACTGCCTAGTCCTGTACCATCCTCACAATTGCTATGTTTGAGCCCAGTGTTTCAGCCACTATTTCAATATATCTCATGGAGGGGCTTCCTCTTTTTTTGATGCCCCTCTCCTCCACCAAGCATGATGCCCTTTTCCCAGAGAGTGGTCTATCCCGATGACCCGTCCAAAGTATATAAGAAGTCGCATCATCCTTGTTTCTAAGGAGCATTATGACTATACTTCTTACAAGGCAGACTTGTTTGTTCTTTTGGCAATCCATGGTGCTTTAAATATTCTTCGGCAACACCAGAGTTCAAATGTATCAATTATTTTTAGGCGTCCCTTAATCAATGTCCACCTTTTACATCCATTTGAGGTGATTGAAAATATCATGGCTTGAGTCAATTGAACCTTAATCCTCAAGGTAATATTCTTGTTTTTCAACATTTTAAAGAGGTCTTGGGCAGCAGATTTATCCATTGCAATGTGTCATTTGATCTCTTGACTGCTGCTTTTTTTGTTTTTAGATTTATTTTTTTTAATTTTATTTGATTGGGGGCTCTTACAGCTCTTATCACAATCCACACATACATCCGTTTTGTCAAACACATCTGTACATATGTTGCCATCATCTTTTCCAAAACATTTTATTCTTACTTGAAGCCCTGGCATCAGCTCCTCATTTTTCCCTTCCCTCCCCAGCTCCCTCCCCCATATCCCCTTGATAATTTATAAATTCTTCTCTTTTTTCCCCCATCTTACATTGACTGCTGTCTCATTTAACCCACTTTTCTGCTTTCCATCCTCCTGAGATGGGGGCCATCCATTGATCATTGTGATCGGTTCCCCCTTACTCTGCTCCCCACCCCCCACAGGCCTACCCTTACCTTCCTTGTATCACTGTTCCCCTTATTGGTCCTGAGGGGTTTATCTGTTCTGCTTTCCTGATGCTTTTATGAGCATTGATTGTGGATCCAAGCAAGACAAAATTCCTAGTAACTTCAGTCTTTTCTCCATTTACCATGATGTCATCCATAGGTGTGGTTATGAGGATTTTTTTTAACATTGAGTTGTAAAAAAATCAAGGAAGGCTGCAATTCTTGATCTTCACGAGCAAATGCTTCAAGGCCTCCTCACTTAATCCTTCCTCCAATTCTAATGCTGCCTTTTCTTCATACAATCTAGCTTCTCTGATTATTTGCTCAGCATCCAGATTGAAAAGGTATGGTGAGAGGCTACAGGCCTGATGCCCCCATTCTTTTTTTTTTTTGACATCCAAATATCGATTTTACTCTATGCATTATTGCCTATTCTGTTTACATAACTGCCTCTTGCTCCATGTACAGGTTTCCCATGGACAACAAGAATGTGGAATTCCCATTCTTCTGAAGTCTATTCTTTGTTTGTTATGATTCACATAGTGGAATGCCTTTGCACTGACCTTAAACACATGTAAACATTTTTCTGGAATTCTCTGTTTTGAGTCAAGATCCATCTGGCATCAGCAATGATATCCCTTGTTCCACGTCATCTTCTAAATCTAACCTGAATCTCTGGTTTCTATCTTATTTTAATGCCTTCTGATTCGTTCAATAATATTTCCACAGACTCCTTTGACGTTTCAACCAGAGGCTTGAAGTTTTCTACAGTTCTGAAGTTTAAGTTCTGCCGTGTCTGTTTTTCCTTTGGCTTTCTAACTTTAGGTCTTTGCACATTATAATATTTACTTCATCTTCTCAAGCTGCACTTTGGTATTCTCTGTTCAGTTCCCTTATGTCCTCATTTCTTCCATTTACCTTAGTTACTCTATGATTAAGGACAAGTTTGAGTCTCTTCTGAAATTCACTTCGATATTTTCTCTTTTTTTTATGACCTTTTGCTTTTATATTTTGGTATTGTGTTCTTTATGTCATTCCACAGCTACTCTGGTCTTCTGTTCTTAGGGTGCAATCTGCCAAATCTGCTGAGATGTTAGCAAACTTCCGGTGGGATGCAGGCTAGGTTGTATTTTTACTCTTGTGGATGGTTTCAATTTTCTTCAGCTTCAATTTGAACTTAAATATGAGCAATCAATGGTCTGTTTCTCACGTGTCCTCTAGCCTCATTTTGGCTGATGATTTTGAACTTCTCTATTTCTTCACACGGACATAGTCAATTTCACTTTTATGTGCTCCATCTGGAGAAGTTCACAAGTATAGTTACCTTTTTGGTTATTGATAAAAGTTATTTGTGATGAAAAAAATCATCGGACTTGCAAAATTCCATCAGCTCCATTTCTTTACCAAGGCTATATTTTCCAACTACTGTTACTTCCTCTCTGTTTTCAACCTTTCATTTGATTCACTCATAATTATGAATGCATATTGATTGCATGTTTGATCAACTGATAAAGTTGGTAGAGTTCAATTTTTTCATTATTAGCTTTAGTGGTTGGAGTGTAAATTTGAATAATAATTGCATTGACTGATTTCCTTGTATGATTATAGATACTATCTTATCACAGACAGCATTGCAATTCAAGATAGATCTTAAATAGTGATTTTAACAATGAATGCCATGCCATTCTTTTTGAATAGGTAACCCAGCATAGTAAATTATATGATTTCCTGATTCAAAATGGCCAATACCAGTCCATTTCCGCTCCCTAACCCCAATGCTATCAGTCTTTATACACTCCATTTCATTTCTAATGACTTCTACATTTCCTAGATTCATACTTCATATATCCCAAGTTCAAATTATTAATAGGATTTTGAATCTGTTTCTTATTTTTCTGACAAAAAGAGCAAATATTTGGCTTCATATATAAAATTAGACACCATTAGAATTGTTTCCTGGGACTCTTCATTTGAAATATCTTTTCCAGCACAAACAAGGGCACTCAAATCATCAAAGCTTCAGAATTAAGATATATGTGGAAGATTCAGGGAAACGTGTAGTTCCTATCCCAGAATGGTATTATGAACGAAATAAAAATCAATACAAATTAAAAAGAAAATGAAAATGAAGGTCTCCAAAGCTTTACTCCCAAAGGCTTTGCTCATCTGTGTCATTATAGTAAACCCCACTTTGAGAAAGCTGCTCTTCTTCAGCCACTATATAAGTGCTTTCCAACTTGAGGGACTCATTGTATGGTGGTAAAGCCGACCGTGTTTTGCTGCTCTACATGTGCTTTTCATTATTTGACAATGTTCACGGCCCTTTATCAGGTGTTCAGGGGTTATTTCTTCAGCAGTGGACAGTCTATCCCTTCTTCATAGTCTGTTCTGAGTCTGGAAGTTCTGCTGGAACCTGTTCACGTTGGGTGACTGCTGGTATTTGACATCCCAAAGATATAGCTTCTAACAACACAGCAACAAACATGCCACAGCAGTACATCCGACTGACAGAGAAGGGGTGGACACACACACACACACACACACACACACATGATTCATAGGTTCAGATACTCTTAAGTCGTTCTACTAGGATCTGTAGGGTCACAGTGAGTGCAAATTGTCTGTCACAGAGAGTTTGGTTTGAGTCATAGTATGCTTCATGGGGAAGGGCTGAATCTTTCAGCAATAAAATACAGGTATATCAATTCAACAGTTCAACATCATCATGGAGATTTTAGCCAGGAAAAAGAAATAAAATATATCAAGATTATGGAAGAAGAATTTAAGCAATAGCTATTTGTAGACAACATCATTTATCGGGTTAATGTTATAGAATGTCCTAAAATCTCTTAAAGTCAATAGATGAGTTCTACAAAGGAGCAAGACAAGATGAATGGACAAAAATCAGTTTTTGTGCTCTACCAATAAGAACAATGAAAATAAAGTTATGAAAACAATTTTGTTAACAACAGCATGAAAAAGAATGAATACATTACAAATACATTTAACGGAAAATGCACAGGCCCTGTATATTGTAAACTATTAAACTTCATTGAAAGGAATTAAGTGAGATCAAATAAATGGAAGTACTTTCCATTTTCATGGTTCAGAAGATGTAATATTAAGATGAAAAATCCTCCCCAAATTGATATTCAGATTTGATGCAATCCCTACAAAAATCCTAATTAAGCTGTTTTGCATAAATTGACAGTCTCATCTAAAAATTTTATAGAAAATCAAGGGACCCAATGTAACTAAAAATCTGAAAAATAACATACAAAGTTGGAGAGCTCACCACCCAATTTTAAACTTACTCTGTTGCTACAGTAATCAAGGCAAACAATGCCATAGTAATCAAGATAGTATGTTGCTGTCATCATGATAAATATAGAGATCAAGGGAATAGAATAGAAAGTTCAAAAATAAACAAATAGGTGTGTAACTAGTTCATTATTTGACAAAAGTGCCAAGCCAAATAACAAGAAGATTTCTCAAGAAATATTGCCAAGAGAACTGTATATGCATATGACAAATAATAAGGTTCACTTTTGTCTCATACCATATTAAAAATCTTGGAATAGGCAATCATCTCTTAACCAAACAGCACAAGCAGAAGACACAAAAGAGAAGTTAGGTAATTTGGACTTCATCAACATTAAAGATTTTCATGCATCAAAAGACACGATCAAAGAAAGGAAGAATACAACCCATAGAATGAAATAAAATACCTGCAAATGATATAGCTCATAAAATATCCAGGAGATCTAATTCTCACAACTCATTAACAAAAGGTAAATAATCCAATATAAATGGATAAGAAATTGAATAAATGTTCATTAAAAAAGATAAAAATGACTATAACAAACAACATAGGCAATAACTGGCAATCTTACTAATTGCGGTAATTTACAAAAGAGTAGTCACTTTGAAAATCTGTTAGCATATTAAGAAATTTTAAAAAAGAAAGAAAAAATGTTAGCTTTACAAGATTTTAAAGCTAGGTACCATGTAATTCAGCAATTCTTCTCCTAGTAGCAAAATGAATACATCTCCACAAATACTTGTACAAATATATTCATAGTACTGTTCTTCGTAACAGCTAAATTGTGGAAAGAATGAAAATGTCTGTCTACCAATGAATAAACAAAACAAAAAAGTCAAAAGAAATGAAGTATTCATATATGCCACAATGCAAATGAAACGTGAAAGTATACGAAGTGAAGTAAGCATGTCACAACAGCCTATCTATTATGATTCTATTCATAGAAAACATTCATAATTTATACAGATAGGCAGTAGGCGATTGCTTTACTTGGGCTAGAGGTGAGAAAAATGATAAAAACCACTACCAACCAGTAGATTCCTACTCAATGGTAACTGAAAGGGGAGAGGGTGTTTATGGCTGTAAATCTTCCTGGGAGCAGAAAAAACTCATCTTTCTCCCATGGAGCGGAGTGATAAGTGTCGGATAATGGTACAAGGCTTCTTTTTGTGTGATGGAAATGTTCTAAAATCATGTTGTGGCAATGGTCTCACAATATTTTGAATATATTATAAATTATGGAGTTATATAATTCAAATAAGTGTATTGTGAGGAAGTTGTATAGATGGGGATTGGAATTAATGCCATGAAACAAAAGATATATGAAGTTTTAAATGGAAATGTTATTTACTCCGTTAATCTTCACCCAATTTAAGACAAAAAGTTAAATAAATGCATGGATTGCATCCTGTCTGAATTATAGCTTGATGTAGACATCTTTTTTAAGGAGTCATGAGCCACACCCTGCTCAAAGTGTTCAGTGCAACACCTACTGCCATTGAGTGGATTCTGGCTCATAGTAAACATGGAGGGTTTCTGAGACTGTAAATAGTTAGAGGAGCCCACAGCCTCATCTTTTTATAGTTAGAGGAGCCAACAGCCTCATCTTTTTCCTGCAGAGGAGTAATGAGTTTGAAATACTGTCCTTAGCAGCCCAACATACGGAAAAAAACAAAGTTGATGTTAAAAGATGTCCAGCAACTTGCTTTTGAACAAAGAAGATCTAAAGAAAGCAGAAGAAATGAAGAAAAGATTTCAAATGGTGGCTCTAAAGGATCAGGTAAAGAATCACAATGAAAAGTGCAAAATTCTGCAGTTAGAAAATCAACAGCTGAAATCTGAAGCTGAAAAGCTAAAGGGAATATTGAAGCCTCAAATTGCTGAAGGATTCTATGAGCAAATACATACATAAAATACAGAAATCATCAAAATTAGATGGAGGGGAGATGTGGTCATTGTACCAAAAATAATTGGTCAACATTCAGCTATTTTAGGAGGTAACATAGGATGAAGGATGAAAATCAACCACCACTAGTCCTCTTGAATGAAGAAGGTCAAGTCACACAGAAGGTGTTCAGGGAAAGCAAGATTTCAGTAATTGATGGAATACCAATATTTTAACAAATGTCAATGATATTTTAACTAACAAATGAATGCGGCTGAAAGTGCTTATTCATCTGTGTTAGGAAACTTGGAATACAGATTGTCGCCAACCAACTGGAAGAAATTCATATACATACCTATTAAAGTAAGATAATAAATGTGGAAATTATTAAACAATGTCATTAGTATTGCATATTACTAGAATTCCCTGCGTATAATTAAAGAACAGTTGCAGCTGTACATTGAAATGGAATTACCACAAGTTCAAACTGCTATCAAAAAGGGACGATGCAATAAGGAATATCATTGCTGATCTCCAGAGGATCTTGACCAAGAACAGAGAAAAAAATGAAAGATGTTTACCTGTGTATAATTGATGATGCAAATATATCCAACAGTGTGGATCATAAAAAAATTATAGGCAACATTACAGAGAATGAGAATACCAAAACCCAATTGTGCTCATGTGGAAGCTGCATGTAAATCAAGAAGCAGGCATTCAAACAGGACAAAGAAATACTGCATGGTTTAAAATTGTTAAGAAGTAAGTGGCAGTGTTATATTCTTTCACATTACTTGCTTATTCTGAATAATGAGAAATAATCCAAGGAGATAAACTATAAGAAGAAGGCGGCATCAGGATTGGAGGAAGGCTCATTAACCATCTCAGATATAATGCTGATGCGACCTTGCATGCCAGACAGGAAGACCAATGGAAACATGCACTGATGGAGGAAGTAGATTACAGCCTTTAATATAAAATGTAACTGAGCATGAAGAAAATGAAAACCCTCACAAGCAGTTATGATAACAGGTAAGGGAATCAAAGGATTATAAAAATTTTATTATCATTCGTTAAAATCAGTGCACATAGGAGTATAGGTTAAGAAATTAAAGAACACTGTATTGGGAAAAACTGTAGGGGGGAAAAAGCCATTTAAAAAACATCTAAGGAACAATGATGTCATTGTGATGTCTGAGGCGCACCTCAGCAGTCATGGTCTTTTCAATTACTTCATGCAAATGAAGCTGGACAGTGAAAAAAGAAGATCAAGGAATTTAGGCATTTGAATTGCAGTGTTGGCAAAAAAATATTGGCTATACTATGGGCTGTCAGAAGAATGAACATATCGGTCTTGGAAAAAGTAGAATGACAATACTCCAAGCAATTAAAGTGGTGAGGCGTTATCTCACTACTTTGGACAAGTCATCAAAAGGGAGCAATCACTTGAGAAAGACATGCTTGGCAGAGTCTCATCAGGAAAAAGAAATATCAAAAGGAGATGGTCGGACGCAAAGGCGGCAACAGCGGCTCGCACACCATGATCTGTGAGAATGGCTCAGAGCTAACTCAACAGAACCTAACAGTAGCAACAATAGTCTCCTGTAGCATTACTTGCATCAGTGGAAAACAAAACAAAAACCCACTGGGCTAAATATTATTTGTTTTTTCCTGTCATATCAAGCAATGTTTAAATGCTGGAAGGTCGTGTTCCTACAAAGAAGTACATACTTGTTTATCCTTATTTATTGTCAAATTTCATAGGATCTGTAGTGCTCAGTTATTGCTAATAAATACTAAGAATACATTTATTAGAAATATCCAAACACAAACCAAGGATGATAGACCAATCCAGAGGTTTATTTTCACCACTGAGGGAAGGTACCTACAGCCGAGAATATTACTAGCCCAAGATCATACATTCTAACTGCAGAGTTAATTATCAGAGTGTCTAATTAGTGTGCTTTATTTTACTTCTCTGGATTCTACTATCCATTGCAATGGCCAAGCAGAACTCACAGGCAAAATTCACGATTAAAAGGTTTGTTAAGGAAGTTAACAAGTTTTAATGGCAATGAGAAATGTTCAGGACTGAGTTATTTACCAGGACATGTTCCAAAGTTCTTTCTGGTCTGCTAAAATGGCCCCAGAAGGGCGTACCACTCTACTGTCTGCCTCAACCAGCTGTCATTCAGCTGAAGCTCCGTGGGTCAGCAAACCCAGATCCCCGAAATTAAGTGCCTGGAGGCACCTCACTCTAGGAAGCCTCACTCCAAAGGCTCTGCGGATTCTGAGAATCAGCAAGCCCAACTTCCCCTACGAAATGCCCAGAGGCTCCCACTCCAAATGCAAGCCAATCTCCTGCACAAAAGCACATAGTTTTACTTTCTCGTGGTTTGAAAAATCCATCTCCCTGTTCCATGCTCTGGTTTATGGCTCTGCTGCTGCTCCTCTGATGTTGTGGCTATCGTGTAAGATCTAGAAGTTTCACTGCCCAGGGGTCTTGGGTCCAGAGGTTTGCTCCACTCCTCACTCTTGCTGATAATAAAGTCCGTCCTCCTGCTTCTCAGAGGGCTAATTTTATACCTAACAGGCTGGTACTCCAGGGAATCCTGTCAGCAAGTACTCACAGTGAATCCTACCAGCATATCTCTACCCTTCATCTTTTTACTAGACCCACACAGGGGAAAGTTATTGATGGGAGTTAGAGACTGTGTTAGGCCGGATCAACTAGAGAAACAAATTCATTGATACTCATCTATGTGAGAAAGAGTGCTTTATATCAAAGCGCAATTGTATATTGAGTCAACATCCCAGCCCAGTCAAGATCAAATCCATAAATCTGATATTAGCCCATATGTCCGATATTAGTCCATAAATTCCTGTGAGTCTTTAGACTCACACAGAACATGTAGAGATGCCAAATGCAGGAAGATCACTGGCCAGTGGGTGAAAAGTCTTGCGGATCCAGTGGAGGTGGAAGCATCTCAACACTGGTCCAGGTCTCCACATGACTCCTCCAGGTCTCTGAGTGTGTGACTCCTCAATAGGAAGGTGAAGCAAAGCGTGTCTCACAGGACTCAGCAAACCTCCTTGTGGCTTAGTAACGGGAAGGCCAAGAGAGAGAGGAAGTTCCCAGAATCCTCATGAGAAGGCCATGCCCACTAGGAGGCATCATTAGACTGACCTGATTGACAGGCTAGACTCCACCCCATTCACTGTCAATACCATCAAGTTGACAAGAGATTATGTAACTACCACAAAAACTTTGGCTACAAGACTCATATTAAACAGTTCACCTTTCCTGCAGTGATATAAGCTGTCTGCTATCGAACACCCATTTACAGTGGTGCTCTGATCTGTGGCAATAGTATCAATTTATTACTTGTCAGAAACGCACATTCTTAAACCCCATCCTGACATACTGATATCTACCCTGTGAGAGCTCTGGTGGCATAGTGGTTATACATTGGGTTGGCAGCCGCAAGGTCAGCAGTTCACAACCACCTCGTTAGAAGAAAGATGGGGCTTTCTACTCCTGTAAAGAGTTACCATTTGGGAAACCCATGAGTCTGTTCTATCCTGTCCTATAGGGTCGCAATGAGTCAACACCAACTTGATTGACAGTGAGTTTGGTTAGGTTTGGGTTTGTGAGTGCAGGCCCTTTAGTTGTTGGAACAGCCCTCCACGTGATCTTCAGAGACTCATGTAGAATATTCATTTCCAAGGTAGCATAATGAGGAACTCTTTTTTTCATTTACGGTGTTTCATGTCAATGCTCTCTTTGATAGCTAAGTGTATCAATCTATCAGTGTATCAATCTATCATTGTAGTTGGCTATGGGTCCCTGTGTCTTACTGTCATCTTTCTCACTCAGAGCAACTGGTGGTTTTGAACTGCTGACCTTACCATTCGCTGCCCAGCACTCCACCACCAGGGCTCCCATGGAGTCTACAGATCCAAGTCTGATGCCACATTCTTCTTCATATATGCCAGCTTCTCAGATTACCTTCTCAACATACAGATTGAAAAAGTCTGATAGGAGGATACAACTCTGACACACACCTTTCCTGATTTTAAATCATATAATATTCCCTTGCTCTGTTCACACAACTGCCTCTTGATCTATGTACTAGTTTCATTTGAGCATAATTAAGTGTCTTTCAATTCCCATTCTTCTCAAGGCTTTGCATAGTTTGTTATGCACACAGTCGCATGTCTTTGCATAGTCAATAAGACAAACATTTTTCTAGTATTCTTTGCTTTCAGCCAAGATCAATCTGACATCAGCAACCCACCCCTTGTTCTGTAGCCTCTTCTGAATTCAGCTTGAATTTCTGGCAGCTTCCTGTTGATGTACTGCTTTAATCATTGTTGAATGATCTTCAGCAAAATTTTACCTGCAAGTGATACTTATGACATTGTTCTATAATTTGTGTATTCTATTGGGTCACCTTTCTTTGGACTGGTTACAATATGGATCTTTTCCAGTCCGTTGGCCAGCTAGCTGTCTTCCAAATTACTTGGCATAGGTGAGTGTTTCCCCTGCTTCATCAACATGTTAAAACATTGGAATGGGTATCCCAGAAACTCCTAAAGCCTTGTTCTTTGACTAATGCCTTCCATAAAATTTGGATTTCTTTCTTCGGTATGGTTGGTTCTTGATCATCTGCTACCTCCTGAAATGGTACAGTGTAGACCACTTTTTGGTACAGGGATTCTGTGTATTCCTTTCATCTTCTTTTGATGCATCCTTCAGTATTTCCTGTATTGGTCAGTATTTTGCCCATTGAATCTTTCAATATTGGGCAAAATACCTTTCTAGTATTTGAAATATCAATGACATAGCTTCCAGCATAACAACAAACCAACAGATGAGTGGTGGCAATCCATAATATAATGTAAATAATTCACATCTAATATATTGCAGTGAAATGCCTTTCCATAACACAATATATTGTAGCCCCTCAATTCGTTGAAGTCATATCAGTGTAGGGCCAATACTAAATCTAATCTCTCTGAGTTAAAAAAAGACCAGAGGAAGTCAAATAATATGTGGAGATAGTCTACCACAAAGGGGCATCAACAGTCACAGAAAAATAACCAAATCTACAAGATAGGTGCACAGAAGAAATCAACACAACCAAGAACCTGATTTGAAACTTTAGCCTCCAGATTGGTGAAAAAATAAATAAATATCTATTCTCAAGCCACCCACTTCTGGTACTGTACAATATATAGCAGCACTAGAAAACACACACTCATTTTCTCAGTAGACCCACCTCTTCCTCAAGTGACAAATCATTGTTATTTGTAATACTGTAAGTTAATAAAGCTACAAAATTAAGAATATTCAATGAGCCTCCCAATTTGATGGGCTGAGTTAAGAACCGAGGCAGTGTTACGCAGTTGAGAGTTATTAGAATAAAGAATATACCTGCCTCCCTCCTTTCCCCATCAAAAAGTGGACACTCTGGGCCCAGGGCTTAGGCACAGTCCGTCGTACCAAAATTTCAAGTCTTCACTCCAGGAGGGGAGGGAAATGTGGTTTTGGTTTCCAAGGAAACAGAGAAATTTCAGATTCAAATCCTAACTTGGACTGCGGTATGCTCTAAACACTATTCGGATCTACATGCTGAGGAATAAATAGAAATGGTATGGGGGTAAAATAGTGTATTCCATCTTGGTCAACAAAATGGAGGAAAAAATAAGGTGGAAGCACAAAAATTTGGCAGCTGTGCAAATTTTCCAATTATAATGCATAATGTAAAATAATGGAATACTTCCATTTTCCCAGTGTGAATGCCAGACATGAGCTAACTGGATGCAGAGAGGCAGATCTCCAGCATTTAATAAGGTAAGCCTCGGGGAACTTCAAATGCACAAATGAATATATCCTTGGAAGAGGTTCACACGGTATCTACCAGGCAGTAGTATCACTTCTAAATAATTTATGGCCGATCCTATAGCTAGCGCGTGTGTGTATACACATACATGATAATATGTGCCAGTGTATATATAAGTATTGCTACAAAAACATAGAAACCTTTTCAAACTGGAATAGCAAAAGGTGAAGCTATTGTTTTGGAACATAGCCTCCAACTAGGTCTACACACGTCTGAAGGCAGTGTTTCTATCTCTTTAGCCCTTCCACAAAGAGCTCTATACTCTCCCATGTATATCTTATCACACAGGATTTTTGGCATCCACAAGGGACTAAAATCAGTTTATTTGAAATTTTCTTTGGGTTTGGAGGAATTAAGAGAAGTCTTAGGGATCAAGATGGATTGTCATGAGAGAAGACATTTCTTATGGCAACTTTCCTGGACTCTTCCTGACCAGTGAAGTTTCTATTTCCCTGTAACTTGCCAAGAAATCCCTGTGATCCTACAAGAAAATGTATCAAGATTTTCCCTTTGATCCCAAGAAACAGTGCCCATAACCTTTTAAGTTGACCTCTCTGCCTTAAATTTAATAGGCCCAGGAGTTGATTGAAATCCTTACAGAAGCAAATGTTGTGATTAAACCTTGCTCTTTGCATCATATTGGTAAACTCAGATGAATCCTTTAGCACACAGTGAGCCAACAGCTTGTTGAGGCCAAGATGCCAATTAAAATAAAAAATGTTACCCATGTGAGATTCTAAGTTCATCAATGGTAATGTTTCATCCTTCTTATTTATTTATCAATTTATTTATTATCATTTTATTTGGGGCTCCTACAGCTTTTATCACAATCCATACATCCATGCAGTGTGTCAAGCACATTTGTACATACATTGCCATCATCATTTAAAAATATTTTCTTTCTACTAGAGCCCTTGGTATCACCTCCTCATTTTCCCCTGCTACCGCCACGTTCCCTCCCTCATGAACCCTTGATAATTTATATATATGTTTTCATGTCTTACATAGACCAATGTCTCCCTTCACCCACTTTTCTGTTGCCTATCCCCCTAGGAGGGGGCTATATTTAACTCATTGTGATCGGTTCCCCGGTTCTCTTCTCCCCCCACCTTCCCTTCCCCTCCTGGGATCACTACTCTCATTATTGATCCTGAGGGGTTTATCTGTCCTGGATTCCCTGTATTTCCAGCTGTATTCCCTGTATTATCTGCACCAGTGTACAGTTTAGTCTGATGGGGTGCCACGCCCTGACCCTAAAGTCTATTTTTGGTATTCCCTGGGGACTTCATTGCTTTGTTCCCCTTGCTGCTCTGTTGGACGTCCTTAACATTTTGCCCCAGTGTGGTGGGGTCAGATCAGGTACAATTCCTGCACTGTGCCTTCAGTGTGGTCCCCTGCAGCACTCTGGGTCAGTGAGAGACTTTGTGTCTCCTATTGGGGCATTCCTATGGTCCTCTCTGTGCATTGGCTACTCGGGGCTTGGTGAGCCAGGGTGTGTTCCACTCTCTCTCCTTCTTTTTTTGCTCCTGTGTGTTCTGAATTGACACACCCCTCTCCCGGAGCTGTAGCTTCAGTGCTGTCCTCTGAAATGAGTTGTTTGGTTGGGATGGGTCTGGGGGTGGGTTGTCCACATAGTTGGAATTGGGGCCAGCCCTGCAGACCTCTTGATTGGTTCCCTGCTTCATGCTGGTATGTTATATTCACATCTTGGCACACAGGGTTGAAGACTGATCTCTCTCTCCCTCTCCTGTGGATATATGAACAACACCCACCCCTTAGGTAGGTTAGTGCCATGTTCCCCGTACCCAGTTTTATCCTTCTTTGACCATCTTCTGGACGTTAGGCACAGTTTCTTCACCCATAGAGATTGACTGTCTTCCCTCTCTTGGTTTAACTTTGAGGTCTTTCCAATCCTCTTTAAAATGCGTGATCCATTTAAAGCCTATTGTTTTTTAAATGTGAGTGACCATTCTGATAAAGTTATTAAACAACTTCAATAATTGTGGAAGATGTCCACTTGAGTTTTGCTAAAAATCTGATGTTAGTCCTGACCTCTAAATCATTTTTTTCCCCATCACACATGCGCTCACACACACGTATCTGTTTATTTTGGAGGCATCCTAAGGAACTAAGACTGAAATATATTACTGAAAAAATTAGTCTTCAGGTATCCACTAATCTCAGTGATGTATTTAAACATGTTTTATTTGGGGGGAAAAACCCATGCAGGTTTATTCCAAATTGGAACTGGATCCCTAGTACGAAGACTTTTTGGCTTAACACTCAAATCATCTGCCCACTATCTTATTTTACAGCAATAGAATGCATAAGAAACTGCATATAGCTTGCTGCAATTCACAGTTTCCCACATAAAAATGAACTAAATTTAAGAGCAAATAGCAAATGCCCTGTAGCCTTTTTTAAAACATATATATAGTAATCAGCTAAACAACAGATCTCAATAAAAAGCAAACAATCCTAACTAACTGTACCAAGTAGACTATATATATCATAACATGACCTATAGGATATTGACTCCTCACACAGCAGCACTTATCATCAGTAACAGTTTTCCCCGGATGTGCCATATCCCTTTCCCCGATGGTTATAGGGATGTCCAATGCCACCAGCAGTATACGAGTGTCACAAGCTCTCCAAACCCTCTCCAGCATTTGTGGTTCTCTATGTTTTTTTAATTGAGCTATCACTATAGATGCGAGATGATATCTCATTATTGTTTTGATTTGCAACCCTAGAGGACTAGTCATTTTGAGCATTTCCTCAGGTTTTGTTAGCTATTCGAGTGTCTTCTCTGGTGAATTCTCGGTTCACGTCTTTTGTCTAGCATTCAATTGCATTATTTGATTTAGTCCTTTTTTTAAAAAGATCGTTTTATTGCTTACAGCTCTTATAGCAATCCATACATCAATTGTATCAAGCATATTTGTACATCTACTCCCATCATTATTTTCTAAACATGTACTTTCTATTTCAGCCCTTGGTATCACCTCCTTTTTTTCCCTCCACCCACCCTCGTGACTCCTTGATAAATTATTATTTTCATATCCTACACCATTCCCTGTCTTCCTTACCGCACAGGTTCTGTTACTCGTCCCCCAGGGCATGGGGTGGTTTTGTGTCAATCATTGAAATTGAATCCCCTTTCCTCCCCCGCTCTCCCTACCTTCCCCCTACCCTCCTGGTATCGGTACTCCTATTTCTGAACCTGAGGGGTTTATCTGACCTGGACGCTGTTTGTCATGAGCTCTTATCTGAACCCGTGCACATGCTCCAGTCTAGCCTGCAGTGAAAGGCAGGACTGGGCTCATGATAGTGGGGGCTATGGGTGGGGGTGTGTGAGGGAGCCTCAAGGAACCAGAGGAATATTGTGTGTTTCATCAGTGCTTTACTGCACCCTGTGACCTCTCCGTGAGGGGATGTCCCATTGTCTACAGATGGGTTTTTGGTCTCTGCTATGACCCACCCCTCTCTCCCCTCATTCTCAACACTATGTTTTTGTTTGTTTGTTTTGGGTCCTCTGATGGCTGTCATCCAATCTCATCAACACCTCATGATTTCACAGGCTGCTGTGATTCTTCCATGTGGGCTTGTTGCTTCTCAACTAGATGGCCACTTGTTTAACTTAAGCACTTGGCACATTCAAGTGACTCAGCACATTATAAATATCAGCATATTTCTAGACTTTCTAAGTCTCTATTACTCATGCCATAGAGAGTTTATGGAAAGATTCATACATGTTTACATTCAGATACCAGTGTTAGAAAGATTCTATTTCAGAGTAGGTTTTCTAGAGGAGCAAAACTAATAAAACATATATATGTTTCAAAAATTTAGTGAAAAGATTTCATTATCTGGATCCCTAGAAAATTCACTAAGTGAAAGCCACGTGAATATTTGTCTAATTAATTACCCATCTGAGTTAGTTAATTTATTGTGCCAACCTGGTTGATAAACAAATGTGAGGTTAATTGAAGGGTGGAGGGATAAATGGCTCGGTGAGTCTCCCCTTTCTAGATCTCAGGTCTCTTGCTTTCTGATGGTCAGACCAGAGTGCAACTGCCTTAGCCAGTTCCCTGCTTCAGCTGGCAAGGCTCACATTCTGCAAGACATCCCTAAGGAGAAGTCACATGGACCTACCCCGATGCAGCCCTGGGTGCTGGAGCAGCCGTGTGGAGAGCCCTGCCAGTGCTGAGGTTTTCCTCCTGCAGTTGGCATCATTGCGTCTGTTTGGTGAGATGGAGGAGGACTTTGTGGATTGCTGTAGGACATATGGGCTAATGTTGGGCTTGTGGGCTTGAGCAGCACTGGGTTGGGATGTTTTCTTGATGTGCACTTACCCTTTATGTAAAACTCTCTGTTATACATATGAGTTTCTGTGGATTTGTTTCTTTAAAGTACCCAGCCTAATACACCATCTTCTAGGACACAGATGTTTAACCAATGAATTTGAAGTCATTGAAACTTCTTCCTTTTTAGGTGCAATCAGCATAATATCAGCATTTTAATGGACTAGGTGTAAGTCCAGGTAGACTAGAGAAACAAATCCATGGATACTCATATGTGTATAATAGAGAGTTTTATATAAAGTATAATTGTACATTATGAAAGCATCCCTTCCCAGTCCAGTCCAAGCCCATAAGTCTGATATTAGCCCATATATCCAATACCAATCTATAAAGTCCTCTTCAGACTCATGAAACACATTCAATGATGCGGAATGCAGGACAGTCACAGGGCAGTGGATAGAAAGTGTTTAGATCCAGAGGTGTTGTAAGCATCTCAGCACTGGCAGGGGTTCTACATGACTTTTTCAGCTCCAGAAGTCTGGTCACATCAAGATAGGTCCATGTGGCTTCTCCAGCTCAGGGCACTAATGTAGTTCCATGTGTCTTGTCAGCTGCAATGTGTCCCAGGGAGTAAGCAAAGAAAAAAAGGTGTCTCCTGCCACCAAGGAGGAAATACCAGATTTCCCAGAATTCTTAGGAGAGGGCCATGCCCACACAGAGACCTCATTGGCTATTACCTGATTGACAGACTACACTCCACCCCTTCACTCTTAATCCTCTCCAGTCCCAAATTGACATCAGATTATGTAACTACCACAGACCATGTGACATTTTGTGGCAGGAAAAGGCTCTAAAGGTCCTTGTGGATTAAATTCTGGCATAATCATGGAAAGTTTACATAATATTGGGGGATAGTTGTAAAAGTGTATTGCTGCCTTTGACAGCTGAAGGCAAACTGCTTCAGGTGGTCCTTTGAAACTAGAATTAAGAAAAAGGCATTGGCCAAATCAATAGCTGCATACATGGTACCAGGATGTGTTCATTTTCTCAAGTAATAAAACCGCATTACAATAGTAACTGTCATTTGACAATAGTAACTGTCATTTGCCAAGAGCCATCTGAGTTTTTGCACAGGCTAAGTAGGTGAATTAAATGAGGATATGATGGGAATCACCACTCCTGCATTCTTCAGATTCTGACTGGTGACACTAATCTCCAGGAATTTGGTATTGATTTTGGTTTACTATTTTCCTAGACAGGGGCAGTTATCATGGCTTCCACTTGGATTTTCTGACCCTAATGGCCTTTATTCCACATTTCAGAGATCCCATATGGGGGTTCTTCCACTTGCTGAGTATGTATATTCCAACGCTGCATTCTGGAGCTGGAGAGATGACTACAATTGGGCTTGGGGTCTCACTGTAAGATGGACCTGAACTAAGACTCCTTAAATACCTTGAGCTCCAGATGCTCATACTCTGATGAGTGAGCCTTCAAAATGCTTTGGGTTTCCTGGAATTAATGTTCATTCAGAAGCAGTGTACAGGAATCCATGAAAAGTCTGATGATTTCCTTTTCTCCAATGCATAGTCACCCTTGTGAAAGGCTGAAGATCCCTTTGGGGATGTCTAGAAGAAAGTGCAACAGCATAAACTTTTGATGGTGTAATGGCGTACTTCCTCAAAGGGACCTGGATTTCCCTTCATTCAAGGGTTTGTAGGTCTGTAACTTGGTTCAAGTCTAGGAATTGAATGAGTGGACATAACTATTCTGAAGATTGGAGTTCGACTGGCATTCACCTGACAGAATTTTTAAGGTTATGTAGGTCAAGTAAATATTTAGTAGGCTTCTGAGTTAGTTTATTGTGCCAACCTGGCCAATAAACACATGTGGGGTTAATTGAAGGGCAGAGGGATAAATGGCTCAGTGAGCCTCACCTTTCTAGTTCTCAGGTCTCTTGCTTTGTGATGGTAGCACCAGGGTGCAGCTGCCTTAGCAGTTCCTTGCTTTAGCTTGCAAGACTGACTTCCTGCAAGACATCCCCAAGGAGAAGCCACATGGACCTACCCCGATGCAGCCCTGGGTGCTGGAGCAGCCGTGTGGAGACCCCTGCTAGTGCTGAGATGCTTATACATTCACTGACTCAGTTTTCCTCCTGCAGTCAGCATCATTGCCTCTGTTTTGTGAGATGGAGGACTTTGTGGACTGGTGTCGGACATATGGGTTAATGTTGGACTTGTGGGCTTGGCCAGCACTAGGTTGGGATGTTTTCTTGATGCACATTTAACCTATATATAATAAAACTCTCTCTTGTACATGAGTTTCTGTGGATTTGTTTCTCTAAAATACCCAGACTACTACAGCTTCCCATCTATTTCACTCCTAGGGAGACCCATTAGATTCCTATGAGTCTTGCTATGCTGATCACTACTTTGACTCTGTTGTCTATTATGGTAAAAAACAAAAACAAAAAACGCCCACTTTGTCTCTCTCATTGAGTGCAACAACTTCGTTCCTATTCTCCATGGGACTAATCAACCCCATTACAGGTAAGTGGCAGTTCTCCCTGTCAAGCCTGGCTGACATAAAACAGCAATCACAGGAGGTTTCCAAGATGCTGGTAAAAGGTATATTCTCAGGGCACACCATTTTTGTGTCTATGCATTTATAATGATAAATCCACTCTATCATGCCAATTACCCTAAGTCTTTGGATAGCTTTTTATTTATTCCAAGGTAGGTCTAGTAATTCAACTTGACTAAGTGTAGGCCATCTTGCAACCCATGCTTCAGCAAACCAACCAAATAAACTTGTATAGCCTTTGCTAACCTCTCTAGCTGAAACATTGAATAAAGAATCTGTACTTAGTGTGCCCATACATTCAGATTAATCTAAGTTTGTTTGTCTTCAAGTCTTTAAGACCCCAGACGCTATATGTTTTGATAGCTGGGAACCATCAGCTTTCTTCACCACATTTGTTTAGCACCCATTTTGTCTTCAGTGATCATGTCGGTAAGGTGAGCATCACAGAATGCCAGGTTATTAGAACAAAGTGTTCTTGCATTGAGGAAGCACTTGAGTAGAGGCCCAATGTCCATCTGCTACCTTAATACTTATCATATAAATATATGGACATAGATCTATTCCCCTCTCATTATATATAAATATATTTACATATGTACATGCCTGTATTTAGACCTCTATCAGTGTCTTTTGCCTCCTGGTTCTTTCCTGTATTTCCTTTTACTCTCCTCTTGTCCCACTATCATGTTTGACCTTCATTCAGGTTTCAGTAATTCCTCTCAGCTACATTGGCAAATATTTTATGACTCATGCAAAGAAACCTAAAAACACACAAAATGCATTGAACCATACTACAAAAGACAAACACCAACAAATGAATAACATGCAGAAAATTATTTCTCAAAAATTAAATAAGAAATTCTGTTTTTTCCCTCTAAATCTTACAGACTCTAAAAGCAATCAATCTAAGGCTCCTCTATTTCTCTCCCTCTCCACCCCTTTGATAAGTTATGATTATTATTATTATTTTCATATCTTATACTGCTAGCGGTCTCCCTTCACCCGTGTTTCTCTTGTTCATCCTCCTCGGGGGTGGGGGGGTGTTATATAAATCAATCATTGCGATCAGTTCCCTCTTTCTCTCCTTTCTCCCACTACCTTCCTCCTGCCCTCATGGTATCACTACTCCCGTTATTGTTCCTGAAGGGTTTATCTGTCCTGGATTCCGTGTGACCAGATTTCTTATCTGTACCAGTGTACATGCTCCAGTCTAGTTGGATTTGTAAGGCAGAATGGGGTCATGTTAGTGGGTGGGAGGAAGCATTAAAGAGTTAGAGGATTTGTTTGTTCTTATGGCAGTCCATGGTGTAGTCAATATTGTTTACTCAAACCATAATTTAAATGCATTAATTCTTCAATCCTCCTTATATATTGTTCAGTTTACACATAGATATGAAATGATTGAAAATATGATAGTTTGGATCGGATTCATCTTAATCTTCAAATTGACATATTTTCTTTTTAACACTTTAAAGAGGTCTTGTGGGAAGATTTGCCAATCCAACACATCTTTTCATTTCTGAATTGCTGCTTCGATGAGCATTGATTGTGGATCCAAGTAAAATAAAAGCCTTGACAATTTCAATTTTTTCTTCATTTATCATGATTTTTAATTGGCCCAGTATGATCATTTTTTCCCTTTATATTGAGTTGCAATCCATATTGATTTGATGTTATCCACCTTTAAAAATCTTTGCTTTCTTTTACATTCATCAGTAAGGTTAAAGTCCCCTTTAATTTCAGTAACCAAGGTTGTGTCATTGGCATATCAGAAGTTGTTAATGAAGCTTTCTCCAATATTATGTCACATTCTTCTGTATATGAGGTGGTACCAAAAAAATCAGGAATTTTTTCCCCCAAAGCTGTTTAACATTTTCTTTAAATCATTTTATTAGGGGCTCATACAACTCTTATCACAATCCATACACACATCAATTGTGTAAAGGGCATTTGTACATTCATTGCCCTCATCATTCTCAAAACATTGTCTCTCCACTTAAATCCCCGGCATTAGGT
>NW_022105908.1:13561338-13584452 GCF_000313985.2 Echinops telfairi | reverse complement strand
AATGGGCTTTGGGTCTCCTCTCCACACTCCCTCCATCATTCACTATGGTAAGATTTTTTGTTGTGATGATACCTTATACCTGATCCCTTTGACACCTTGTGATCGCATAGGCTGGTGTGCTTCTTCCGTGTGGGCTTTGTTGCTTCTGAGCTTGATGGCTGCTTGATTACCTTCAAACCTTTAAGACCCCAGACGCTATACCTTTTGATAGCCGGGCACTATCAGCTTTCTTTGCCACATTTGCTTATGCACCCATTTGTCTTCAGTGATCCCTTCTACACCTCGTGATCACACAGGCTGAAATGTTCTTCCATGTGGCTTTGTTGCTTCTGAGCTAGATGGCCGCTTGTTTACCTTCAAGCTTTTAAGACCCCAGACGTTAAATCTTTTGATAGCCGAGCACCTTCAGCTTTCTTCACCACATTTGCTTATTCACCTATGACACCTCTGGGTCACCTTTTTTTATGGAATGGGAGAAAATATGCATCTTTTCCAGTTGGAGAAGTAGCTGTCTTCCAAATTTGTTGGTATAGACAAGTAGCATCACTACCATTGATTTATTTTGTTAAAATAAAAACAAAAAACATTTTGATTTGTAGCCTGTCAGTCCTTGGCGCTTTGTTTTTCCATCAACGCATTTAGTCCAGCTTGGAGCTTTTCCTTCAATAGCATTGGCTCTTGCCACCTCTTGAAATGGTTAAATGCCAGACAATGGTTTTTGTTACAATTACTCCGTATATTCCTTACAGCTTATTTTGATACTCTCTACACTGTTTAATATTTTGTTTATAGAATCCTTCAATAACATGTGCATTCAATACTTGAATTTTTTCTTCAGTACTTTCAATGTTGAGCCTGTGCTTCCATTTGGGATTTAAAATCACAGGTCACAGTTCACTTTTATAATTTATCTTCCCAAGTTTCCCTGTGAAATTTTCTGATCAACTGTTTAATTCATCATTTCTTGCAGTTACTTTCGTTTTTCTGCATTCAGTATAAAATTTCAGATTCTCTTCTGATATCCACTTTGGTCTTTTCTTTCTTTTTTGTCTCTTTAATGGTTTCTAAATGTTCTTTATGTTTTGTTGCCATCTCACAACTCCTCATTATCTATGTTTTTCAGTGTTCAGTGTCTCCAATCAATTATTGCAAGGATTTTTAAATTCAGGTTGGGATATACTCAGGATAGTATGTTGACTTTCATGAACTTGTTTTAATTTCATTCCGCTTAAAAAAATACATTCAGCCTTAAAATGAATTGCATATGAACAATATTGGTCCCTTCTACAGTTGTTCCTCAGCTTAGTTTTGACATATAATACTGAATTTATTTTTCATCTCTTTGCATAGATGTTGAAAATTTGATTTCAGTGGATCCTTTATTGTGAGGTCCACATGAAGAGTCACTATTTATGTTGTCATGAAAAGGTATTTATGAAGAAAAGGTGATTTATTTTTTAATAAGTGATTTTATAATACAATCTCCAGGGTTAGTTCTATCACTAAGGCTATATGTTCCAGCTCTCAATGTTCTCTGTTTCCAAATTTCATATTCAAATACTAGCCATTGGTGATGTATACTGATTTCATTTTTTATCAGTTTCAGACTAGAGAACTTGGTAAAATTTTTCAATTTGTTCACCATTGGTTTTAGTGGTCAGTGTACAAATTTGGACAATAGCCAAATTAACTGGTCATCTTGCTGGCGATTAGATATTATTTTACTGCAGATATCATTGTACTTTAATTTGCACTTTAAAATTTTTTAATGTGTAGGCATGTAATATATATTTATTTCCTGAATCCAGAAGTTAAAAGCACTATTAAAATTCAAATGGATTTAGCAGATCACTATCCTAAAGTAGTTCTGTATACAAGCCAAGGTCCAAATTTTAGATGCAATTAAAATATTTTACACTAAGCAAGACTTGTTATTGTTTATTTTGAAGTAGGTTACTTAGAGCATTGTTTGACACTTTAATAATGATTTAACAGATGATTGTAATGTAAGTCTTAGGCCCATAAAGTCATACTATTTTTATTTTATAGTGAATATGGGGATTTAATTAGGTGATTGCTTCAAACATCCTTTGTGTAAAATTTTGAACCCACCTCCTTTTTTTCCTTTTTTCAAAATCATTTTACTGGGAGTTAATACACATATCATATAATGTCATAGTTCAATCACATCAAGCAGTTCTGTACAATTGATACTACCATCAGTTTCAAAACATTCTTTTCCTTTTTTAACTCCTTGACATTAGCTCCCTTTTAACTCTTCCCCCACCACCACTGTACCCCGCAGAACCCCTTATTCTACCTGCTGTTCTTATACATTCATCAATCCTGGGTTTAATATACTGAAAAACATATAACCAAAATTCAAAAGGGTGACCCCAGTGACAAAACACAATTTGAGATAAACCCAAATATGAACAAACAAAAACACAGAAATATTTCGAATCAGATCAGGCCTAATGTGTATCAGAAGTGAGATCAACTGACAAGGTTTTAACCCTCAAGTCAAGTATTAATTTTCATCTCTTATATCATCTCTCCAATGCACTCTATTTGGCAACCACTTTCTTCCTGTCCTTCTATTATTGATAGAGGAAAATCATAGGAGGCTTATTTCCTATGTTGATGCCACAAATATATATTAGGCTCCCACTATCATCCATAGCCTTCTGCAAATCAGATACTCATAATTTAAGCTTTGAAACTATTCCCTCCTGAATCCAGGATGGATGAGCCCTATAGGACCAGTGGTGTGAGTGGCAAAACAGGGAGGGTAAACGGAGAATGGGTAAGAAAGAGGGAACCGATTACAAGGAACTATATGTGACCTGTCCCTGGGGGACAGACAACCAAAAAGTGGGTGAAGGGAGACGTCAGACAGGGCAAGATATGACAAAATACCCATTTATAAACTATCAAGGGCTCATGAGGGAGGGGGGAGCGGGGAGGGAGGGGAAAAATGAGGACCTAATGTCGGGGGTTTAAATGGAGAGAAAAAGTTTTGAGAAATGATGTACAAACGCGCTTTACACAATTGACGTGTGTATGGATTGGGATAACAGTTGTATGAGCCCCTAATAAAATGTTTAAAAAAATTTAAAAAAAGAAACTATTCCCTCCTTCAGCTTCAAATGGTATGCTTCTTCCATGTGGACTTCCATGTTGACATTTTACTTAAATGGCTGCTTGTTTGGAAATAAGCCTTGAGACACTATTTTATCTGATAGCTGAGCACCATCTAATTTCTTCACCACACTTTGCTACAGCATCCATATATTCTGTATTCCCTTCCTGAGGGCGAGTATCAAACATGGCCATAATGTAAAAACGAATTGTCCTTAAATTGGAGCTGGGATTTAGTGCAAGATAGCTCTTTAATTTGCTTGTTTTTTGTTGTTGATGTTCTTGTGGCACAATTCCTTTAAAATTCCAGATATTGTAAAGCATATTTAAAGGCAATTTAAAATGGCAAATATCAGTTTATTTCAGCACACTATGCATACAATATTGATTTCTTTGCATTTCAATACATTTAACAATTTTTTAAATTTTAACAATTCTATTGGGCTCTAATTAAGATAAAACTAGAAAATCAACATGGACGAACACATTCAGCATCTCATAAACAGAGAGCTGAAGAAAAAATTTCAAGCCTCAAGCTGCAATGTTGGGGGAAAAAATGTATGGACAAAATATTGAATGATTTAGGAAGCATCATAAGAAGAAGAAAAGAATACACAGAGTCACTTTACCAAAAATAACTAGTCAATATTCAACCATTCAACCATTGCATGTGATCAAGAATCAAAGGTACTAAAGGAAGATGAAGCTGCGCTGAAAGCCTTAGCCAAACACAAGGCTCCAGGAAGTGACTGAATGCCAATCGACATGTTTCAACAAGCTGATGAAACACTGGAAGCACTTACTCATCCATGCCAGAAAATTTGGAAGACAGCTACTTGGCCAACTGACTGGAAGAGATTTATATTTGCACCCATTCCTGTGTTAGTCTGGGTATTTTAGAGAAACTAATTCCCAGCAACTCATTTATAAGAGAGAGTTTTATATATAGGTTAAATGTGCATCAAGAAAACATACCCATCCAGTGCTACCCAAGCCCACAAGTCCAACATTAACCCATTAACCCATAACCAGTCCACAAAATCCTCCTCCATCTCACAAAACAGACGCAATGGATGCTGACTGCAGGAGGAAAGCTGAGTCAGTGAATGTGTAAGCATCTCAGCGCTGGCAGGGGTCTCCACATGGGTGCTCCAGCACCCAGGGCTACGCCCAGGTAGGTCCATGTGGCTTCTCCTCAGGGATGTCTTGCAGGAAGTGAGCCTTGCAAGCTGAAGCAGGGAACTGCTAAGGCAGCTGCACCCTGGTCAGATCATCACAAAGCAAGAGACCCGAGAACTAGAAAGGCAAAGCTCACTGAGCCATTTATCCCTCTGCCCTTCAATTAACCCTACATGTGTTTATCGGCCAGGTTGGCACAATAAACTAACTAACTCAATTCCTAAGAAAGATGTCCCGACAGAATGCTCAAACTGTAGAACAACATCACTGATATCACCATGCAAGTAGAATTTTGCTGAAGACCATGCAACAACGGTTGCAACACTACTGACAAGAAGCTGCCAGAGGCTCAGGCTGAGCCTGAATTCAGAAGAGGAGGTGGAACATGGGATATCATTGCTGATGTAAGATGGACCTTGGCTGAAAGCATAACATACCAGAAAGACGTTTACTTGTGTTTTGTTGATTATTCCAGGGCCTTTGACTGTGGGGATTGGGTAACCTTGAAAATGGTAATTTCAGAAAACTATTGTGCTCTTGCAGAATTTGAATATTAATCATGTGGCAGTTGTGTAAACTGATCAAGAGACTACTACATGGTTTAAAATCAGGAAAGGTGTACAACGGGGTTGTATCCTCTCACCATACTTATCAGTCTGTAAATAACCAGAGAAGCTGCCTTATATGAAGAATGTGGCATCAAGATTAGAGGAAGGCTTGTTACCAACTTGCAATATGCAGATGACACAAGCTTGCTTCTTGAAAGTGAAGAGGACTTGAAGCATTTGCCGATGAAGATGAAGGATTTCCGCCTTCAGTTTGGTTTCCAACTCCATGTAAAGAAGGCCAAAATCCTCACAACTGGGCCAGTAGGTAACATCCTGATCAATGGAGAGCAGGTTGACGTTGCCAAGGATTCTGTTGCTTGGATCCCCAATCAATGCTCAAGGAAACAGCAGTCAAGAGGTTAAATGATGCATTGCATTGGAGAAATCCGCTGAGTTGGACATTAAATAAGGAAGATCGTAGAAGAATTGATTCATTTGACTTGTGGAGCTGGAGAAGAATATTAAAAGTATCATGGACTAACAAAAGAACAAACAAATCTGTCTCAGAAGTAGAGCCAGAGTGCTCCTTAGAGGCAAGAATGACAAAACTTTATGCTCCCTGCTAGGGACCTGTTATCAGGAGAGACTAGTCCATGGAGGAGGGCATCATGCTTGGTAAAGTAGAGGGGTAGCAAAAGAGCGGAAGATGCTGATGGAGGTGGACTGGCTTTATGCCTGCAACAACGGGCTCAAGTCTAGGAACAGTCGTGAGGATGGAAAGGACCAGGAAGTGTCTTGCTCTGTTGTGCATAGGGTCGCTATGAGTCTGAGCCACCTGGATAGTACCTAACAACAACAACAACAACAAAGAAAAGTTGATGCATTTGAACTATGATGCTTTGAAGAATATTTAAAGTACCATGGACTGCCAAAAGAACAAACAAACGTGTCTTGAAAGAAGTACAGCTAGAATGTTCTTTAGAAGCAAGGATAGTGAAATTTAGTGTTAAGTTCCCTTGATATGATTTGAGGGGGGGGACCAAATGGAAGACTACATAACCAGGGAAACAAGGCCTCTCCTTGTTTTGTGTGTTATCCCTCTAGTAGTGGGCTCATACAGTATTTGTCTTTTTGCGAGTGGCTAACTTCCACAGTGGGGCAATGAGAAAGAGAAGGCCTTCGACAAGATAGATTGACACAGTGGCTTCATCAATGGCCTCAACATAAGAACAATTGTGAGAATTGACACAAGTCCAGGTATTGTTTCATTCTGTTTGGGTCGTTGACTCAATGGCGCCTAACAAGCACAACTTAGCATAAATATTTCTAGATCCATCCGTGCCATAATATGGTTCATGGTTTAATTATTGTTTTTCAAGCATTCATAGCAGTCCATTATGTGTATGCAGCATAGTTTTTTTAATAGATTGTTCAACTGATGGACATTTGATCGGGTTTCAGCTTCTTGCTATTATAAACTGTGCTGCAATGCATGTGGGAGAGCATATGTCAGTTCTTGTTCTGTTTCTGACTGTTTGGAGTATGTGCCCATCACAGGTATTGCTAGGTTGTTTGGTACTTCTATACCAGTTTTTTCAGAAAGTGCTATATCGTGTTCCACAATGGTTGTACATGTTAACCATCCCTTCACCAGGGTATGAGCATTCCAACCTCTGCAGATCTTCTCCAATCTTTGCTGTTCTCTGCTTTTTATTTTTTTATTGTGCTATAGTAGTTGGTGCACGGTTGTTTTGATTTGCATCTCCCAGATGGCTAGTGGTATAGTTAAGGTTTATTGTGCAAACCTGGCTAATAAACATATGAGGGGTTAATTGAAGGGTGGAGAGATAAATGGCTCCGTGAGCCTTGCCTTTCTAGGTCTCAGGTCTCTTGCTTTCTGATGGTTGTACCAGGGTGCAGTTGCCTTAGCCAGTTCCCTGTTTCAGCGGGCAAGGCTCACTTCCTGCAAGACATCTCTGAGGAGAAGCCACATGGATCTACCCTGATGCAGCCCTGGGTGCTGGAGCAGCCGTGTGGAGACCCCTGCCAGCGTTCAGATGCTTACACATTCACTGATTCAGCTTTCCTCCTGCAGTCAGCATCATTGCGTGTGTTTTGTGAGATGGAGGAGGACTTTGTGGATTGGTGTTGGACACATGGGCTAATGTTGGACTTATGGGCTTGGATAGCACTGGGTTGGTATGCTTTCTTAATGTGCACTTACCCTTTATATAAACATTCTCTTATACATATGAGTTTCTGTGGCTTTGTCTCCCTAGTTTACCCGGACTAACACAGCTAGGGATTGTGGGCATTTTCCCATGTGCTTGTTAGCCATTCAACTGTCCTCTTTGTTGAATTCTATGTGCATGTCCTTTGCTCACCTTTTAATTGGATTATTTACTTTCTTATTATTGAGCTGTTGCAGAATTCTATAAAGTTTTGTGATTAGTCCCTTTTGTCATCATTCTATCATATCAAGACACAGAATATCCAAACAACTGTTTCACCTTAAATTATATTTTCTTAAAACCATATTATCTTGCAACATTAGAGTTTAAAAAAAAATGCCTTACCGAGATGTTCTGCTTTTAACAGGGAGCTTTCTTCATATTAAGCAAATAAGAACCCACTGTATAAATTAATTTGTTTGGATCCTCTTTCTACCATCTCAGCTTTCCAATTCCTAAAGGAACGCCTAGTTATCTTTGGAGTTGAATGTGATAACCACTGAGTGCATCAGACTATATTAAATATGAAGAAGCCTAAGCTCTGTGCCATTAAAGATAATAAATTAGTGTTAGCGCTAAAAAATATATAAAAGAGAGAAGATTGTGAGTCATTTTTTTTTCTATTTATTACTCTCAGACCTATGTGTGGTGAGAAATTATAGTCATGGACCAAATTATCTTTCATGAAAACAAGCATGTATAGCTAGGCAGTTTTTTTATTGTTGTTTATGTCGTTGCTGCTTTTATCATAAGTTTTTACTATACAGGTTGGTATTTCAACTCTATTATATCAAAGATGGAATGATTATAAGAGTTCAGTGATAGGGTGAAACAAAATAGGTTCCAGGGCATAGAACAAAGTTACAGATTCATATTAGAACAACAGCTTGACATTCAGAAGCTGTTGGAAGTGAACAGATTGTTTGGATTTCTTTAACAACTCGGATAGCAGCAGGCTCAGACAGTGGACTCATTCTAGCCCAGGCCAGGATTTTATGGACTGGAGCTGGAGCCATGGCTTGTAGGTCATGTAGCTTGTTTCTGTTCGATGGCTGACACACCTTGCACCTATGAGCCTCGCCTTGTACCAACAATTGTTTGCAAATGGGGCACTGAACAGACAAATTTGGCTTCATTGTGCAGCCTCAAGGCAAACGAAGGGCTGAAATCTGTTAAGCTTCGATTGGACATCCGTTTCTCAGACTTTACTATAGCTTCTGGTAAAGTGCAATGGATCTGATTTGGATATCACTTACCCAAACAATTTGTCTCTTTTCAAAATAATAAAGTTATTTGTTCCACATTGTGCTACTTCCTTCTAAGTGGTGAGTGCAAAGTCAACTCAGAGAATATTATGCAAAGAATGATATGATAACTGAAAATATGTGGTTTTCCATTCAGGCAGCTCAAGGTTCTCATTTACCTTTGCCCACGTAAAAGCTATGCATCCTTGGGCAAGTCACTTCTGTCCTTTAATCACCTGAAGCTTCAGAGTAATTATCTTGGAAACAGGTTATATATACACTTTTTGGTCTGACTTAAACTATACCAGCTCAATGCCTATACATTTAGAATTATTAACGCTATTAAAATTTCTGAAAAATATGAAAATAAACCAAAGTACTTCTGTATGTCTCAGATTAATGCAAAGAAATGAAACTATAAAACAGAATCCTGCATCGTCTTAAAAAGAAAATTTAGATAATTTGCCTTGAATAAATTGTGAGAAAGAATATACCAGCAAATAAACATTTCTCCCTAGAAGCAAAGAATGCTGTAATTTTATATGCTGATTGTTTTGCTTTTAAATTTTTCAGTACCATTTTATAATTTTATGTGGAGTAATTTACCTATTTGAGTGTTCCCTGGAAGGCATTTATGAGTTTGCTTCATACGTGGTAATTAACTTATCTCGTTCCTAATATTAATGTATACAGGTTGTGGAAATTTGTAAAAGTATTAGAATGTTAGAATGGAAGCACAGAAGCATCCTTTTGAAAGCATAAATCTATTTCATAAAATAGAAATTTCTACTATAAAGCAATACCGTGTCGTCTAAAGAAAAGATGTTTAATTCAGTTTTGTCATACTGATTTTTGAAAAGTAAGATATGTGGAATAAATTTTCACTTACTTTTATTGTCCTAGTCAATAAAGATTGAAAACTTAAATCCAGGTCTTTATCAGAATGTTTTCTTTCCAAATTTGTAGCATAAACTAAACACGCCCAGTTCTTTTCCTGACTTCATTCAATCTGGTAATTCAAGTTACCCAGTAAATTTAGTGTCACCTCGCCAGAAGTTCACAGAAAATACATGTCTGAAAGAAATATACATGCCTAAAACACACGTCTAAAATGAAATCCCTATTAGTAATTAGTCCAACAAGAAAGAGTAAATATTGACATTTTGTGGCTGAAAAGTCAGAAATTTTAATCTGTTAATATGGTATATATATAATCTCAGTGTGGGTTGTGCACAAAGATAGCACATAAAATCACTGCATTGCATGTGGGTTTAGGCACATTACACACTGCATGAACATAAAACTATATTTATTTTTATCTTTGAAGTTTAAAAATAACTTCTACAGTTCTCACGATTTTGCTACAAGTTGCTTTCTTCTTTTTAATTTCCAAGCTAGAGTAAAGTTAATCCCATCTGTGTTTTAATTATTTGTAAGCAAACCATTACATATGCTTTGAAAAATCGCTTCAACTTTTAGGGATATTTCTGAAACTCTTTCATAAGCCTGCATGATTATTTTCTATGCCCAAATTTCCTTAAATAAACGGTGTTTTAGCAAATATTTTCAGACAATAGTATTAAATTGTATTTCCTTTAAAAATCATAGTAGAAATAGAAGTATATGACAAAAATGCCTAAATATTATAATGCATTATGTCAATGAAAGAGTAATTTCCCTGCTTACAGCTATTCTAAATCTCTCACCAAAGAGGAACACAACAAAGATATTATCTCATAAAAAATACACAAGTATTTGTATGTGTTAGCACTTTTCTTCTGCAAAATATATAGCATATTTGTTTCATAATATTTTTTCCATACTAATTTTATTGACACTAGCAAATTAGGTTCCCAAAATTGTGCATCAATTAATCCTTCTAAAAATGCATATGTACAGGAGTTCTCATATCCTTCATCCTATTTTTATTTTGAAATATTTTCATATTTGTCAATTTGAGTAGAGCAATATTATCTTAGTACATTAAATGTAATCATTAATGAGACTCGGAATCATTTTAAAATTATGTACCTAATTTGTTCTATTGGGTTGGTGATGTTTTGTTCATTAGGTATATTTTGTGTATTAAGATAATTGTGTATCTTAATACACTTAATACACTTAATTGTGTATTAAGTGTATATTTTGTGTATTAAGATAATTAAATATTTGACTGTCATATATTACCATCTTAAACTGTTGTATAGCTTTTATTATTAGTTTTACTAAATGTTTTATATTTATAAATTAAATATTCTCATTTAAACAAATGCATCAATCATTTACTTTGTGCTTTCTACATTTTGTGCCATGATGATCTATACTCTGACAATAATAGAATGTGATCTTATCAAGGCTCTAAGATAAGACTTACATTGTCAACCAGCAGTTGAATCCTTAGCTCATATAAGACAGTAAATTGAGAAATATTGCTACAAAATAATAGGCATCTTAATAAAAAAAACAAAAATGTGAAACTACTTTTTCTTGGCACATTCGTTAAGTTTATACACTTCTGAAGGCAGTTTATCCGTCTCACGAACTCCTTCCTGAAAAAGTCTGTACTCTGATTTATACCACATCGTGACAGCAGTTTTTATATCTCCAAGGAACTTGAATCTCATTTCTCACAATCGTTCTTTGAGTTTTGGGGGGGGCGCGGATTTAGGTGGGGCAAGATCAGAATTGTAGTGTGGGATGGAGTAACATTTTCCAATGACATTCTCACAGGACAACCGCTGTTCTGAAACAATATGCTGATACGATGATTAGGGATTTATGTCAAATAGACACTCCTAGCTAGGAGCAGCTATGGACCCCAACCTATCCATCAGTCAATGCCTGAAGACACCTCCCTGGGAATGTGGCCCTTTGTATAAGAGAGAGATCAAATAGAAGCCATGTCTCTTCGGCCCTTTACCTTCAGCTAGAGCTGGATCCTGAACCTGGTTCGTTGATTACCATCAATGTCAGCTGTCTGCTGATCCCAGGAGCCATCAGCAGACAAATAACTGGATTCATCCAGCTGACCTGAGATTTATTTACCCTTGCATGCATGAACCTGTGGCTCCCAAACCCCTTGTTTTGTCATCCTGCTTCCTGTCCATTGGCTTCCACAGTTAGATGAGTCAGAAGTCTGACTTGAATTGAACTCGGTGGTCATATGTTTGATTTCTTTGTACAATTTTGTCAGAATGAAACATTCAGAGAAGTTGGTTGGAGCTTCTTACAATAGATAAACTGGCAGAAGGAAGAGATGAACTGAGAACTTCGGAAGCTCGGCTCAACTATCCCATGAATGAACTTAAAGCTTCAGCTTGTGCCATGAAAGACAGCCTTCTCCCGGAAACAGCTGACATTGCCAAAGCCAGACCCAGGGCCTTATCACAGGAGTATCTGAATGGCAATGCCAGTTTGAAAGGTGTTTGATATTAAAATGAGAGCACAAATTGGAAAGAAATGGGACCCCGAAACTTGGAGTGGGGATAAACGGGCCCTCTATATCCAGTACATGGAAACATTGAGCCTTGAGATTCCATTGAGCCTCTCCAGCCACCAGCACCAAACCTTCAATCTGAAGCGATTAAGCCAGTCTCAAGAAACAACTATTCCTCTCTACTCACACTTAAAGGGATTAGCCCAAGTATGCATGTTGATAAGAGTAGCTGGGTCTGTAACTGGAGCATTACCTAAAGCAGATGTCTCGGTGTTAGTCTGGGTAGACTAGAGACACAAATCCAGGGAGACACATATCTGTATAAGAAAGAGCTTTATATACACGAGCAATTGAATATTAGGAAAACATCTCAGCTCAAGTCCATAAATCCAATATTAGACCAAATGCCCAATACCAGTATATAAATTCTTCTTTATACTCACACGACACATGCAATGGAAAATCACAGGCCAGTGGTTGGAAAGTCTTGTGGATCCAGTTGTGTTGTAAGTATCTCAGCACCGGCGTGGGTCTCCACATGGCTCCTCCAGCTCCACGGCTGTGGTTCCATCAGCGTAGGTCCATGTGTCTTGTCAAAAGGAAGACAAAGCAGAGAAAGTGTGTGCCCCACCTCCAGGGAAGAACTGAGTTCCCAGAATCCTCAAGAAAAGGTCACGCCCACACAGAGCCCTCATTCGTTATGATCTGATTGACAGGCTAGACTTTATCCCTTTGCAAGTTGACAAGAGATTATGTAACTGCCACATCTTGCAAGGAAACACTCTCCTTACCCATCATTGACTCTAGACCTATAACTAAACTTAAGTCACAGTGAGTCCCCAAACATGAGATGCAGATGGTGACTCGGGAAGAAGTTCACTATGCTACTAAAGACCTGCTAGCGTTTTCTACTATGTACCGACAGAAAACTGAAGAATATGTGTTGCTATGGTTATTAGGGTATTGGGATAATGGTGCAAGGAACATAAGCTTGGATCAGCCTGAGTTTCCCTAATAAATACAGATTCTAATGTTTCAGTTAGAGAAATTAAGAGAGGATCTAATGGTTTATTGGGTTATTTTGCTGACACATGGGTTGCGAAATGCCCTACACTAAATCAAGTTGAATTACCACACCTACTTTGGCATACTGTAGAAAAGGCATCCAAAGGCTTAGGGAAATCAGCATAATAGAGTGGATTTTTTCATAATCAAACCTATAGACCCAGAAAGAATGTGTCCCAAGGACACACCTTTTACCCAAAATTATTGGGTCCCAAGGAAGTAGGGACCACATTGCAGCACTCAATTGACAGAAACAAGGTGGCTGTGCTTTCGGTAATGAACCACAGAGTCAAAGTAGTAAATCAGTATGGTCTCACTCGTATGGTTCTATCCAGTGTCCCTAGGAATGAAATAGATGGGAAGCCTATTAAATATTTACTTGACCTATACAACTGTAAACATTCTAGATCAGGTGACTGGAAGTCTAACTTGAATCATCAGAATAGTGAGTGAGGACCATCCAATCAATTCCCAGACTCAAGGTAGTTGACAGGCCCATAAACCAGTGAATGAAGGGAACACCGGGTGCTTTTGGGAGACCTACTACATCATCAAAGATTCATACTGTTGGTCTTTCTCCTAGACTTCCCCAAAGGGACCTGTGGCCTGTTCATTTGGGGAAAAGAAACTAGTCAGAGTTGCGAGGGATTACTGGACACTGGTTCTGAATTTGCCTGAATCCCAGGAGACCCAAAGCATTTTGAAGGACCCCAGGTAGAGTGAGAGCTCTTGGAAGTCCAGTACGAATGGAATCTTAGCTGATCCGCATACTGGATCTCCGAAATGTGGAATGAGGCCTATTATGGTAGAAAAAAGCAAGGGGGGACCATTAGAGCTGCTTCTTCCTACAAAAATAGCAAACCAAAGTAAGAGCACATTGGGTGATTGCAGAGTTAGTGTCCCTACCAAGAACTCGAAAGACACAGGGTGGTGATTTCAACCATATTCCCATTAAACTCACTTATTTGGATTGTGCAAAAATCAGATAAATCAGGGAAACTGCCAGTAGATCATTATGAACTTAATCAGGTTGCGACTCTTAACTTCAGCTGCTGTCCCCGATGTGGTGTCCTTGCTTAAGCAAATGAATATCTTTCCTGGTACTTGGTATCCTGCTAGTGAGCTGACCAATGCCTTTTTCATAATTCCAGTTTCCAAGGACCTCCAGAAGCTGTTTGCTTTCAGCTGGGAAGGGCAACCACACACTTTTTCAACTTCTCCCTGAGGTTATATGAACTCTCCAGGACTATGCCATCATTTAATCCATGGGGAGCTTCCTTGCCTTGCCTTTCCACAGTCTGTCACCCTGGTCCATTACTGATGGCATTCTACTGATTGGACCACGTAAGGAAGAAGTATCAATGACTGTACACTTATTGGTAAAACATTTGCAGGCTAGTTGTTTTTAGAAGTCGCTGAGATGGCTTAGACTTACAGTGACCCTATGCCCAACAGAGCAAGACATGACCCGATCCCATGCCGTCTTCACAATTGTTTGTATGGTTGAGCCCCAACTCAGTCACTGTGTTAATCCTTCTTGTTGGAGGTCTTCGTCTTCTCCACTGCCCTGTTACTTTACCAAGCATGGTGTCCTTCTGTACCAACTGGTCTCTCCTGACACCAGGCCCAAAGTCCAAGAGCTGAATTCTCATCATCCATGCCTCTAAGGAGCATCCTGGCTGTATTTCTTCCAAGACAGATGTGTTTGTTCTTTTGTTAGTATTTCAATATTCTTCTCCAGCATCATAATTCAAATGCATGGATTCTTCTTCGGTCTTCCTTATCAATGTTAAACTTTCAAATGCGTATGAGATCATTGAAAATACTATGATTTGGGTCAAGTGCACCTTAGTCTTAAAGGTAATAGCATGCCATAGGGTGGGCAATGAACCCAACAGAATTTCATGTGCCTTCCACCTTAGTGAAATTTTTAGGGGTCCAGTGATAGGGGCATATTGAGATATCCCTATGAAAGTGAAAAATAGGTTATTGCATTTGGCCCCTCCCACAACTAAAAAGGAGGCACAGGGCCTGGTGTGTCTCTTTGGATTTTGGAGGCCACAGATTCCCTCATTTGGGTGTGTGACGCCAGCCTGTATATCAAGTAACTCAAAAAGCTGCTGGCTTTGAATGGGGCCCAGCGCAAGAAAAGGCTCCTTCTCAGGTTCAGGGAGGCATGCAAATTGCTCTATCCAAGTGATTCCTTGGTGTTTGAGATGTCAGTGCCGATAGATACACAGTTCACAGTCTTTGGCAGGCCCCGATGGGTGAATCACAGCACACACCCTTAGGATTTGGGAGCAAAACTCTGTCATCCTTTGCAGATGATTGCTCTCCTTTTGACAAACAGTTTTTGGCCAGTTACTAGGCGTTAGTGGAATAATGAAAGCCTCATCCTGGGCCACCAAGTCACCATTTGGCCTGAGCTACACTTCATGTCCTGGCTGGCGTCTGACCAACAAACAGGGTCATAAAGTTGGATATGCACAGCAGCACTCCATAATGAAACGGAAGTAGTATATTTGAAATTGGTACAAGCAAGCTGCTTGAAGAATTGGCTCAAATGCCTATGGTTCACTCCTGTCACAGTACCATCTTTGTCCCAGTCTGCACCTACGACCTCATGTGGAGTTCCTTATGATGAGCTGACAGAAGACCCATGCTTGAGTGACTGATGATTCAGCACAACACACAGGTATCACTTGAAAGAGAACAATATTAGCACTGGAGTCCCTTTCTGGGCCCTCCCTGTAGGACAGTGGTGACGGGAACTCCTACCCATGGGCAGAACTTCAAGCTGTATACTTGGATTATCAGTTTGCTTAGAAAAATAAATGGCCAAATGTGTGACGGTATATTAATTCATGACTGTGGCCAAAGAGTTGGCTGAATGATCAGGGGCTTTGAAGAAGCATGTTGGGAAAATCAGTGACAAGGAAGTACGGGGAAGCGGTAGGTGGGTAAATCTCTCTAATTGGGCCCCAGATGTGAAGATATGTGTGTCCCATGGGAGTGCTCACCAAAGGGTGGCCTCTGCAGAGGAGATCTCTAACAATCAAGTGCATATGATGACAAGGTCTGTAGAAACTCATCATGCTCTTTTCCCAGACATTCCTGTGCTTGATCAATGGACACAATCAAAAGGTAGACACGGTGGAAGGGCCGGAGGTGATGCAGGGCTCAGAAACATGGGTTTCCCCTCACCGGGGCAGATTTGGTTATTGCCACTGAGGGTTCAATTGGCCAACAGCAGAGACAAGCAATGAGTCCAAGCTATAGGAGCATTCATTTTGTGGATTCCAGACATATTCTTCTTTAACTCCCTTATGTGGTACTAGTCCAATTTCCCTTTGGAAACTGGGGCCAATCACACCATTCTATACAGTAATATCTCTCTTTACCCATTGGTCCAGAGGCATGAGAAGTCCAAATGTCCATGAGGCATTCTGAATTTCCAGTTCAATGGAAACACTGCTGTGTTTCTAGGTCGGCTTATTCTTCCCTTGTGCTAATACCTCCAGATCTGAGGAGCAGAGGGTTGTAGGGAAACAAAGCAAAGTGTGGTGAGTGGGCCATTAGGAGTAATGGTGAGTGGTACCACTCCTATTTCCACCCCTTGACTCCCAGACTTTTGAATTTACTGGAGCAACAGCACCATAATTTGGACACTGGTTTACAACTTTACAGCCTTATGAGGAATATTGCCCTGAACAATAAAAGTGTCGCCACCAGGCTGGCACTATGTTTGTGTCTTTAGACGTCTATGCCATCATTCGATCAAGTCAGCAGCTTCGGGATGATGGAGAACATGATAAAACCAGTGGGTTACATAAGCATGGGTTCATTGACACACTTCCTTTGCTGTGAAATGAGTCCCTTGTTCTGAGGCAATAAGATACAGGATATCATTTCAGTGGATAAGACAGCTGTTAGTCCAGGAATGGTAGTTTTGGTAGAGCTTTGCATGGAGTGAAAGCAAATCCATATTCAGGATATCTATTCCAATACCAGCAAAACACTGCCCTTTCCATAAAGGACTGTCATTGTAATAAATAATTTCCATTTGCATCTCTGTATGCATTAAATCTCTTTGTTTTGTTCATTTATACAATATTAGACAAAAATGAAGTTAGTGTGTTTTCAGTTGTACACATTAGTTGTATCATGTTAGGTGCAAATTAATCTACCATTGCCTCTGTTTGGTGACTATGTATGGTTAAAGAGTTGTGTACAAATGTCAAGTTCACAACGGATGTCCTGTTATGGGAATGTGTCAATCAGACACTCTTGGCTAAGGGTAGGGTTGGATCCCAGCCTATGAATCAGGCCATAGCCTGATGAGAGCTCCTTGGAGTGTGTGGCTTGTGTTGGTCTGGGTAGACGAGAGAAACAAATTCATGGACACTCATATCTGTATAAGAAGAAGCTTTATATACAAGAGCAGTTGAATATTGAGGAAAACATACCAGCCCAGTCCAAATCAAGTCCATAAGTCCGATACTAATCTATAAAGTCCTCTTCAGACTCTGAAACACATACAATGACACTGAATTAGGAAGATCACAGGCCAGTGGGTGGAAGGTCTTGTGGATCCAGCGGCGGTGTAAGCATCTCAGCACTGGTAGGGGTCTCCACGTGGCTCCTCTGGCTCCAGAGCTCTAGTGTAGCTCCATGTGTCTTATCAATGGAAATGTCTCGCAGGGAGTGAGCATGTATCCTGCCTCCAGTGAGCTACTTATCTCCTTAGCTCCTCCAAATGAGACCATCAAGCTGCAACCTGATCGATAGGCTAAGCTCCATCCCTTCACTCTTAGGTCTCAAATTGACAACAGGTTATGTAACTACCACAGGCTTTTTGTATAAGAGAGACTGAGCTGGCCTGAGTCCTCTGTGGTTCTTCACTTTCTGCTGGAGCTGGATCCTATGTCTGGTTCCACTATCTCCTCTTGTGTAGCCTGCTGATCCCAGGAGCCCTCAGTGGACTACCGCCAGTAAATTCATTTGGCTGATGTCAGATTCATTTACCTCTGCATGCACCAGCCTGTCTGTGGCCTGCCTCATGCTTTCTGCTCTTCTGTTTCTACAGCTACAGGAGTCAGGAGAAGCCTTACTTGAGCTAGATTGGATCTACCTACTTCTCTCAGCTGTGTAAGTCCTTTCTCAATATAATTATCTTTCTATATACACGTCCAAGTGCCACTGCTTTTGCTTCTCCAGAGAACCAAAGCTAACACAGATGGGGGTGGAGGGGAGAGATCCATCAAAGAAACTTTCCTGCCTCTTCCTCGCCAATGAAACTTCCAGTTTCTTTCAAACTTCATAATAAGGCCCTGTATTCATCTGGGTCCTTTGAGAAAATCTATCGACATTAATTCTTGAGAATTCCCCAACAACAGTCTTTTTGAACTGACCTTTCAGCCATGAATTTAACTGGCCCAGGAGGTACCCTTGAAAAGCACTGTTTTCGCTAGACTTTGATTTATGGAGCATATTGATAAATACACAATTCATCACCAATTATTCATTCCATAAAATTATCTTCATTAGATTTGGCCTTGCTAAAAATGTCTGCTGTAAAGATTACCTTTGAACTTTGATATTCATGTTGATATTCATGCAATGCTTTGGGCACCCATCCTATTTTTTCTAAAGGACCCTAATGAGAGTAAGACAATTGTATTACTTAGAGAACTTGTATACAGCCATTCACTGATCTTAGATACATGTTTAAACATGTTATGTTTGGAATAAGTCTATGCATGAATGAATTAGAACCCAAGTAGCAATTGTTTTTTTTACATTTTGCCCTATACTGAATATGTAATGTGTTAGTCTGGGTAAACTAGAGAAACAAATTCATAGACACACTCATATGTGTATAAGAAAGAGCTTTATATACAAGAGCAGTTGAATATTGAGAAAACATCCCAGCCCAATCCAGATCAAGTCCATAAGTCTGATATTAGCCCATATGTCCGATACCAATCTATAAATTCCTCTTCAGACTCACAAAACACATGCAATGATGCCGAATGCAGGACAATCACAGGCCAGTGGGTGGAAAGTTTTGTGGATCCAGTGGCAGTGTAATCATCTCAGCACTGGCAGGGGTCTCCATGTGGCTTCTCCAGCTCTGAGGCACTGGCTGCCATCAGTCTTTCAGCATGTGGCTTGTCAACAAGAATGTCACAGAGACTGAGCCTTGTCAGTAACGAGTCTCACAGGGAGTGAGCCTGTGTCCTGCCTCCAGCGAGCTGCTTATCTCCTTAGTGCCTCCAAAGGAGGTCATTAAGCTTCGATTTACAGACTAAACTCCACCCCTTCATTCTTAATCCTCTCAATATGACAAGAGATTATGTAACTACCACATGTAACAAAAGCTAATGCATTATCGTTTCCTCCAAAAATGTTCTTATTACTTTATTATCTAAGTAATCACCTATTAGAAATCAAGAAAAATCCTGGAAATATCTGTTTTTTAATCTCCACATGCACCCTGACAACACACACAAAGCTGATTTTCATCCAGAATATGTCAATGTCATTTAAATGACTGTTGAAATATTGATATACCCTTGTACTATTTGTAAATAGTCACTGCCTTAGTCTCTCAGACATATGAAACCTCCTAGCTATCCTTTCCATACCCAGCATCTCACCTACATCCAGGAACTAAAGTCATAATTTGTGCCATAGCAAGGTGCCACTAGTGTCCTGCCCCATCATTTCCTAATTGATCTATGCCCTTAGCATACCAGATTCCGTGAGTTTATCTTTTCTCTCTATGTATCCACACAAACTTCACACCTGCACCATGACCTTAGCCAATAGAACGTTAGTGGATATGATGCACCTCACATTCAAGGAGAATCTTTAAGAGGAACCACAAGATTTTGCGAGCTTCTTATGTCTCTCTTTTCTTGCTGAAATGGACCAATGCAAAGACTTAAAGAAAAATCACCCTCTCTTCTTTTCCCAGCATGATTAGACTTCAATGACCAGGTCACTCTCCAAAACTGGACATTACGTGCCAATGGAGGATAATAATATAAGATCACAAAATGGAAGATCGCTTTTCAATGGTGATCTTGTACCTTGACACTTTGATGCATCTTTAAATTAGTTCCAATAATTTCATTTTTCAGACTGGAGATTTCCTATGTATAGAATCCTATCACCTGCGAACACAAAGCGTTTTACTTCTTTGTCAATTTGGAGGTCTTCAATTTATCTTCTTTGTCCTATGACTATAAGATTCACAGCACAATATTGAATAGGCCTGGTGATAAAAGGCATCCTTTTCTGGCTCCCATTCACCAGGGGAATGCTGTTTCTGTCCACTGATAGTAATGTTGGACAATGATTTTATACAGATGTCCTCAATTATGTTGAGTTGTCCTTCTACTTATATTTGACTGTTTCCCTTAATCACTCAACAAGTGTGGAGATTAAGTCATCTCCATGACTCAGTTTTCAAACAAATAATAGGAAGATCTATAAATCAAACAAAAACACCAGTAAGTAAATCTTAAATAACCAACCATTTGAGCTACAAAAAAAAAACACCAAAAAACCCAAACCAAACTCAATGACATCGAGTCTGTGATGACTAATAGCGACAGTTTCTGAGACTGTAATTGTTTAATGGGAGTAGAAAACTCAATCTTTCTGCCGCAGAGCTGCTGATGGTTTTGAACTGCCAACCATGTGGATCGCAGCCCAACACATAACCAGAGCACCGTTAAATCAAGGACACAGTTCAGAATTTAGGAAAGTGAGATTGTGTACCTCTTATATAGACATATAAACTTAAAATATGGGCTCAGTATTGCTCAGCATTCAAGACATCACTCCAAGAAGTGAAACCAAGATAACATGCCACCACCACAGGTGTGTCATGAAAATGAACTTATCTGGAAACCATATGGACTAAATGTGTCACCACCAGGGGCGCCATCAGAGACTTGAACTTACCTAAGAAACATATGGACTAAACCATTTCCAATAAGAGCTATAAAACCTACAGAAACCAGAGCACAGCAGCATTCCCTTATGCCCGAAGCTCTATGCGTTGCTTTAGGTAAGTGTTCCCCTCTTTCTTGCTATATTGTTATTTGCTGCGCTAACTAACATTTGTGTGATAGAACATAGATCATCAGCAATTTATACCTGGCTCATATATATTGTTACCTGTGATCAACTCAGTTTCTTGAGCTACCTCTCTCCAAATTTATCTTATTCCAATACTTTGTTTCTAGAAAAGTCATTGTGCTCACATGAAAGTGTAGTAACTATTACTTTGCACCTGAGTCTTAACACATAGTTTTTGTTGCTGTTACATGTTTCTGCCTCATAGTGACCTGTGTTGGGCTGGGTTGACTAGAAAAACAAATCCGGTGACACTCATATGTGCACAAGAGAGAACTTTTATCAAAGAGCAATCGTAGATTGAGAAAACATTGCAGCGCAGTCCAGATCAAGCCCATAAGGCCAATATTGGTCCATAAGTCTGATACTAGTCCATAAATCTCTCTTCAGACTCATCCAGTCACATGCAATGATGCAAAATGCAGGAAGATCGCATGGCAGTGGGTGCAAAGTCTTGTGAATCCAATGGTGGTGGAAGCATCTCAGCACTGGCGTGGGTCTCCATGTGGCTCCTCTGGCTTTCTGTGTGTGGCTCTTCAACAGGAAGGTGAAGCAGAGAGAGAGTGTGTGGCCACTTCAAAGGAGAAGGAGAGGAAGTTTCCAGAATGCTCATGAGAAGGTCACACCCACCAGGAGGCATCCTCAGGTTGGGACCTGATTGACAGGCTAGCCTCCACCCATACACTTATTTAGCAAGTTGACTTGAAATTATGGAACTACCACATGACTCAATAGGAGAGATGTAACTGCCCTAGACTAAAATCATTACAGGATCCACGTTTTACTTTTGGGGAATGGTTGGTATGTTTGAACCACCCACCTTTGGTTAGCAGCAGAACACTTAGCCATTGCATCAATATAGATCCTTTCCATTTCTTCATTCATACTGTTCTTCTCTGGAAGCTCATCTAAATGTAAGCACACCGAGAAGAAAATTCATGCCTAGGATGTTGACATAGTGACTATAACAATATGCTAAATCATAGGAACAATTGTGAGGGTGGCACAGGACTGAACAGTGTTTTAGTCATTGTGCAGAGGGTGGCTCTGGGTCAGAGTTCACTCAATGGCACTGAACAACATCATAAAATCCATCAATCATGATCTCTGTCAATCCCTACTGTCTTCTTCCAAATGATTATTCAATATAGATTTTTGTTTCTATCTGTATACTTCTTTGTATATATTTTACCAAACATTTCTCATTTATGCCTGCATTAGTCCAGGTAGACTAAAGAAACAAATTCATAAACATGCATATGTGTATAAGAAAGAGCTTTATGTAGAAGAACAGTTGAATATTGAGAAAACATCCCAGCCCAGACCAGATCAAGTCCAAAAGTCCAGAATTAGCCCATAGGTCTGATACCAATGTATAAAGTCCTCTTCAGACTCATGAAAAACATGCAATGACGCTGAATGCAGGACAATCACAGGCCAGTGGGTGGAAAGTCTTATGGATCCAGTGGTGGTAGAAGCATCTCAGCACTGGCAGGGGTCTCCACATGGCTCCTTCTGCTGCAGAGCTCTGACTGCATCAGTGTAGTTCCATCAGGCTCATCATCAGTAATGTCTCGCAGGGAGAGAGGGAGTGTCCCACCTCCAGCGAGTTATTTATCTCCTTAGCGCCACCAAATGAGGTCATCAAGCTGCCTGATTGACATGCTAAACTCCACCCCTACACTCCTAAGTCTCAAATTGCCAACAGATTATGTAATTACCACAATGCCTATATCTGTATTCCTCCATTGGCTTGCCAATATATTACAACATACTCCCTATATCCAGAAAAACAACCCTCCTTTAAATATATGCCTTTCCCTAAATACTACCCACACTCTCTCATTAACATCTCACTCAAAGTCTCAAAATACAACATTATGCCTGCTGTCATCACGTCTTGTCTCTCACAAAGTGTGTCAAAGATCCAAAATGTGACTGAAATTGGGTAAACTGTGGCAACTAGTGAGTGATATGCTAATGACCAAATATACAGTGAACCCTCGCCACTTCGCGCTTCAACTTCCACTGCTTCACTCTATTGCGGTTTTTGCGTAACAGCGCATGCTCTGTCATTACTGCCACTGATTGGCTCATACTGTACACGCTTGATGCCATAAAT
>NW_022105908.1:13541138-13560921 GCF_000313985.2 Echinops telfairi | reverse complement strand
CCGGTTTTAGACCATCCTTAGCTCACACTCCATTATCTCATTATCTGGTTCCTCATGTTGTGAGATTTACTCAGGGCTCCAATCTGTTCTCACTTCTCTTTTCCTGGACAATCTCCTTAGGTGATTCCATACCTTTTTTTTAAAAAATAATCATTTTATTAGGGGCTCATACAACTCATCACAATCCGTACATACATCATTTGTGTCTAGCACATTAGTACCTATGTTGACTTCGTCATTCTCACAACACCTGCTTTCCACTTGAGCCCTTGGTATCAGCTCATTTCCCCCTCCCTCCCAGCTCCCCCCACCCTTGAACCATTGATAATTTATAAATTATTATTATTTTATCATATATTACTCCATCCAACATCTCCCTCACCCACTTCTCTGTTGTCCGTCCCCCAGGGAGGAGGCCATATGTGGACCTTGTCCTCTGTTCCCCCTTTCTCCCTCGCCTTCCCTCCACCCTCCTGCTATCGCCACTCTCTCCGCTGGTCCTGGGGGATTCAGCTGACCTAGGTTCACTGTATTTCCCGTTCCTATCTGTGCCAGTGTACATCCTCCAGTCCAGCAGGATATGTAAGGCAGAATTGGGATCATGGTAGTGGGGGGAGGAAGGATTTAAGAACTAGAGGAAAATTGCATATCTCATGGTTGCTACACTACACTCCATCCCTTTTTTGATATGCCTTTGAATTTAAATCTCATAACCTAACCTCAGAGCCTAAACCTTCCATTGCCTGCTGAAAGGATCCATTGAATCTCAAGTTCAGAACATATCCAGGCTTAAACATCAATTTCCAACTGTCTCCTTTTTATTTGGCTTCTACTTCCAAGAGTGACACTGTCATGCACTAAATATTAAATTTTCTAACTCAATAGGATTTCTTCATCCTATTGAGCAAGATTGCTTCCTAAATGTTTTTATATTCTGTTCTCTCATCATCCGAAGTTCTGCACAAGCTCCTAGAAAATCTTCCCATCTCGTTTCCATGTGCTCACAGCTACTGTGACTTTTCTAAAACATAAATATAATACCCGCCACTCCTCCCTTAATAACGTTCAATAGTTCTTCATTTTCACACATTATATTGCAATGTCCTGAAAGGGAAATATATCTCCTCTATGAATTAGACCCTGTAACATCTCCAGCTCCATTTTTCACTCTCTTTTGTATCCATGATGGCTCAGAAAAACAAAGATGTTTGTAATACCTCCTGCATCCCTGGTTTCCTATGCCTCTGTCTTTACCCATGTTGTGCTCTAGGCTTTGAACGTTTTTCTATCTCTTCTCTCAGGCATCATTGAACTTTACCTTTAGACTATTCCCAGTACAAGGATAATTGTCTCTTTTTTATTTTTCCTATGATGCCTTGTGCACATGACTAGCACCTAGATTGTTATTTTTATTTCTATCTTTTAGTGTATGCATTCACTTCTTGACATTAAGGGTGACTCTTCTTTGTATTGATAATATCTAATGCACATTCCAAAATACTAATTGACAATATAAATAATAAATCAGTAAATTATTAATGAATGAATGGATAACTCGTGATATTCATTAATATATATTATTTCAATTTATGATACCATTCTTGCTTGTTATTGTCTTATTTGGCCAGGGTTATAATATTTTTTACCACCATCCTTGTCAGTGATTCAGAGCAAGCAAATAGTTAAGTATCGGAATGAATTAATGTTAGGAGTATTAAACACTAAAAGAAGTGAAAAACAAGGGTATTCATAACAAAAATGCAGCTTTCTAGCAGTAAATTATGTATTTTAGGTAATACTTGTTCCTGTTTTTATTTTATTTACATTCATTTACAATTTTCTTTATCTTATTTAATGAACTAAAGAAATAAAGACATTATTCCTATAGTGGGTAAGTTATTTAGCATATGTAAGCCAGGAAAATAGAATCCAGTAGCCTATTAAAAAGTATTGAAGCTTGTGTGTATGTTTCTTAAACAAATAATTAGAATGTAAGTTAAATCTGACACCATGCTGTTTTATTCTGTGAAAAGTTAAAAATTTACCAGCATTTTAAAGCAAAGGCTTTTATTGCAGTTAAGATTTAGTTTCAAGAAAAGGGATTTGCATATTAGTGAACCATTAGAGGAAATTGGGTTCTATTTAAGTTAGTTTAAGAAAAGTTAAGGAAAATAGAATAGACTAAGTGATTCATCTTAAGGGTCAGGATAGATTAACATTTAAGGAAGTTTGGGGCCATGAAATAAATCCAAGTTTTAATATCTTAGCAACTAACAGGTGCACTGTGGCTCCAGACATGAGGAGAAAGAGAAAATTCTGATATCTGAGACACATTATATTTAAATTAAAATATACATTAAAAGAAAACAAGTTGTATTGGTACACCAAGCCTTGAGGGCAACATACCAGCATGAAGCAGCAAACTAACAGAGAGGTCTGTGGAACTGGCCCCAATCCCAAGAACGTCAACACTCTCCCCCAGAAGACCACTACAGAGGGCAGCACTGAAGATACAACCTTAGGAGAATGATAGGTCTGCCCAGACCACACAGAGAGAGAGAGAGAGAGAGAGAGAGAGAGAGAGAGAAAGGATTGCATCCTGGTCCACCAAACCCCGAAGATGACACTCCTACTTAGAGCAGCCATGGCACAGGGAGGATCATAGGGCCGGCCCCACCACGAGACATGATGTCCCATCACTGACCCATAGCACTGCAGGGGTCAGCATTGGAGACACAGTGTGGGAATTGTGCCTGGTCTGACACACCTCCTAGCCCCGCCACCCTCACCACACACCCACAGAGGGAGCGCAACAGAGTAGCAAGGGGAGCAAAGCAATGAAGTCCCTGAGGAGTCCAGAAAATAGACTTCAGACTCAGAGGGCAGGGCTTGGTACCTCTATAGACTCCATTGGAAAAAAATGCATAAGGGTTAGCAGACCTGGAACTATACATTTGTAGCCCCTCCCTTCTTTTTTTCCATGTCTCTTTATATAAGGTAGGCAAGATAGGAAATCCAGAGGAGAAAACAACAGGACCAATGGTTGGTGGGGCACAGGGGAGAGGGAGAGGTGGGGAAAGGGAGGGGGTAGCCAACAAACCCAGGGAACAACCAGAGATGTAAATTTGATTGCTATGAGGGTGTAGAAAGTCTGGTGAGGGGTGACCAAGTGCAATGTAGCCAAGATGAATTACTGAGAGCCATATGAAGGTCAAACATGATAGTGGGACAGGAGGAAAGGAAAAGGAAAGAAAGGAAAGAACTAGGGGGCAAACGACATTTATAGAAGTATAAATACAGGCATGTATATATAAATATATTGATATATAATGACAGAGATATAGGTCTATGTACGTTTACTTATTTTTAAATATCAAGGTAGCAGAGGTACATTGGGCCTCTACTCAAGTGTCCATTAGCACAAGAACTCTTTGTTCTAATAACTTGGCATTCTGTGATGCTTACCTTCCTGGCATGATCGCTGAAGTCAAAAGGGGGCCAAAACAAATGTGGTGAAGAAAGTTGACGATGTCCAGCTAGTGTGTCTGGTGTCTTGAAGGCTTGAAGATAAACAAGTGACCATCTAGCAAGGAAGCAACAAAGCCCACATGGAAGAAGCACACCAGCGTGTGTGATGACAAGGTGTCAATGGGATCAAGTATCAGGCATCAGAAGACCCCAAAACAAACAAGCATATCGATGTGAACAATTGGGGTCAGAGTGGAGACCCAAAGCCCATCTGTAGACAATTGGATGTGATAGAAGGGTCACAAGGAAGGGACAAGCAGCCAGGGTGCAATATAGCACCAACAAAACTTTCAACATTCCTCTAGTTCTTAAATGCTTCTCCCCCTACCCCACCCCCACTCTCATGATCCTTTTTTTTAACCTTAAAAGCCAAGTTAGACTGGAGCAATTACACTGGTATAGACAATACCTCTGGGCACATTGAATCCAGGACAGATAAGCCCCCCAGGAACAGTATTGGGAGTAGTGATACCATGAGGGATGGAAGTCAGTGAATGAATGCTCAAAATTCCAGCCCTCTGTATGATATTCGGAGTATTTTTCAGGAGGCACTCAACACCTGTTCTCTACAGTGGTGACCTTACAGTGACTTTATATTTTATCAACTTACTCTTTTAAAAAAATATTTCTATTGGGGGTTCATACAACTCTTATCACAATCCACGCATACATCCATTGTGTCACGCACGTTTGTACATTTGTTGCCATCATCATTCTCAAGACATTTGCTTTCTCCTTGAGCCCTTGGTATTGGCTCCTCGTTTTTCCCCTCCCTCCCTGCTCCCCCTCCCTCATTAAACCTTGATAATTTATAAATTATTATTATTTTGTCATGTCTTACACTGTCTGACATCTCCCTTAACCCACTTCTCTGCCGTCCATCCCCCAAGGAGGGGTTACATGTAGATCCTTGTAATCGGTTCCCACTTCCCACCCCACCCTCCCTCCACCCTCCTGATATCTCCATTCTCACCACTGAACCTGAAGGGGTCATCTGTCCTGGATTCCCTGCATTTCCAGTACCTGTACCTGTGTACATGCTGTGGTCTAGCCAGATTTGTAAGGTAGAATTGGGATCATGATAATGGGGGGGAGGGGGGGAGGAAGCATTTAAGAACTAGAGGAAAGTTGTATGTTTTATCGTTGCTACATTGTACCCTGACTGACTTGTCTCCTCCCTGCAACCCTTCTGTAAGGGGATGCCCAGTTATCTACAGATGGGCTTGGGTCCCCACTCCACACTGCCTCTCATTCACAATGATATGTTTTTCTGTTCTGATGATGCCTAATACCTGATCCCATCAACACTTTGTGATCACACTGGCTGGTGTGCTTCTTGCATGTGGGCTTTGTTGCTTCTGAGCTAGATGGCTGCTTGTTTACCTTCAAGCCTTTAAGACCCCAGACATTATATCTTTTGATAGCCGGGCACCATCAGCTTTCTTCAACACATTTGCTTATGCACCCATTTGTCTTCAGCAATCATGTCAGGAAGGTGAGCATCATGGAATGCCAGTTTAGTAGAACAAAGTGTTCTTGCATTGAGGGAGTACTTGAGTAGAGGCCCAAACAACTTACTCTTTGGTCATTCATTCCAGTACATGCAGTTCTCAAATAAACCACTTTCTCCCAAATTCTTTTATTAGGCTCTGCTTTTCTAGTACATCTAGCTGAAAATGTATCTGTGGTTAATAATACCTGTTGATAATGTTGGCTGGCATCAAGTCTTTGACCAGGCACTGATCTTGTCCTGACTGATCTTGTCCTCTTTTTAAACAATGATAGCAAAATGTACAATATATCATTCTAATCCTGTCTGGCAACACTACCTTCATAAACTCCCTTAAATGGGCCCCACTATGAGCAGTAATTAGGTGGATTTACATGGATATCAAATTTAGAAGTAATTCAGCAAAACAATAAGTAGATAAAGTCATTGTTAATTTCCTAATAGTTCTTCATATAATAATCCCAGTATCCTCTTTGTTCACAAATTTCTACGCAAAAAGATCATTATCTCACCATGGTTAAACACACTGCTTCTCTTTACACCCCTGCACCAAGACCTCCTGCCAGGAGTTAGGCTGCCAGATTATAGTTGCTGAGTATAGAAAGAAGTGGCAGTAAATGGGAAAAATGGCCTAGTGGCAGTATCAGACCTGCTCATCTTTTTTTTCCTTTTATTTATTTAATCATTTTATTAGGGGCTCATACAGCTCTTATCACAATCCACACATACATCAATTGTGTAGAGCACATTTGTACATTCGTTGCCCTCATCATTCCCAAAACATTTGCTCTCCACTTAAGGCCCTGGCATCAGCTCCTCATTTTGCCCCTCCCTCCTCACCCCCCCTTCCCTCATGAACCCTTCATAATTTATAAATTATTATTTTGTCACATCTTGCCCTGTCTGACGTCTCCCTTCACCCATTTTTCTGTTGTCCGTCCCCCAGGGAGGAGATCACATGTAGATCCTTGTAATCGGTTCCCCCTTTCCTACCCACTCTCCCTCCACCCTCCCAGCATTGCCACTCACACCACTGGTCCTGAAGGGATCATCCGCCCCCGATTCCCTGTGTTTCCAGTTGCTATCTGTACCAGTGTACATCCTCTGTCTAGCCAGATTTGTAAGGCAGAATTGGGATCATGATAGTGGGTGAGCAGGAAGCATTTAGGAACTAAAGGAAAGTTGTGTTTCATTGTTGCTACATTGCACCCTGCCTGGCTTGTCTCCTCCCCGAGACCCTTCTGAAAGGGGATGTCCAGTAGCCTACAAATGACCTTTGGGTCTCCACTCTGCACTACGCCCCTCATTCACAATGATATGATTTTTTGTTCTTTGATGCCTGATACCTCATCCCTTCAACACCTTGTGATCTCACAGGCTGGTGTGCTTCTTCCATGGGGGCTTTGTTACTTCTGAGTAGATGGCCGCTTGTTTAATTTCAAGACTTTAAGACCCCCCAATGCTATATCTTTTGATAGCCGGGCACCATCCTGCTCATCTAACTTTATGAGTGGGGACGATCCCCATCAATACCATCACCTGTGAAGCAGAAGTTAGCGATACTTCCTCTCTTCAACCTGTTTACCCATTCCTACACCAGCTGTCACTCCTGTGGCAAGCCTCTGCTTCTCTGCTGGGTTTGAGAGTTCATTATAATGGCCAGACAGAACTCACAGATAATACTCTTGATGATGAAGGTTGTTAAGGAAGTGCCATGTGACATGTCAGGGTCAGGAGGACTCAGGATACAGTGAGGATGGTTTCTTAGTCATGCCCATAGATAGTCCTCTCTCCAGGGCTTAACCTCTCAGCCCTCAGACACTTAGCCACTGGCCTCATGGTCAAGCCTGGCCTTTACCCCGATTAGGCAAGTGTTGCAAAGCTCTTTCACTCCACGGATACCATCCAGAGGCATGCTACCCTGCCATTTAGCCTCCTGTCTAAAGGCGCTCAGCTGTCTTACTTCATGGTCTGGAAACCCATCACCTATCTCCTGCTGCCACCCTCCTGCCACTGTTTCTCACCATTTGCACTATCTCTGGTGTTACAGCTGTCTCCCTCCTGAGAAGTGTAAGATGACACAATACACAAGGCATATAGAGGCTTACTTATGCAGACATTCTAATATGTAGTGAGCAATTTCACCACATCAAAGATTCAACTTCTAGATATGGCTGATATGGCCTTTCTTCTAATCATACTGCATCTTCCTACAGAAGCAAAATCTCTTTGCAAATGCATAATGCCAGACAGGAAAGGAATATCCTTTAAGCAATTAAGCACAGGTTTACTGTACTTGTGCTTACTTACTAATCATTAATGAAGAGTTTCTGATTCTTATCTTGCTTATTGGATAATCTATCTCAGCTTCTGGATTTAGGAAATTCTAAGCACAGGGTCTCAGGTCCCAAGGACATGCAATGCTCCCACCTCTTCTTGATGGTAGTGAGGTCCTTCCCTCCTACCTCTTGGATGCCTCATTTTAAGACTAGTGGGGTGATAAAATGAATCAATCTGCTTGTTATCATTCTGTATAGTTTTTTTTTTCATGACTCAGCTCATTCAAGAATAACATGTACCTTTTTGCTTTTTAACCAGCTGTCCAATTCATTCAGAAGCCCTGGTGGTGTAATGGTTGCACATTGGGCTGCTAACCACAAAGTCAGCAGTTCAAAACCACCAGCCACTACTTAGGTGAAAGATCAGGCTTCCTACTCCCATACAGTCTTGGAAATGACAGGAGTAGTCTACCCCATCCTGTAAGGCCACTATGAATCCAAATCTACTGGATGGCAGTGATTTTGTTTTGATTCAATCTATATGGTGTATACCACAGCACCGTATTTTCACCCCCTACTCACTCCTGAAAAGATTGTCTCAGAAATTCACAGGAGGCAGTTCTACCCTATCAGTATCCATCAACTTGATGTCAATGAATTTTAAAAAATCATTTTATTGGGGACTCTTACAGCTCTTATCACAATCCATACATACATCCATTGTGTCCAGCACATTTGTACATATGTTGCCATCATCATTTTCAAAATATTTTCTTTCTGTTTGAGCCCTTTGGATCAGCTCATTTTTCTCCCTCCTTCTCCCCCCTCCCCCCTCATGAACCCTTGATAATTTATAAAATTTTTTTTCATGTCTTACAGTGACCACTGTCTCCCTCCACCCACTTTTCTGTTGTCTATCCCCCTGAAAGGGGCTTATATGTCATCATTTTTATCATTTTCCCCTTTCTTCCCCCCTCTCCTCACCTTTCCTCTACCCTCCTGGTATCACTACTCTCATTATTGGTCCTGAGGGGTTTATTTGTCCTTGATTCCCTGTGTTGCAAGCGCTTATCTGTACCAGTGTACATACTCTGGTCTAGCCAGATCTGTAGGGTAGAATTGGGATCATGATGGGGGGTTATGGTGGAGGAAGCATTAAAGAACTAGAAGAAAGTTGTATGTTTCATTGGTGTTATACTGCATCCTGACTGGCTCATCTCCTTCTTGTGACTCTTCTGTGAAGGGATGCCCAATTGTCTACAGATGGGCTTTGAGTCTCCACTCCGCCTTCCCCATCATTCACCTCAATTTTTTGTTTGGGGTCTTTGATACCTGATAGCTGACCTCATGATCACACAGGCTGGTGTGCTTCTTCTATGTTGGCTTTGTTGCTTCTCAGCTAGATGGCCACTTGTTTATCTTCAAGCCTTTAAGACCCAGGTGCTATATATTTTGATAGCTGGGCATCATCAGCTTTCTTCACCACATTTGCTTATGCACCCATTTTGTCTTCAGCAATCATGTCAGGGAAGGTGACCGTCACAGAATGCCAGGTTATTAGAACAAAGTGTACTTGCATTGAGGAAGTACTTGAATAGAGGTCCGATATCCATTTGCTACCTTAATATTTAACATATAAATATATGTACACAGATATATTTCCCTATTGTTATATAGAAATATATTTACATATGTACATGCCTGCATTTAGACCTCTTTAATGTCCTTTGCCTCCTAGTTCTTTCCTCTGTGTCCTTTTACTGTCCTCTTGTCCACTCTCATGCTCGGCCTTCATTCAGGTTTTGGTAATTCCTCTCGGCTGCACTGCCCTTGATCAAGCCCCACCAGGCATCCTACGCCCTCCTCGTCATCAATTTTAGATCATTAAATCCCTGGTTGTTCCCTAGTCCCTGGGTTTATTGGCACCCCCGCTTCCTTTCCCCAGCTTCCCCCTCTCCCACGCCTCTCGTCCCCTGGAACCATCGGTCCAGTTGTTTTCTCCTCCGGATTGTTTATTCCGTCTATTTTATATAGACTGACATTCAGAGACAACACTAAGGACAAAAACTAGACAAATCAAAACAAAACAGCAAAAGACAACAAAACAACAACAAAAGGAAAGCCTATAAATAGTTACAGGTCTGTTTCTTGGATGTCAGTGAGCGTTGAGTTTGCCTAATCGGCAGGAGTTACAAGGACATGATGAGAAAAGACCATCTTAAAGTGATCCAATGCACTACATTCAATACTTTTATGGGCCCAGTTAGGGGGACGAACAACAGAAACTATGAGGAAGGGAGACAGCAATCAATGTAAGATATGGAAATAAAACGAATTTATATTTTATGAAGGGATCACGAGGTTGAAATAGTGGGGGAGGGAGGGAAAAAAGAAGCACTGATACTAAGGGCTCAATAGAAAGTTTAGAAAATAATGATGGCAACATATGTACAAATATGCTTGATACAATGGACGTATGGATTATTATAAATGTCCTTTGCCTCCTAATTCTTTCTTCTGTGTCCTTTTACTTTCTTCTCGTCCCACTGCCGTGTTTGGCCTTCATTTGGGTTTCAGTAACATTGCCCTTGATTAAGCCCCACTAGGCATCCTATGCCCATCGCTCCATCGATTGTAGTTCATCTTGTTCCCTTGTCCCTGGGTTGGTTGACAGCCACCTTCCTTTCTCCCACCTCCCCTTCTCCCATGTTCCCCCCAGAACCATCGGTCCCATTGTTTCCTCCTCCGAATTGTTTATCCCGCCTATCTTATCTAGGTAGACATGCAGAGACCATAATAAGTGCAGAAACAAGGCAAAGCCTAACTAAACAACAAATAAAGACAAAACAAACAACAAAATAACAACAAAAAGAAAGTCAATGACAAAAAAGGAAAAGCCTATAAATAGTTCCAGGTCTGTTTGTTGACCTTTAGGAGTGTTTTCCAGTCGAGTCTGATGGGGTGCCACACTCTGTCCCCAAAGTCTATTTTTGGTATTCCCTGGGGACTTCATTGCTTTGCTCCCCTTGCTGCTCTGTTGCATGCTCTTAGTGTTTCGCCCCAGTGTGATGGGGTCAGATTGGGCGCCATTCTCGCACTGTGTCTCCAGTGTTGTCCCTGTAGCCCTGTGGTTCAGTGAGGGCCATCGTGTCTTGTGGTGGGGCCGGCCCTATGGTCCTCTCTGTGCATTGGCTGCTCTGAGAAGGAATATCATCCTCGGAGCTTGGTGGGCCAAGATATAGTCCATCTACTCTCCTTCCCTCTTTGTTTGCTCCTGTGTGCTCTGATCAGATGTGCCCCTCTCCCTGAGCTGTAGTGTTAGTGCTGTCCTCTGAAGTACATTAGTCTTGGGGGGAGGGGGGGGGGTCCACCTAGTTGGGCTTGGGGCTGGCCTGCAGACCTCTCTGTTGGTTCCCTGCTACATGCCAGTCTGTTGTATTTATGTCTTGGCATACCAGGTTGAAGCCTGATCTCTCTCTCCCTCTCCTATGGAGCTATAAACAATACCCTCCCCTTGGTTGGGTTAGTGCTCTGCTCTCCCACTACCCACGTCTTCTTTTGTCCCCTCTTTTTCCTTTCCCCTCCTGTTTAGTTAGCTGCCATATATAGCCTTGGTTGGTTTGGCCCCTGCCATAGTACCTGGACCTCTTTCTAGGAATGTATGATTATAGTAGCTTTCCCCCTATACCCCATTTTTTAAGCTTACCTCAGTGGACTCATGTTGTACTTGACCTTTTGTGCTTGGCTTACTTCACTTAGCATAATTTCCTCCAGTTCTTCCCATGCAGCAATGTGCTTCATGCATTCATCACTGCTTTTTAGGGATGCATAGTGCTCCATTGTATGTATGTCCCACAGTGTTTTTTATATTAATTCATCTGTTGATGGAAATTTGGGTTGTTTCCAATCCTTGCAATTGTGAACTGTGCCACAATGAACAATGGAGCACAGATGCCTGCCCGTGGTTTGTTTCTTGCCCTTTTCTGGGTATATGCCCAGTAGGGGGATTGCTGGGTCAAATGGTAGTTCAATTTCCAACTGTTTTAGATATTGCCAAATCGATTTCTATAATGGCTGTACATACCTACAGGTATGTACCAGCAGTGGACGAGAGTTCTTATCTCACTGCAGCCCCTCCAACACTTGTTACTTTCTGATTTTTTTAATTGGGCTATCTTTGAGGGTGTTAGGTGGAATCCTGCTCAACTTAAAATGTTGATTTCCTCTCAATTTTCCAATAAAAATATTTTCTTCAATATTATACCTTGGATTCAATCTCTAGATTGTTTGACTCTGATGTGAACATAGTTGCTGTTAGTATCCTTTGAGTCATCCCCTGACTCATAACACACGCATGCACAACAGAATGAAACCCTGTCTGATCCTGCACCATCCCCATGAGCTGTCGATTGCACTGTAGTGATTTACTGTATAGGGTTTAATTGACTGATTTTAAGAATATTGTCAGGTCCTTCTTCAGTCTCTTTTATTCTATAAATTTCACAGAAATCTGTTTAGCATCATAACAACACACAAGCTCCACTGACAGATGGGGATTGGTTATGCATAACATGCATTTGCAGGGCATCACACTCAAGTCTCCTGAGTGAACTGTGAGACTTCTACCACTTCACCACCAGTGCCTCCTTGCTGTGAGCACTGCTAGTCGTGTACATAGAACATTAAAAACTCTACTCAAAACGTTTCTTATTTTGTTTTAGGGATTTTACAATAGAGGGTTTAATTAGTTACGTGAGCAAATATGTTAGAGGAGAAATTTCCTCTTCTTTCATTTTGATTCATGATGCTATGCCAGTGTTAGAAAGCCTCAATATTAGAAACATTTGGTGAATAGAAAGTACAGTGCGAGCAAGAAATGGCGGATGGCTTTGAAAGGGCTGTCTAATCAGTTCAAAGTCACCAAATACCTTCTCTCATTTTAATAGCAGCAGCTACATTGAAATGCATTTGACCGAAGAATAGAAAAGTAATGAACTTCTTACAAATATTGTTGATTGACAAGGAAACTATTATTACAAACTGCTATTCTACCAGCACAAGAAACAAAATGTTTATTTCATTGAAATTTCAAATAATGTAACAGAATTATATACTGTATTGACTAAAATTTTCTAAAATTAAAAATTTGATCCGCATTGTTTCTTGATTCAAGTAATTGTTATAAAACTTGTTGCAAATGTATCATTTATTAAATTTACTATTTTCTCTTTTCTACTTCTTTTGTCTTTCTTGCTAGCTCCTAACATTTCTTGAGTTTCATTTTTAACAATATGTTTTATCCACATCGCAGAACTTTTAATGAATTTATTACTTATTGCCATTTTTCTTGTTTAATATTAAAAGCATTTCTAGATGATCTATTCCTTTGCATATTTTAATCTTTTCATAAAATGAAGGTAAGCTATTTTTATTTTCTTGTTGTTGTTGGATGCTGTGGGGTTGGATCCGGTTCATGGCATGTGTGCAACAGAGCAAACCTCACCCTATTGGTGCCATCCTCACAATTGTTCTTAATGTATGAGCCCCTCCTTGCAGCCAGGTGTCAACACTTGCAGGGACTTCCCTTTTTGGTCGCTGACCTTCCACTTTGCAAGCGTGCTTTCCTTTTCCAGGGACTGGTATCTCTTGATAACATGTCCAACGTATGTGAGACAAATTCTCTCCAGCCTTTCCTCCAAGGAGCCTTCTTGTTATACTTCTGCCAAGACGGATTTGCTTGTTCTTTGGGCAATCCGTGGTGCTTCCACTATTCTTTGTCAGCCTCACAGTTCAACTGCATTGATTTGTCTTTGCTCTTTCTTATTCATTGTACAGCTTTCACATGCATATGGAGTGATGGAAAATACCCTGGCTTGGATCAGTCCTGGAAGTAACATCCTTGCTTTTCCACATTTTCAAGAGGTCTTGTGCAGCAGATTTAACCAATGCGATGCATGGCTGCTTCCATGATCATTCGCTGTGCATCCAAGCAAGATGAAATCCTTGGCAACTTCTAACTGTTTTCTTTTTATCATGATGTTATGCACTGGCCCAGTTGTGAGGATTTTGGTTTTCTTTACACTGAGTTGAAATCCATACTGAAGACTGCAATCCTTGATCTTCATCAACAACTGCTTCATATTCTCCTCATTTTCAACAAGTCAGGTTTTGTCATCTGCATGTCAAGGGTTGTTAATAAGTCTCTCTCCAATCCTGTTTCCTCTTTCTTCTTCATGGGAGATTTGGTGTTCCTGTTGGTCAGTGTTTGACCGCCAGCCACAAGGTTAGTGGTTCAAAACCACCAGCTGCACCATAGGAGAAATATGATGCTTTCTGCTTCTACTAAGAGTTCAGTTTCAAAAACCCTATATACAGTCTTGATAAGTCAGAGTGGATTCAATGACCATTGGTTTTTATTCTAAGCATTAGTGAGCTGAAATGAACTGCCATTGGCCATTTTGAATCAGACAATATGGCTTACTATGCCAGGAAGGACAAATTAAAAAGTAATGGCATTGCATTCATTATCAAAAAGAACATTTCAAGATCTAGTTTGAAGTCATGTTGTCTGTGATACAATAAAACCTACATACCTATAAGGTAGAGTCATCATTATGGCTATTGATAGAGATCATAGATACATGAATGGTTTGGGGGTTGGCTTATAATTCTAGCCCCAATCTAAGAACAAATAATTCTTATGCATAGCCCTGCTCAATGCTCACCCTCATGAAGAGATAACTGAAGATATGGTTGCTATAGCAAAGTGTGGTAAAGAAGCCAGATGATGCCTAACTATCAGAAAGAATAGCATCTGGCATCTTACAGGCTTATCTTCTAACAAGCAGCCATCTTAGTGGCATGTCAACTAAGTCCATGTGGAAGCAGCACACCAGTTTGTGTGATCCAAAGATTTTAAGTACTAAAATCCAAAGGAGGGAAGGGTAGCAGAGCTTAAACTATGAACAGCTAGTTTGAAGAAGGCTATGGATGAAGCCCAAAATACAATTGCAGAGTTCCGACATGAATTAAGCCTCTGGTTAGTCTCCACTGACCGTAGTCCAGGGGTGTTGCTATCAGACAGAGAGTGTATTGTAGAATAGATTATGGCAGATGTAGCTAGGTGAAAATGAAATACCTTATCATTCGATCAATCTTTTGACACATTTTAAAATTGTTCGAGTTTTTAATATTTTCCAATTTCTATTTGATTAAGGTTTTTATATGCTTTTTCTAGGTGATGTTCATGTTTGCTTGCTTCCCGTTTGTGTTTTGTATGATTTTCTGTGTATGAAATGCAGAGTAAGTAGATATATAATGATAGTAACTGGATCGATCAGTTTCTAGGGGCGTGACATGGGATGATGTGGGGAAACAAACGAGGAGGTAACAAGTACAAGATAAAAATGTTCTGAAATTGTGCTGATGAACAGGACACCTTAATTTAATTGAGTGATTAAATCATATGATATGTGAAGTATATGCCAATAGAGCTGTTTTATAAATAGAAATTATCTTGAGGACAATGACCAATGGGAGCAAAGACGTACTCAATGCCCAGATCACGTTTGGACATTGCCTTGGTTGTCTTCCAGGACTTCTGCAACACAAATACAATTAAATGGCTTGAAGAGCAGGAATTTATTTATTTACTTACTTTGCAGTTCTAGAGGCTGAAATTCCAAAGCATTTTCTCTAAAGTGTCAACTCCTGTCTGCTGGTAGCCCTGGGCATTCCTTCCTTGGTTTGTAGTTGACATTCATGATTTCTGTCTTCCCATGTGTATGTGTGTGTGTGTGTTGGCATGCGCAGTCTGTCCTTTTACAGCACAGAAGTTAATTGGTTTAGGATCCGTTCTACAATGTTATGACTTCATGAGGTAGCAACAACCAACAACAACGAAGACAGGATCACATCCACAAGTACAATTGTCAGGAGTGGAACACACGCTTTATAGGTATACATTACAGGTATACATTCCATCCAGAGCAGACATCAAATGCTGAAAGCCTTTATATCTGCTCCAACCATAATGCCCCATGTATAATTATTTTCAATTCTCCATTCTTATCCTCAGCATTTTATTGAGCATGCTCAATTCAGCCCTAAAAAAAGTGCCAGAGAAGTGACTGATTCTGCAAGGTCTACTCAAAGAATAATGATATGGGGAGTTTGCTCCTAAATGGGGACTCCTTGAATAGTAGTGAGTATAAACCAGATGCTTCATTTAGACTACCAGTTGTGGATATGCACATGGACCTGCTTAGCTTCGTATTCTTCTTTAGGCATGAAAGGCCAGAGAAACACAGTAAACTAGTATTTCAAAGCAATCCAAGTCATTAACTAGTGACATATTTGAGCTTATAGAGTTGCAAGGAATGACTTTATTTTTTGGTTACAACACAATATACACAGATACAGAAGCAATGATTAAAGATAGCATCAACATAACAATGTACTTAATATTTAAAAAGATGACTTACTATGAATCATAAAAGAAATCCCTGTCATCTGGACATCTCCTTACAGAAGGGTCACAGGGAGGAGATGAGCCAGGCAGGGTGAAACTTTCCTCTAGTTTTTAAATGCTTCCTCCCAGCCTCCCTCCCCCACCCACACCCACCCCCATCATGCTCCCAGTTCTACCTTACAAATCCAGCTAGACTGGAGGATGTACACTGGTACAGATAGGAACTAGAAACAGAGGGAATCCAGGACAGATGACCCCTTTAGGACCAGTGGTAAGAGTGGTGATACCAGGAGGGTGGAGGGAAGGTGGGGGAGGAAAGGGGAACCAATTACAAGGATCTACATATAACCTCCTCCCTGGGGGATGGACAACGGAAGAGTGGGTGAGGGGAGATGTTGGACGGTGTAAGACATGACAAAATAATAATAATTTATAAATTATCAAGGGTTCATGAGGGAAACGGTGGTGGGGAGGGAAGGGGAAAATAAGGAACTGATGCAAGGGGCTCAAGTAGAAAGCAAATGTTTTGAGAATGATGATGGCAACAAATGTACAAATGTGCTTGACACAATGGATGGATGGATGGATTGTGCTAAGAGTTGTACGAGCCCCCAATAAGATGATTAAAAAAAGAAAAAAAGCAATGCCTATAATGCAAAAACATGTTCGTTATTTCTATGTAGATATTTAGGATAGAATTCTACTATTAACTTGACTTAGTTTAATTTTACAATATCAGAAGCAATTACATTCAAATGTAAAAGATTAAATCCAAGTGACTTCACATTTCAGTAACATTTAAGCAACGCCTAAAATCACAAACTTACATGTTAATTGTCTCTGACAGACACGTTCTGCAGTAAAATTAAAACAAGTCTAGATGAGCAAAGCCTTCTTTCCCTTATTTTCAACCTACTTTTCACCCAGGCCTCTTTGCTCCATGCCCTTAGCTTCTTTCTTTACTTACACCGTCCTCTTCCCTTTCATTCATGAAAACAATGGGAAGAATAACACTGGTCAAAATCCCTTACTAAAATGCAGACCCACATTGTTACTGTTGTTTTAGTTTGCATACACTAATCTGCATTTTAAAAACATTAAAATTGTGAATCACACGAAGGTTTACAGAGCAAATCAGTTTTCCCCTCAACAGTTTATACACGTCTTCCTTCATGTCATTGATTGTAATTCTATCTCCATCAATTCTCCCACTCTCCTGCTGTTTTAGAATTCTAAGAATTTTTATGTATTTTTTAGATATATATACTATACATAACAATACATTTACAGCGGTTCCTGGAGTATAATTATCACTAAGCAGATTAATATTTCTGCAGAGAAACATGTAACAATTCATTTAAGAAAGTTTAAAAAAAAAAGACCAAAAATAGTTTCACATCTGATTGGATCATATTTTCTGCCAAAACCCATGAGGACTGAGTCAATTTCAAGTCATAGCATTTCTATGTAGACTTTCAGAAGCTGTAAATGCTTACCAGAGTAGATAGTCTCAATTTCCCCCCATGGAGCTGCTGGTGGATTTGAACTAGTGACTTTGTGAATTAACAGTCCAACATTTACTTTCCTGGCAGCACCACCAGGGTTTCTCTATTCTACCAAGTGACTACCAAAACACTTGGTTTACAGAGATCTGTGGTTATCTGAATGTTAATGTAGGACAATAGATAAATATTATTTGTACAATGTGTCACATACTGTTTTTGCATTGCTGTAGTGTAATGGTTTTCATGGTTGCTCTCAGAGTGCCAATCCCACTTGCAAGGGAGTTCAGAAAGATGAAACTTTTCACGCAGCAATAAATGATAGCAAGAAAAGAGGGTTGATATATATATATTTTTTTTTTCCCCCCAGGAGGTACCCACTAAACATTGATGCTCATTTGTTTATTTGATGTGAGGGGGGTAGTGCATTTGGAATTCATTCCACGAGGTCAGACTGTTAATCAACCTTTCTTTTAAGAGGTTCTGAAAAGATTACATAACAGTGTGCGACAAAAAACTGCCTGATTTGTGGCAAACGGGGAATTGGTTTTGCCACCATGACCATGAACCTGCTCATGCAACCATCTCAGTTGCCAGGTTTTGACAAAAAACAGCATGGCTCTCTTGCCCCAGGCACACTACTCACCTTTGTGACTTCTTTTTCGTTCCGTGAATGAAGAGGGACATGAAAGGACAGGGATTTGATGACATAGAAGTGAAGAAAAAATGAGGGAGGTGCTGTCAGCCATCCAAACAGATGAGTTTGAAAAATGTTTCCACAAAAGGAATTGCAGTTTTGACAAATCCATTAAGAGTAACGGGGAGTACTTTGAAGGTGATAAGGTTGTTTTGTAAAAAAATTAAATACATAGCTTTGGGAAAAAAATCTGTTTTTCAAAATACAATGACACTTCAACGTGGTTCCCCAGGGTTAGTGCCTGGTTTCTGAGAAAGAACCTCTAAAATTTTGACATTTCCCTAATAATGAAAGTGTTTTCCTTGAATACTCTAGATCCACCTAACCTAACTCGTTATGCTAACTCGAGGCTTTAGGTGAGAGCCAGTCAGGCCAATAAGACAGATGGAGTATTGTCTAGCTTGTGAAGACCTAGTGTTATCAAACACCTTCAGGGGAGAGGGGTGGAGTTTGAATTACTTAATTAGATCCCTTTATGAAAACTGTGTACTTGGAAACTCCATGGACTTCTTGGTTGGCTAGAAACCTGGATCCACATGCCTTTTGAGAGTTAGCAGCTCTGAGTTGGGAATCCTCCCCAACTCCTGAAGACTCTCACGTTTTTGCTGATCTCTGGTGCCCTGGACCGACCAGTCTGGAGGAGAGTGTCCTTTCACTTGGGAGACTTACCTCTGATGGATGGTGTCAGAAAAGGGGAATTTGCATTTATGTTCATTATTTTTCACTCAGAGGCAAGTTACTTAATCTGGAGGTTCTATGACAACTCCCTTCAAAAAACGAGAAGGCAATTCTAATCAATAATATGGCAACGATACACATCATGTATCGCATGGTAGGGCATAAGACGTAGAAAAGTAAAAATAAGGCCAAAGACTATTTCATAGTTGACTTTGGCACAGAATCTGGTGGTCGGTTGGTCACATGTATCACGTCCAAGGTCAGTGTCTCACGCTTAATAATTCACTAGAATGATTCACAAAACACACAATGATTGGAAAGACAGCAATCAGAAAGTGCAATGATGATTAATTTAACAAGAGAGATGCTGCCTCAAAAAAAAACACATGTAAATTTAAAATCAGGAAAGGCATTTTCTTCTCACACATATATTTAGAGTAAATCTATTAGCAAATATATTCCTGACATAGAGAAAATTAATGAAGCCCAATGAAGACAAGAGGCAAGAGATATCAGTTTCAGAGTATAGTCATGGGAAAATACAGTTTAAAAAGCAGGAAAATATGTAGACCTCATGTCATAGCTCAGCTCCTTGTCTCTGGTCTATCTGATTTGATTTTACATGTGGAGGCCCAAATTTAGTTATTACAAGGACATCCAGGGCTCAACCCATTCATTAACACCTGCTGTTTGGAAGACCCATTTGATTCCTAATCTTATGTACGATCTGTTATGGAATCTTTCTGGACTCTCCAGGCAGGTTAATGCTGGGCCGAAATCCATACACACATCAGTTGTGCAAAGCACATTTGTACATTCATTGTTCTCATCATTCTAAAAACATTTGCTCTCTACTGAAGCCCCTGGCATCAGCTCCTCATTGTCCCCCTCCCTCCCCACTCACCACTCCCTTATGAACCCTTGATAATTTATAAATTATTATCTTGTCATATTTTACACTGTTCGACGTCTCCCTTCACCCACTTTTCTGTTGTCTGTCCCCCAGGGAGGAGGTTATATGTAGATCCCTATAATCGGTTCCCCATCTCTTCTCTTTCCCACCCTCCCTCTACCCTCCTGGTATTGCCACTTCACCACTGGTCCTGAAGGGATCATCTG
>NW_022105908.1:13525750-13539787 GCF_000313985.2 Echinops telfairi | reverse complement strand
TGTGTGTGTGTGTGTGTGTGTGTGTGTGTGTGTGTGTGGTTGTTTTGTTAATTCTGTTAGGTATCCCAATTAGATTTCCAATTTTGTGGTTCAATATATCTGCTTAGTTCTCAACCTAATTTAAGCTTTGTTTGGTTCACTTGCCAATAAGATCTTTCATTTTCTCTTAAAAGATAAAAAACATAATCCACACAGATTCTGGATTTAGGGGTTTTCCTACCTTTGACCAATAAGAATCAAAATATGAATGATCTTTCAAGTCGTTTGCAGAGACGTCTAGGGGTCAACATATTAACTAAAGATGAAGATATGGACTTCCAGTTGCAGAACTTCATGCTGTGGCTCCCTCTTATTTGTTTACCATTCTCCATGGGAAACCTCCGAGGAACCAGAAATTGGAATGTAACTGACAGAAATCCAATCAGAGTACAATATGTCCCAATTCTAACATTATTACTCTTGCTGCCGCTTCTGTTGTTTATATCCCCAAGGACAATGAAGGGCCACGCTAAAATCTCATCCTTCTGTCTTCTTCCTGTGTTCTCGGTTGTAAGAGACTCCGTGTACTCAGAAATCTCTGTCCAAATTCTCTTATTAATTTAAATGAAATGATTAGGGTTGTATAGTTAGACCTCCTGGTTATTCGTCCATCCTCCCATAACAGTTACCCAACAGTACTATCTCCAGGCTCTAGAGGAGGCTTACTCTGTACTTTTCTTTTTCTTGCCTGGGGCTACCATGTAATCATCTAGTTCTGCAGCCACAGATTTTTAAAGGAAAAAAGATACTCTTTATGATATAATTTAGAAGCTCTGAAACTTCAAGTGTTTTGGAAACGGTGAGCTCCACTTGTAGCATAGAACTTCAATCCCCTCTGGAATCATCCAGAGCCTTGCTGCTCTTCTTATCAAACCTTACTCTAGCAGTAGTTTACTGAACTAGGGCTGCTTTGTACTACTACTGGGGAGCCTGGAGTAAGGTAACTTGGTTTTCCATGTAGCTCAAAGCCCTTGTGATGAAGGTAAACCCAAAGGAGATTCAGAAGCTGCTATGATAGCCACAGATTCATGAAAGCACTTCTACTGAGCTGTGCTTGGAGAAGAAGGTGGAAGAGAGAATGCTGCACCTTCATTTAAAAAAATTTTTAATTTTAGTTTTAGTTTTATTGTCATATAATTCAGAAATTACACAGTTCAATAGTTCCCTTCTATTACGAAGAGTTGAGAATCATCACCACAATCGATTTCAGGACATTTTGTTCATTCTTGCACTCATTGTTATTAGCTCCCTATTTACCCCCAGCCTCCCCTGCCATACTCTGTAAGGAACCATTAATCCAGTTACTGCCTCTGTTGATTTCCTTATCCTGGACTTCATATACAGGAAAAAAATTTTACAAATCAAACAACAGAAAACTAGCAACAATAACAAAGTAAAAGAGGAAAACTTCAATAGAAAAGAAAACAAAAATTGTTAAAAACTAGAACAAATTTAAAGTGGATCCAAAGGGAAATGAAATGAAAAGTTATTCTATTTTAACCTAACTGCATCTGCAATAATCCCTGGATTCCGCATTGGTTAGAGGCGATTCACCAGACGCATAATCCCTGTGTAAACTCTGCAAACAGATTTTGGGCTTCCATTGCCATCCACAGGCTTCTGCGAACCAGGTGTTCAAAATTTAATCATTGATATTATTCCCACCTTAGGATTTGGATTTTATTATTTTAAATCCTTGGATCACACAGGTGGGTCTGCTTCTTCCCTGTGGACTTCAGTTGATGTCTCACTTAGATGGCTGCATGTTTGAAGACAAGACCCAGATACTATTCCTTCTGATAGCTGGGCACATTGTAATTTCTTCACTTTGATATAGTGCCCATCTTCAGTTATCTTTATAAGTGTGAACATTGAGCAGGACAGTGTTATAAGAAATAATTTTTCTTAGAGTGAGGCTAGAATTAAGTGTGAGTCCAAAATCCATTCATCTAGCTTTGCTTTATATATGTCTCTGGTTCACTTTAGAGACATCGTTGCCATTTTAGGTTAGAGATCATTATCAGTCAATCTCTAGGGAATAAGGTGATTCTGTTGATAGTATCATTAATTTAGCCAATGGTATAGAATTTAAAACAGTTGATAAAAGGAAATCATGTGATATAAGCCAGCTATGAAATGAAATACATGAATTGTTGACATATAGATTAAACTCTTAAATGCTGGGACACTAAACCATCAATGGGGGTTGGTAGTAGGGGAAAATTTTCAATAATATTCATTCACAATGGCAGAACCATGCCCATCAGATTAATATATGCCATAATAAAGCAAGGGAGGTGTATGGTAGTTCATAATGCACCCTCAGGCCAGAGATTAGAACCAAAGTCCAACGACCACCAGTTCTAGGTCCTTGGAATAGCCGCCATCTGCTTTCTCTCACACTAGGGAGTTGTTGCAGCCTTAAGTCCAAGGGTCACAGAGGAGAATGCAGTAATGCCCAGCTCACTTAGTGTGGTGTCTTACATTCAAGTTCGTGTGGTGTGGGCTAGGAAGGATGTTGTGTGCATCGAAAGACAGTCTAAAGTCCTAGTAGTCTAGAGCAAGCACATGGCCTGGGCTACCAAGAACTGGATAGAAACTAGGTCAATAGTGGCCAATTAGGAACATAGTACTGGGCATATTCTTCCCTTGGATTCCATATAAGTATGGTGAAGTGTTTGCTCCTGATGAGAAGTTGGCCCTCCCATTTTCCTACCAACAGAAATGTAATTGCCACACCCACTTCCCCCATTTTGACTGGAATTTCTAGTTGGTGACCTTTCCCCCTTTAGTAAGAGTGTCTGCTGTTTTCTGGTGACCTTCGCACACCATTATACTGCTGTAACTGAAGGGTTTCCTCCAACTCTCCCCACCCCCACAAGAAAAGTGACACCAGCCGGGGCCAGGTCTCCTCTGTAGAAGTGGTTTTGAAGATGGACTTAGAGAGGAGGTGGTCTATGTTTCATGACACAAGGAAGACTCGATACTTCTTTGCTTGAGAAACTGGATTAAAAGATTACATGTCCTGGGAGCTGGCCTTTATCTTGGTTTCTATCCTTACAGTCATGGGATGTGTCAACATTTGAAAGACACTCAATGTAATCCACCACAAACACAAGATAAAGAATATGAACCACGTGATCATATCGATAGATGCAGAAAAAGCATCAGACCATATCCAACTCTCATTTCTAATCAACATGATAGGAATAGGAGGTGTGTCAGGTCATGTTGACAAGAGAAACCCATTCATTGAAATTCAGATGTATGTAAGAGAGAGGTTTCTGTCAAAGAACAATTGAATATTGAGAAAACTTTCCAGCCCAGTTCAGATCATGTCCATAAGTCCGATATTAGCCATATGTCTGATACTAGTCCATAAACTCCTTTTTAGACTCACACAGTACATGTAATGATGCCCAATGCCGAAAAATCACAGGTCAGTGTGTGGAAAGTCTTGTGAATCCAGAGGCAGTGGAAGCATCTCAATGCTGGTGTGGGTCTCCATGTGGCTCCTCCAGCTCCAGAGCTCTGGCTACCATCAGAATGGAATGTAAAGCACAGAGAGAGTGCAGCACTCCTCCAGGAGAAAGAGAGGACGTTCCCAGAATCTTCATGACACGCCTTGCCCAGAAGGAGGCATATCAACCTTGCTTGCTAAAAGAAAAGAGGACCTGAAATGTCTATTGATGGAGAAAATGAGGAGAGCTTCCAGTATGGTTCGCATTACATATAATGAGAAAAGAAAATCCTCACAACAGGACTATCTGGACAACACAATGATACATGGAGAAAATATTGAAGGTGGCACGGATTTCATTTTACTTGGATCCGTAATCAACATTCATGAAGCAGCAGTCAAGACATGAAATGATGATGACATTAGACACATCGCTCCACCTTTTAAATCACGAAGTGTGCCCTTGTTCTGTTTAAAAGCAATGCAATTATAAATGGACAAAAGATACCCACACACAAAGAAAGTGTTTTAACATGATTACCACCAGGAAAGTACAAGTTAAAGCACAACCAGATATAACTCAAAAACCAATTGTGGATACCAACGTATCGTCGCCCTATAGATCAGACTTTCTAAACGGGTTTCTGAGACTGTCATTAATTAAAGTAGCGGAAAGTGTCATCTTCTCCCATGGATCAACCGGTGCCTTCAAATTGCTGGCTTTGCAGTTAGCAGCACACTTAGTTCCCTGCTGTGCCACCAGGGCTCCTCTTTAGACATCGATGAGAGTGGCTAAAATGGTGTAGTAGCAACACCAAATGCTTGCAAAGATTCAGAAAAACTCTTTCATACTGGCTGATGGAGTTCTAAACTATAAAATGTATCAACGCTAGAAAATAGTTTGGCAGTTGTTTTTTTTAAAAAAAGGGCAGAGAAACTCAGCAATTGCACCCCTGGGCATTTATTTCAGAAACATGACCACTTAGGTTTATGAACAACTTGTACAAAACTGCTTGTGTTAGTCTGGGTAGACTAAAGAAACAAATCCATAGACACACATATGTGTATGAGAAATAAATTTATATACAAGAGCAATTGAACATTGAGAAAACATTCCAACCCAGTCCAGTCCAAGGCCATAAGTCTGATATTAGCCCATATGTCTGATACCAATCTATAAAGTCCTCTTCAGACTCATGAAACACAGGCAATGAAGCCAAATGCAGGACAATAACAAGCCAGTGGATAGAAAGTCCTTGGGTCCAGTGGCATTGTAAGCATCTCAGCGCTGGCAGGGGTCTCTCTGTGGCTTCTCCAGCTTCTGAAGTCTGGTTGCGTCCATGTGGCTGGTCTTCTGCAATGTCTCCCAGGTAGTAGCAGAGAGAGAAAGAAGTGTCTTCCACCTCCAAGGAAGAAGTATCAGATTTCCCAGAATCCTCAGGAGAAGGCCAAGCCCACACCGCAGTCTCATGGGCTATCTCCAGATTGACAGCCTAGACTCCACCCCTACACTCTGAATCCTTAAACTGACACCAGATTAGGTGACTACCACAATGCTCATTGAAGTTTGATTTGTAATAGCCCTAAATTGGGAACAACTCAGATGTCCTCCAATAGGAGAGTGGTTCACAATCTGTAATACGGTACCTCTGTGTGACAAAAGGCATCCACTCCAGATGCGAACCACAACTTGAATCAATCTCCAGGGGATTTTGCTAAGTGAAAACAAGCAACAAAGATTACAATCCATCACAGGGTGACTCCATTTACATAAAATTTTGAAGTGACAAACTTTTAGAAATGAACAAATTAGTGGTCCCCAGGAGGTAGGGATGCAGGTGTAGGAGGTGTGGAGATAGGGTAGTGCTGCAATAATAAGGTAACATGAGGGATTCCTGTGAACTGGAATTGTTTTATATTTTCACTGTTAAGCAAATACAGAAAAACCAACATAAGAGGAAATTTGATAGCACTAAATGCATACACATAGAAAGGTCAACGAGTAAAACTAGGTCAATATGAGTTAGATAAATGGGATGTAAATATAGTGTTGTAATACGTTACCATCAAGGGACACTGGATAAAGGGTACAGGGAATCTACAGTTTTCTCAAAAAGTTTATTTAAAAAACGATACTTTAATAATTATTTCCTCAGGTCAATTCTATAGTATAGTCAATCGTTCACACATATATTCTTAGTATTGTACCTGCCTCTAGAGCTAAAGAAGCCCTTGTGGCCCTGTCAGGTAAATATTGGATTGAAAATTTGATGGTTCAAGCCCACCAACTACTTTGACAGAGAAAGATGAGGATCTTTGGTCCTGTAAAGGTTTGTAACGTCATAATCCTTATATAGGGTTGATGTGTTAGGGTGGGTTCTCTAGGGAAATAAAATCAATGACACTTGTATGTGTTGTATCTTGAAAGAAATTAATTTCAAAACATGGCTTTCAGAGTTGTAGAAATAAGCAAGTCCATTCTGGGCCAAGTCACGCTTCTCCCAACTCATTGAAACTGATGAACTGGAAGGAGGAGGATGAAGCAGAGACAGCAGTGGGTATATATAGGCTGCTGGAGGCAGAGGTCCAAAATCAGCTTAATGAATCCACCATTGGTAGTCTGCTGATTAGCAGGTGACAGACAGGAGATGGAGGAACCAGGTACAAGACTCAGCTCCAGCAGAAGGTGAAGGTCAATGACAACTGGGCTCTGTTCAGTCTCTAAGGTTTCTGACACCAAGATGTCATCAGGCTGCGCTGCAATGCAATTGATAGGTTGGGCTTGGCTCCTACCTTTACCCAGGAGTGTCTAGTTGACATAATCCATAACCATCCTGGTCATGATGAGTGGAGATTAACTCAATGGCCATAGGTTTTGTTGGGTTTTAGAGTGAAGCACATAGCCTCAAATATTTTAGGTAGACCGAGAATGGAATGGATTTTTCCATAGACCTTTTCCAGACCATGTGTGGTGAACTTTCAAAGTGTTGAATGGTCTTTAATTCCCTGGAAATCAAACATATTAAGGTGGGATGTGGCTGTCCCTGCCCAAATGCATTGTCTACTTTGTAGTTTTTCATCTTTGAAAGCTGCTGATAAAGATGGAGGAAAAATAAGGGGATTTCATTTTTTTAAAATCACTATATTTTAATTCCATTGTCCATAAATTTACAAAGCCTCCCCATCTATTCTTTTGCTGAGAAATCTCCAAGAGTTCTAGTGACCCCAGAGGTGCAAGTATGGTAAACAAAGTTCCCACTACCATCAAGGGCACTACAGCTCCTAGCAACCTTATTCAGGGTCTCTGAGACTCTCAGTCTTTATAGGCGCAGACTGCTTACTCCTTTTCCCAAGGCTGGTGGGTTTGAACCCTTAATCTTAGTGTTATTAATACCCATACTGTGGGAGAGACAAAATATTAAGAAGTTTGATTTGTGTAGAAGAAGCAACTGCACATATTATTCACAGAGGCTAGTAATAAATATTGCCCCTTTATAACATGTTACTACCCTTGCAGTTGCCTTTGCTCAGTCTACACAGTCACATGACCTCTGTAGCAAAAAGACCTTCTGTGATTTAGGCATCGGCTGAAGGCCTGCTTTGAGAGCTCTAGAATATGCCATTGATTATCCACAGAATCTATTTTGTGACTAAATTTTTCAAATGATCGCATGCATTTACCCTGGTTCATCTTTGCTCTTGGCCATGAGAATTTCTGGCAAGCTGTTTGCCAATGAAGCATCATTCCTTTTCGTTATTAACTGGGGGCTCAGGTGAAGGTTCTTCCTTTCCCATACCAAAACCTACTGTTCAAGAGACATGTCAATTGTAATGCATTTACTTTACCAGTGTTTATGAGGGTGGTGATAATAACATTTATTGTTCATTTCTCTCCCTCCTTTTCCCACTATTTTCACTCTGGTTGATTTCTTTTTCTCCAGAGAACAGCCCAGACAAGGACACGTCTCTCCTGCTCCCACAGCTGCCAGTTAAGTTTGTCAGCAGAAACCCCAAATAAAGTTTCTTTCAAAACGAGTTTCTCCCTGCGACAGTATTTTGAACCTGCGATAACCCCGTATTAGGAGAATCACCTCTGATACAAATATGGGCATTGTTATCCACAAGCAAATAGCAAAGCAAGTGTGTTGCCATTGAGTTGATGATGATTCCAAGCGACCCTCCAGGCCAGAGTAGAGGTGCCTCCTAGGCTGTGATCTTTACAGAAACCAGTCATCCCACCCTTCCTCTTCACGGCAGTTAGGGAGTTAGAACCTCTGGCTCTTTGATTGGCAGTCAAGTATTTAGCCAATGTGCCAGCGGATCTCCAAACGTTCTGTATATAAATATGCTTGTGTGTTTCACAAGCTTCCCCAGGGGGTTTCCTGCTGTTTCACTTCTTCACATGTTTTCCGTTTTGCTCTGCTTTAAGGTGTTTTCAAGTGTCATGCAGGGACTTCCTTAACAAACATGGCCACGCCAGCACATGTATCTAAGTACTTTATTTCTGGGCGACCATGCTGTAGAGAGGTGATCTCCCAAAGGGAATACCGGTGGCATAGGTCTTTCTACGGATCTAAAGTTAGAAGTTATTCAATTTTATTTCTTTCACAAATACTGTGTTGATCTCCTTGATTGCAAGGCACTGGTGGGAGAAAACAATACAACAGACATAGCAAAAAACAAACAAACAGAAAACAAGATCTTCTCCTTAACGAACTCTGCAAGACATGAACAGGGTTTTTAGTCGCCTGGAGGCCATTAAACCAGGAGGAATAAATGCTAAGATGGTTTCCTCCATGAATATCTCATCTTATGCATCAAAGCAGGAACACAGTGGGGGGGTCCCAGAGTGATAGCACGTGGAAAAGTAACTTCTTTTCCTTAAAAAAAAAGAAAGAAAGAAAAAAATCAGATCGCATGCAACAGGTGAATGGTACCCTCGGCTCCTAAACTATCTGGAAGGAGATGGAAAGCTGTCTATGCCTTTGCGCATTGTGCATGTGGGACTCAAACAGCTAGGAGCACAATAGTCACAGTGACAGTGATCCCCCACTGACTTCGGGAAGCTGCCCCAGTAAAGATAGAGAACCCTCTCTTTCACACATGTCTTCACCTGACCTTGTACCAGAGGGACTCCAGTCTGTCTTAGACGGTTCTCTACTGCCTACGTAGGCTTGGTTAGATAGACAGGAAACATCTGCGGCGAGTGTTTGACTGGTCATTAAATGCCCTCATGCCTCTGTGGCATGCCACAAGGAGTGCAGTGTAGAGGTTTTCCTTCTGAACACCCTAGGGCACTGGAATCAGAAATCTTGGTGCCAAGCCTGAGATAGTATCTCTTTAATCTCAATGACATTTAGATAAATCATTAGGCTACAGATTGGGGGTGATAGTGGGATGTTCCTAAGGCTAAAGTTGGTAGCAGAGGCGAGGGGAAGACTATTACAGGGCTTGTTTGAAGAACTGTCTCCCCACAAACTCAAATCCAATATCAGTGTGGTAGTTACATCATTTTATAGAATGTAAGGGTTGAATTTAGCCTGCAAATCAGGTTGCAGCTTGATGACCTCATTTGGAAGTGCCACCAAGATAAGTAGCTCGCTCGCGCTTGCTCTCACTCTCTCTCTCTCTCTCTTTCTCTCTCTGCCTTCGCCTTCATGCTGGTGAGCCACCCTGAGACCTGTGCGAGACCTGGATATGTGCCCACCACCATTGAATCCACAAGACTTTGCACCCATTGGCCTGTAGTTTTCCTGCATTATTGCATGTGATTTCATGAGTCTGAAGGAGGGTTTATGGACTATAATTGGACTTATGGACTTGGGAACTTGAGTTGGTCTGAGCTGGAATGTTTCCTTGGTATACAATTCCTTCTTGATATAAAGCTTTCTCTTAAGCATGAGTGAATTTGTTTCTGTAGTCAACCCTGCAAAACACAAGTGGAGATAATCACCATGATTATGTAACTGTAACATAATAGTGGCATTCAGTAGCTACATAAAAGGCTGTTTCTCCTACCATCCTTGACTATATACACTCCCTATGAAGTGATTAACAGAAAAAAATTGGTTATGGCTTTTTTTATCCAGCTATGTACGTTAAGGGAATACAACTGGTGTTTCGGTTTTTCTGTCTGTTGCTTCAATTCCTCACACATTCTCCCCACCTCTCTGTTCTGCTCTGTGTGTAGAGTAGACTCAAGGAGACTGCATCTCTGAGCTTCCAGCCTATAACTTCTGATTGGATGTAATGGATAAAAGGTATGGAGGTCAGGCGAAGAAAAACTTCAGAGTATTAACCCTCACAAGCACACTCTTCCTATCGCCCGTCAGTTTGTGGTCCTAGTATGAATTGAGTATTACGATGGGTCTAGAAATGTACCAATGTGCCACGGGTACTTTAAATACCAGTAGGGTCACCTCTGATCAGCAGGCTTTAATGGAGCTTCCAGACTAAGACAGACTAGGAAGAAATTCATTTTTTTAATTGAAAAATTGGACCCAAGAAAACACTGCAGATAACAACAGAATATTGTCCAATGTAATTCAACTTCGGTTGGAGGTCGCTAAACTGCACAGAGGCTGGGACTTGGGCACACCAGTGACTGGGAAGATGGTTCACGACTCGGCGATGTTTCCTTCTATTTTACATGGAGTCACCATGAGTCACCTGATGGGAACTAATCACACCACCCCACACCCTTTCCTTCTCTAAACAACACAGTCCCAGAGATGATGAAGATACTCTACCACTGTAACTAAAATTGCATGATGGTCTTCTCATGATCCTGATCTCATCCGAATAGGGTGGCTCCATTTTTCCCTTGCTCTTCAGGAAAAGGTTCATAAAAATGGCGTATTTCTGTGATTTGTCACTAGATACCTCAGTATTATTGGACTCTTCCACTCTGTCCAATACTCTTCAGTAAGCAAAAATAGCCTCTGCCATTGAGTTGATATTTACTCATATTAACAATAGAAGGCAGAAAATAACTTCTCCACAAGGTTGTGCGGCTCTGAATCGTTGCGCAAGCAGACAGCTTCATCTCTGTCCCGTGGAGCAACTGTTGAGTGCCAATCACTGGAGTTCCTGCAGACAGTCCAATACACAGCATGCTTCACCGTCCGGGCTCCTGACCTCGCTAACAGTCCCTTCCTAAAACAATCCCCACATACAATTCAGTCGCTGGGCTAAATCTGCCTTCCCTTTATTAGGACTCAGTTATCACAGCTTAGATCACACCTGTGATGCCAAATAGGGAAGGGAAACTGATATTGGGCATCTGGGTGAGAGGACTGCTCTAGTTCTGTGCAGTAAGCCTTCTTTCCAGCGAGTAGATTACAGAGGGGAGACAGTAAGAAGAAAGAATTCATTCTTCACCTTTCTTATGAAAAAGAGTCTTTACTTCTTTTATTATTTCTTTTCCTTTTTTTCATTCTTAAATTAGGACATTGGAGAGAAAACGGAATCTTGCCTCTGAAAGAATAACCATGGGTCACAGCGTGTGCTCCTCTGATGAACTTGGGAAATGTCAGTGTCTCTCTGAGGACCTGAGGGGAATTTTTGCGCTTGAAATGTCATGGACGAGCGTGGCTCACAGAGCAAGGTGGCAGGGAGTCATCTCGGATGTATGCAGGCTACAGGGACACTATCAACAGAGATGGGCCACAGCATACTCACCGCTGGTGGAAGCCAATCTCTCTAATCTCCCCTGCCTTGCCCCTTTACCTTTATATCTCCTTTATCTTACCAGCTCTCCCTTTCATGAATAACTTGCCAAATGATGTGAGATCGTTGTTTTCCTTTCTAAAGAGCCAGATCTTTTGCTCCTGCTAAGAGTCATGGAAATTATCTTTAAAATTAATCAGCGCAATAGTCAGGAAGAATTCCGATGTGCCAGAGAGCGACGGGAGCATTGTTTATGCATCTTATTTTAATTTCCTCAATGGCAGTGAATTTGTTTTGCTTTGGTGTGGGTTTTTTGTTTTGTTTGGGCTCTGATAAGTTGCAGGCCTGGGGGCTTCTACGAACTCCAATTACAGTAATTCCAGACACAACTGGAAAGAAAATAGAGCCTATAGGTATCAAAAACTGTTAATAAGAGACTCCTGGTCTGTCTCTCTCACCTTCCTTCCTTTCCCCCCACTCCTCCCCATTAATCCTTACTTCATTTCTTTCTTTCTTTTGGACAGTTTTATTTGGAGGAGAAAGAAATCATTGTTTTAAAAATATGTAGTATTAAAGAGTCATTCCCAATAAGATTCTGAGAGGAAAAGAAGATAGTAATTGAATTCCTCAATACAATTCAATGGTGAGGCAACCTTAATTGAGCATGGGTTGCTAAACCCAAGGACATCAGACACTTGAAGCTGGACCTAAAGATGCCCTGTCCTTCCCTCCTCAAAGGAGTACAAGATGCACAACCGTAGGTGAGGCCACAAATCCAATGAGTGTGGCTCTTTGCTTGGGGTGATCTCTGCCTTTGCATTGGTTGATCTACAATTGGCCCTATCAGATCGAAGAAACTCTAACAATTGTGTCACTCCCACAACAAGCCTTACTTGACACATTCTTTTAATCCGGTTCCATCTGTTCTATTACGTGTCATTCTGCCTGATTGGTTCTCTCTCTCTTCTTTAGACCTCAGTTCATCTAGGACACATCGTGCTGCCTTTGTGCTCAGATTCCTTCTTGCGGCAGTAGATTCTGTAAGAAAAAAAAAAGAATACAATGAAAGCTCAGTGAATCCTTGTTTCATAAAAGATCCATGAATAAAAAACAGAAGAATTAGTCTTGCTCTCCTGAATGTTTCTAACACTCCCTTGCAGACTGTATAAGCCCCCAAAACATCCATTTCTCTTGCCCGCTCCTAGAAATATCCTCAACATGGAAACTGGGTCTCCCTAAGTAAGCCAGGACAATACTCATTATTACCAACACCCAGACTTCTTGTCTGGCAACTTGTGTCCAGTCATACTAAACCATGAAAATGCCTCCCCACTCCATGCCCCCTCCCTTAATCAATCCTCTTTCTCCTTTCTTTCAGAAGCTAGCGAGCACTTTTTTTCTTTCTTTCTTTTTTAAATCTACAGAAACTTTTTCTCAAGCATCGCCTCCTCTGAAGGTCCCTTGCCTAGACGTAGTTTTTAGCTTCCTTGACCCCCCTACAATTTGCTAGCTGCTGCCATCTAGTCAGATTCAGACTATGCACAACAGGAAAATAAATAAAACATGCTCCCCAGCCCTGCACCAATGCATGGTCACTTCCAACTCTGTTGAAATGCAATCAAGTTTTCTCTGGCTGATTCGCAAAAGTAGCATGCCATGTCTGTCTTCCTAGTTGATCTCAGTCTGGCAAATCAAGACAACAAAGGCACTGCCACGGAGCTGATGCTGACTTATGGTGACTCGACATGCTACCAGGAGGGACTAGTCTCTGGAGAAGGATATCATGATGGTAAAGTGGAGGGGAAAGGAAGAGCAGGGGATGGATTGACCCAGAGGCTCCAACAGTGGACTCAAACATGACGCAGTAGAGAGACTGGTACAGGGTCAGTCCATATTTTGTTCAGTTGTACATCGGGTCACTATGTGTTGGAACCCACTCCATGATGTCCACCCTAAAATAGAACAGGGTCGAACTGCTTCTTAGCCTTTCCAAGATGATAAGCCTTTATAGAAGTAGATAGCCTCGTCTTTCTTCCAAAGAGCTGCTGACAGGTTTGAACCTCTGATCTGTAGGTGAGCCATTCAATGCTGCGCGACAGCACCACCGCAGCTCCTGGATGTTCCACTGAAATCTCTCCAGCCTTGTAACAACATGCATGCTTCTAAGGAGTGTCATTGCTGGGAATTGAACCTGGTGCTCTCACGTGGAACGCTAGCATGCGACCAAACTACCATCCAATTCCCTTCTTTTAGTAAATCTTCTTTATCTCAGTAGATCTTTCCTTTTTCTCCCAAAGTTGATTACAATAGGTTGTACAAATGAGGCAGGCACCGTCTTTCTCCTTCCGCTTCTACTTTCTAACTACAAATGTATATCCACTTGTAAAAAAGTGTGTCTGCTCTAGCAGATTGTCTGAACAATAACTGCTCAATATTTGCTAACTAAATAAATGGATGAATTGCCAGTCAAGAAAGGAAAGCAGAGATTTCTCAATATTTTTTCTTCTATATTGATTTTATTATGCTTCCTTATCACAACACTAATGTTTTTTCTCTGTACAAAAAGTGGCAATTACTACACTGGATATTTTCTATCAGTTTTACCAAAACTTTATTTTTTTAAATTATACATGAAATTGAATGATTTCCTTAAGTTTAATGTCCATCTGTATATTTTTTCTGAATAATTTACATCTTTCTTTTATCCATTTTATTGCAGTATTCAATCTGTTAATTATTAATAAATGAAAAATCAGCTAATAAAAAATTGCAGCCATTTTTTCTGTTAGATTTTGGAAATTTCTTTTCTAAAATTAACTCACTCTTTTATGTCTGCTTATTTTGAACTACATACTCTTTTTGAAGTATAT
>NW_022105908.1:13514752-13516319 GCF_000313985.2 Echinops telfairi | reverse complement strand
TCTTTACTGAGCTACTTTCCCATTGATCTGTCCTTCTCTGGTAGCGGAGTGTTAAAGTCGCCTACTATGATTGTTGAGTCCGTGATTTCTTTTTACATCTTTTCAATAGTTTGTTTGACGAACTTCGCCGCACCATTGTTGAGAGCGTAGATATTCAATATGCTAATTGTTTCTTGGTTTATTGAACCTTTGAGCATTATGTAGTGTCCTTCGTTGTCTCTTTTTATGGTTTGGATCTTGAAGTCAATATTGTCGGAGATTAAGATAGCCACCCCTGCCTTTTTGGAGTTAGAATGTGCTTGGAAGACTTTCTTCCAGCCCTTTATTCTTAGCATATTCATGTCTGTGTGCTTAAGATGTGTCTCTTGCAGGCAACAGGTTGATGGATTCTGTTTTCAGAGCCAGTCCTCCAGCCTTTTTCTTTTAATGTACGAATTGAGTCCATTGGAGTTAGGGTTATTATCACTATCTGTGGGTTCATAGTCGTCATACCCTGTTTTGTGTTTTGGGTCTTTACCTATCTGACCTCATATCAGTGTGCTGTGTTTGAGTGGAGATTTTTTATGTTGTCTTCTTTTTCATCTGCAAACCTCTTGTCCTGATAATTGTTGCTGGCATGTTGGCTACTAGATGGAGCTGGGCTATATGGTGATCTCCTGTTTGTTCTTGGTGGAGGTTGATCCTCTGGCCATAGTGAGTTAGGCAGTATCTTCCGCAGGCTCAGGTGGTTTTCAGCATATTCTTTGAGTTTTTCCTTGTCCTGGAAGACCCTTATCTCACCATCCATCTTAATGGATAACTTGGCAGGGTACAGGATTCTGAGGGAGGCATTTTTTTCCTTCAGCTTTTGGAAGATGTTGCTCCATTCTCCCCTCCTCTTCATGGTTTCTGCTGATAGGTCTGAGCATATTCTTACCTGTGCTCCTTTGTATGTGATTGTCTTCCTTTCTCTTGCTGCTTGTAAAATGTTTTCTTTTTCCTCGAAGTTGGATATTTTTACTATTATATGTCTTGGTGTGTTCTTCTTGGGGTCTAGTCTAGCTGGGGTCCTTTCTGCTTCTTGTATGAGTAACTGGTTCTCCCTTGTTAGGGTGGGAAAGTTTTCTTCCAGGAATTCCTTTGCTATCTTGATTGTTGACTTGTATGTTGTGCTGAGTTCAGGGAGACCGATAATACGAAGATTATTCCTCTTCATAGCATCTGTCATTGATCTCAAGCTATCTTCTGTTTCTTTAATTTTCCTATCTGACTGTCTATCTCGGTTGCTTAGTTCTCTTTGAGTGTCCTCGAGGTCACTGATACAGTTCTCTGCCTCCTCAAGCCTAATTGTAAATTCTGTGAGCTTGTGTGTGGCTTCTGCTACCTCCTCTGTTAGCTCCTGCAGTTCCCTTTGGTGGATAGACTTCATCCCCTCTATTGTGGACTTCATCCCCTCTATTGTGGATTTCATCTCCTCTATTATTGTATCCTTGTTCTGGTTTGCTTCCTTCAGCTCCTTTATTACTGCCAGTAGACTTCTGAAGATTTCCTTCTGTGGCAGATCTGTATCTGCTTTTTCTATGAGAGA
>NW_022105908.1:13511380-13513458 GCF_000313985.2 Echinops telfairi | reverse complement strand
CCCCAGGCGGTGAGCTCAGGGCGGCCAACAGCCTTTAAGGCGGCAGCCGGGAGAGACCATGTCTACTGGTGCGCGGGCTTGCAGAAGCTAGAGCGTTTCAAAGTGTTCTCAATTTGCTTTGTGAGTGGAAATCGCACGCAAAAAAGAGATTCAGGAGAGACCCTAGTCCCTAGTTCTAATTTCTGGACGCCACCTCCTGGTTCCCTTCGCCTTACCTCCCAACCTTCTGGTCTGGCAGCAGGAGCTCTGGATGATGCGTCCTATCGGGTCTGGAAACTCCCCTCTCGAAGTATATATTTTTAACAGTTATGTATCAATGTTTTAAAAGTCAATTCTGCCTTTGAGTTTATTTATGGAAAGGAATTATTTATTGTTTCATTTTCATATTTCATTTTTTATTCTCATTGGAATTTATTTTGACATAGAGTGTATAATTTCTCCACTGAGAAATCTAATTGTCCCACCATGATTTATTGAATAATTCATAATTTCTCCTTTATGTGAAATGCCATATTTACCATATGCTAAAATGTTTATATATATGCATGAGGTTGTTGTTGGCCTATTAATATACAGTTCCATTGAGAAAATATATTCTTTTTTTTAATAAATAAGTTTATTGGGGGCTCTTACAGCTCTCTTAATAATCCATATATCCAGGTTATCAAGCACATTTGTACATATGTTGCAATCATCCTTTTCAAAACATTTTCTTTCTCTTTGAGCCCTTAGTATCGGCTCCTCTTTTTTTTCCCTTCCCCCCCCCAACTTCCTTCTCTTGTGAACTCTTGATAAATTATAATTTATTATTATTTTCATATCTTATACCTTCCCTGTCTCCCTTCACCCATGTTTCTGTTGTTTGTCCCCCTGGGGGGCAGTATATGTCAATCATTGTAATTGGTTCCACACACCACCCCCAACCCCTTTTCCTTACCCTCGTGGTATCGCTACTCCCATTACTGTGCCTGAGGGGTTTATCTGTTCTGGATTCTTTGAGTCAAGAGCTCTTATCTCTACCAGTGTACATGATCTAGTCTAACTGGATTTCTAAGGTAGAACTGGGGTCATGATAGTGGGGGGAGTGTGAAGAGGAATCATTAAAGAACTAAAGGAATGTTGTATATTTCATCAGTGCTATACTGCACCCTGGATGGCTCATCCCTTCCTTGTGACCCTTCTGTGAGGGGTTGTCCAATTGTCTACAGATGGGCTTTAGGTCTCCACTCTGACCGCCCCTTCTTTGCATCAATATAATTGTTTGTTTTGGGTCTTCTGATGCCTGATCCTGTTGTCACCTCATGATCACACAGGCTGATGTGCTTCTTGCATGTGGCCTTTGTTGCTCCGCTGCTAGATGGCCATTTGTTTATTTTCAAACCTTTGAGACCATAGATGCAATATCTTTTGATAGCCGGGCACCATCAGCTTTCTTCACCACATTTGCTTATGTACCCATTTTGTCTTCAGCAATTGTGTCAGGAAGGTGAGCATCACAGAATGCCAGATTATAAGAAGAAAGTGTTCTTGCATTAAGGGGGGACTTGAGTAGAGGCCCAAAGTTTGTCTGCTACCTTAATACTTAATATTTAAATATATGTACATAGACCTATATGCCTATTGTTATATATAAATATATTTACATATGTACGTACCTGTATTTATACCTCTATAAATGTCTTTTGCCTCCTAGTTCTTTCCTCCATTTCCAAGAAAAGATATTCTTTTTTTTTTAATCATTTTATTGGGGGCTTGTACAATTCTTATCACAATGCATACATACATCCATTGTGTCAAGCACATATGTGCATTTCTTGTCATCATCATTCTCAACACATTTGCCTTCTACTTGAGCCCTTAATATCAGCTACTCATTTTCCCGCTCCCTCCCCCCTCCCTCATGAACTCTTCATAATTCATAAATTATTATTATTTTGTCATATGTTACATTGTCCGACATCCCCCCTCCCCTCCCTCTCTGCTGTCCTGGATTCCCTGTGTTTCCAGTTGCTATCTGTACCAATGTACATCCTCTGGTCTAGCCAGATTTGTAAGGTAGAATTGGGATCATGATAGTG
>NW_022105908.1:13492036-13510869 GCF_000313985.2 Echinops telfairi | reverse complement strand
TAGATGGCTGCTTGTTTATCTTCAAGCCTTTAAGACCCCAGACGCTATATCTTTTGATAGCCAGGCACCAAGAAAAGATATTCTTATCTCAATACAACACTATGAGAATTCAGGATTTTTTAAAAGTTTATTTAATCTTTGCAAGGCATTTTCATATTTTACAATATGTCACATTCTTTCCTATTCCTTTCCACCCATATATAGCCTTCTTTAAAAAAAAAAGTTTACCAATTTCCACAGATTTCTTCTTCCATATGAAATTTAGAATGTTTTATCAATATCCCCAAACCCCCCCAAATAAAATATGTATATGATATTAATTAGAATGAAATAAAGGCACTAAATGAATTGGGAAAAAGTAAAACCTTTACAATTTGGAATATAGCTTTATATTCCTAGAAAATGTTTTTTCCCTTTTAACATGATTTAAAGAATATACTGATAACTTTTCTTTTGAAATACTGTATATTATGTATAGATTTTCATATAAGGGGTCTCTTTACCCCAGCATTCATTTTTCTTGGTGCCATAGCAAATAGGTACAAATGTTGCTGTTAGGGGACAATGAGCCATTTCTGACCCACAAGGACCTTATGCACAACAGAATGAATCACTGGGTGGTCTTGTACCATCCTTACCAGTGTTCCTATGTCTGAGCCCATTGTTACAGCCACTGTGTCAATCTCCTTGAGGGTCTTACTTTTTGGGGCTGTCCCTCTACTTTACCAAGCAAGACGTCCTTCTCCAGGGACTCATGTCAAAGCATGTCAGACAAAGTCTTGCCATCCTTGGCTTTAAGGAATACTCTGGCTGTACTTCTTCCAAGACAGATTTATTTGTTCTTCTGGAAGCCCATGGTACTTTCATTCTTCTCCAGCAACACAATTCAAATGCATGGATTCTTCTTCTGTCTTCCTTAACCAATGTCTAACTTATGCATGGGGCAACTGAAAATGGCTTGAATCAGGTACACCTTAGTCCTCAAAGTAACATCCGTGCTTTTCAATACTCTAAAAAGGTCTTGCGCAGCAGATTTACCTACTCCAGCCTGTCTTTTGATCTCTTTACTGATGCTTCCATGAGCATTGATTTATTTTCTTACAATGCAGGAAGCTAAAAGTCTGAATTCAGGCCTGGTCCTGAGGGACGGGCAATCCTTGGAGGTAGCCTAAGGGAGCAAAGCTGTTTGCTCCTTAGGCAAATGGGACAGAACTACAGCCTCCCATGATTCATGGTCCCTGGAAATGCTGACGATTCAACCACATGAGCTGATGAAGCAATGCTGGCTGTCTCTTTGCCTGAGATAAAGTGGACACTTTATCTCTCATTCCCTGGCAAGCTATAGAAGCACAGCTGTCTGCAAACATCAGTTATTTCATGTTCCCAACTGTGTCCTCCCCTTTTCTCCATGAACATCTTGGCTGATGTGCTAATGCGTCTTTGTATACCCTCAAATAATTGTAAACTGTCCGTTTGTGTAAACCTGTCACGTGTTGCAAGCGACGTGCAGGGAGTGTACTGAAACTTGCATTGAATACAATTCAGGACCCTGAAGTGTCTATGCTGCAGGGTCCCCTGCACCCCAACCTTTGTTGGTTATCTTTTCTCTCATCTATAAGCTTTCTATTTGCAGATCGTGCCCCTCTCAAATCCATTCGATTAGCCCTAGAAGTTCTTGTTTTCCTTAGTGTCTACCTTCCAGTAGTGTGTGTGTCTCTGTCTATTCTGCTTCCCTTATAATTCAGAAGTGTTTAAGTTTGACTCAACCCATTCTGGTATGAACCTATTTCTGTAGAGGAACCATACCAATAGGAACAGACTGGGAAAAACAAATTCTTCCAGTAATACACTTGTCTTGGTCTTGTTTGTGTGCCTTCGAAAAGAAGTCTAATCGCAATAGTAGCTTCATATGGTGTGTTAGTCTGGATACTTTAGAGAAACAAATCCACAGAAACTCATATGTGTAAGAGAGAATTTTATATAAAGAGTAAGTGTACATCAAGAAAACATCCCAAGCCATTGTTGCCCAAGCCCACAAGTCCAACATCAACCAATATGTCCAATGCCAATCCACAAAGTCCTCCTCCATCTCACAAAGCACACGCAATGACACTGACTGTAGGAGGAAAGCCGAATCAGTGAATGTGTAAACATCTCAACGCTGGCAGGGGTTTCCACATGGCTGCTCCAGCACCCAGGGCTGCATCCGGGTAGGTCCATGTGGCTTCTCCTCAGGGATGTCTTGCAGGAAATGAGCCTTGCCAGCTGAGGCAGGGAATTGGCTAAGGCAGTTGCACCCTAGTCCAACCATCAAAAAGCAAGAGACCTGAGAATTAGAAAGGCGAGGCTCACCGAGCCATTTATCTCTCTGCCCTTCACTTAGCCCCACATGTGTTTATCAGCCAGGTTGGCACAATAAACTTCAACTATTTCATAGGGGATCTACTAAGCCAGTTACATTCAATGCAGATAAGTCAGTTCGTGGGATTATGAGAACTGTATATTAATATTCAAAGGGATAGAGTTTTTTGAAAAGCATGGATGATCACTGAGGTTCACTGTGAAGGAGGTTTAAGAAAACTGAACATTGTATTGGTGAGAAAAAGACCGGAAATGTTGTACCAACGATAGGGTGATTGTTTTTCAGGATTCCAAGTGGCTAATCTTTTTTTTTTTTTCTTAAGTCATTTTATTGGGAGCTATGGTAGTTATATAATCCAATGTATCCATTCTCCTATTATTCTGTTATTCATTCCCCTCGAGTGGGGTAATACATTCATCATTGCTATCAACTCTTCCCCCCCATCTCTTCCTGTATCCTCAGGGAATCATTACTTCCATTACTATTTCTAAAGGGTTTATTTATCTTGGATTTCATGCATCAAACAACCTTAATTATACAAAAGAACATACACGGGTCTCACACGATTAATGAGGTGAAAATAAGACCATAATAGTAAGGGAAGGAAATGTAAAAGGACTGGAGCAGAGGTTCTCAACCTTCCTAATGCCGCGATCCTTTAATACAGTTCCTCATCTGGTGGTGACCCCCAACCATAAAATTATTTTCGTTGCTACTTCATAACTGTAATTTTGCTACTGTTATGAATTGGACAACCCCTGTGGAAGGGTCATTCAACCCCCAAAGGGGTCATTCAACCCCCAAGGGGTCTGGACTAGAGGCTATTGATGTGTTTTATCAGTGCTATCCTGCAACCTGAATATATCATCCCTTCCATGTGGCTCTTCTGTGATGGACCATCTAATTATCTTACATTTTGTCTATGTTCCTTCATGTCAATCTGAGCTTGAGTTTGAATATCTGATACTTATTCCCGTCAATACCTCATGAATACCAAGGCTGGGGTGCATCTTCATGTGGGCTTTGTTGTTTCCCTGCTAGATCTCCACTTATTTAACTTTAAGCCTTTAAGACCCCAGACTTTAATAGCTGGGCACCGTCAGCTGTCTTCACCACATTTGCTCATACACCTATTTTGTTTTCAGCAATAGTGTCAGGAAGATGAGTATCATATAGTGCCACATTATTCTAACAAACTGTTCTTCTACCGAGGTAAGATTTAAGTAGCGGCCCAAAGCCCAGCTGCTTCCTTCTGTATATATATTTTTATTTACATATATACATATCTATCTATATATTTACATATATACCTATCTCAATTTATACCTACATATATAATTTTTACTTTCTTGCTATTTCATATGTACCCATCGTTCACCTATGCTATTTCATATGTACCCATCGTACATATGCTGTATCATATGTACCCATCGTTCACCTCGGGAATTCCTCTCAGATATGTTTTAATTGATCAGACACTATCAGGATCACTACCTCCTCCTCAACATTAATTTTAGATCCCTTGCTATTCTCATTATTTGCTTATCATTCCCCTCCTCCCACCTGCTCCTCTCCCCCAACCCCCCAAACTTCGGTCCCAATGCCGTCTCCTTGGGATTGATTATCCTGCCTATCTTATATAGATAGACACCAAAAAAGAAAGAAGAGAGAGAATGAAAAGTGCCCATGTAAATAGTTCCAAGTCTAATTATTATCCTGAGCCTGTGTTGATGAGTATCCCTCTGTTAAATAGTGAACCGGCTCTGATAAAATCCATCAGTCCATCCCCCTTTTCTTTAGGGGATCCATCTTCCAGAACCCACTTAACTAACAGCACTTATACCCTTTTAGTCCTCAGCTTTTTTGTCCAAGGGGTGCACCTTCTACAAGACCCCACTTCTCTTCCTACAGTCAAGGATGGAGTGCCAAGAGCTTCGCCTGACTCAGATGTTTACTATCGAGATTCCTCAGGGACTTTGTGTCTTTGCTCCCACTGTTCATCTGTTTTACTCCCCTCTTGGTTTGTCCCCATGTGTGCTGGTCATCCTGGCTGCTCTCCCTGAGCTGTATCTTCAGTGTTGTTCTCTGTGGTGCTATCATCTAGGAAGGAGACCTTATGTCTCTAGCTGGGCTGGCCCTGCAATCCTCTCTGTGGATGAGCTGCTTCGAGCAGGAACGTTGCCCTCAACGATTGCCACACTGGAATGAGGTCTACTTTCTCTCCCCCTTTCCTGTGGAGACATCTACATACCTTCCCCAAGGGGCTTATCTTGATAGATTTATTGAAGGGCACAAGGTGATAGCCATTGCTTACTATGAGTATGTCGGAAGAAATTTGAACATGACATTCTTGTGATAAAGGCAGGAAAGTGATGCCATTTTTACCCCCCATCATGACATTGTGCCTGCTCATTCTTTGAAGCCACCAAGCTCTGTTCTATGACAATTACATTGGGAAACAAGAACCTATCCAACATTATCCAACGCATTGCCCTAATATTGCCCCTTCGGACTTCTTTTTGTTCCCAAACTCAAAGAACATTTTAAAAGAACCCCAGATGAGTCCCTTGAGAATGCTTGATTTTCAATCATGTAAATTGAAGAGTATAGAATTTTGGGAGAAGGATTATAAAGCTATCAACAATATCCACAGAAGTATATGGACTTACATGGAGGATATGTCCGATACAATAGCCTTGCATTCTGATGTCTTTGTGTAATAAGGAGGAGCTTTGCTGGTGTAGTGGTTATGCATTGGGCTGTAATGATCCACATGGCTGGCAGTTCCAAACCACCTGCATCTCTGAGGGAGAAAGACTGGGCTTTCTCCAGTTACATTACCATTATAGTTTCAGAAACTCAAAGGGGGTTGTTAGGAGTCAGCACTGACTCCATGGCAATAAGTTTGGTCTTTTGTGTAATAAACATTGTTGTGGTTTTTTTTAACAATGCTTTTTTACTTAGCCTCACATATAAATTCTCAGAGGTCATTTGCACAGTTCTTTATCAATCAGTCTTTCCTACCATCTTTTACTATAAGCAACAAGAAGAAATGACTCATCTTTAAGATTCCACTTACAGATTTTCTGAGCCAAATATCCAAGTTCATCCTTTATAAGCACTTCCTTCTAGAAAAATGTTCAAAGATAATTATGACCTTTTTTGCGACTCTATAACAAGATCATCTTTCTTCTAGTGTCTAATAACAGGCTTATCCTTTTCCTTTACAGTCTAGTTAGAGGCACATTCAATATTAACATTTCTAGTAACATTATGTTAATGGCAATAGAAGCTCATCTATAGGAATCCTCATTTTTTGTGTGTGTCAGAGTCTGAATGGCTATTAAAGTTCATAATTCTATTAATAATCTCTTCAAAAAAACCTATGCTCTTACTATCAATTTCCTCAAAATTCTTACATCCTCTATACATTAGCCAATTATAAATTATAGCCAATGTCTATATGTTAAGTGTTTGTTAGAGAGCACTCCTACCCTTGATACCTAATCGTGTCTGTTTCATAATTGCTTACAAAATAATACCACAAGTGGATGCTCTAAAGAATAGGAAATTATTTTTCACAGTTATTGAGACTAGAAGTCTGAATGATTCTGGGCATGGTTTTTTGTTTGTTTGTTTTTAAATCACTTTATTGGGGGCTCATACAACTCATTACAATCCATACATACATACATCCACACACAATCCATCCATACATACATTTGTTGCCATCATCATTCTCAAAACATTTGCTTTCTACTTGAGCCCTTAATATCAGCTCCTCATTTATCCCCCTCCCTCCCGCTACCCCCTCCCTCATGAACTCTTGATAATCTACAAATTATTATTATTTTGTCATATCTTACACTGTTTGACGTCTCCCTTCACCCACTTTTCTGTTGTCCATCCCCCAGGGAGGAGGTTATATGTAGATCCTTGTAATAGGGTCCCCTTTTGTACCCCACCTTCCCTCCACCCTCCCAGTATCACCACTATCACCACTGGTCCTGAAGAGATCATCTGTCTCGGATTTCCTGTGTTTCTAGTTCCTATCTGTACCAGTGTACTTCCTCTGATCTAGCCAGATTTGTAAAGTAGAATTAGGATCATGATAGTGGAGGAGGATGAAGCATTTAAGAACTAGAGGAAAGTTTTATGTTTCATCGTTGCTAAACTGTACCCTGACTGGTTTGTCTCCTCCCTGGGACACTTCGTAAAGGGGTGTCCAGTTGCATACAGATGAGCTTTGGGTCTCCACTGTGCACTCTTCCTCATTCTGAATGATGTTTTTTGTTTGTTTTGGGATGTCTGATACCTGATCCCTTCGACAACTTGTGGTCACACAGACTGGTGTGCTTCTTCCATGTGGACTTTATTGCTTCTGAGAGAGCTGGCCACTTGTTTACCTTCAAACCTTTAAGACCCTTGACGCTATATATTTTATTAGCTGGGCACCATCAGCTTTCTTCATCACATTTGCTTATGCACACATTTGTATTCAGTGATCGTGTCGGGAATGTGTGCATCATGGAATGCCAATTTAATAGAACAAAGTGTTCTTGCATTGAGTAAGTACTTGAGTGGAGGCCCAACGTCCATCTGCTGCCTTAATACTAAACCTATAAATATATGCATGTAGATCTATTTCCCCACCATCCTATATAAATATATTTACATATGTGCATACCTATATTTAGACCTCTATAACTGCCCTTTGCCTCCTAGTTCTTTCCTCTATTTCCTTTTACTTTCCTCCTGTCCCACTATCATACTCAGCCTTCATTTGGGTTTTAGTAATTTCTCTCGGTTACATAGCCCATAGAATCCCTACCAGGTCTGTCACATTCTCCTTGCCACTAATTTTGGATCACTTGCTACTCCCTTGTCCCTGGGCTGGTTAACACCACCTCCTTTCCCCCACTTCCCCCTCTCCCATGTCCCCCTGGAATCATCGGTGCTGTTGTTTTCTCCTCCAGACTGTTCATCCAGCCTATCTTATCTAGATAGATCGTCAGAGATAAAAATATGCACCAAAAAACAAGGCATAGCAAGACAAAGCGACAAAAGAGAACACAACGATGACGACAAAAATGAAAACCAATGACCCGGAAAAGAATAAATTAAAAAAGAAAAAGAAAAGTTTTTTTTGTTTGTTTTTTTTTCTTTTTTAACATTTTATTAGGGGCTCATACAACTGTTATCCCAATCCATACACACATCAATTGTGTAAAGCACATTTGTACATCGTTTCTCAAAACATTTAAAGAAAAGTTTTTTAAAAGAAAGAAAAACATTGTAAATAGATCAAGGTCTGAGTTTTGACCTCTGAGTGTCCTCCAGTCAAGTCCGATGGGGTGCCACTCTCTGGCCCCAAAGTCTATCCTTTGTACTTCCTCCGGAGCTCCCTGCTCTGCTCCCCCACATTGCTCTGCTGCACGCCTTTAGTGTTTGGCCTCTAAGTCACGGGGTCAGACCGGGCCAATCCCGACACTGAGTCTCCAGTGTTGTCCCCCATAGGGCCCTGGGCTAGCAAGGGGCGGCATGTCTCATAGTGGAATCAGCCATATGGGCCACTCTGTGCATTGGCTGTTCGGAGTGGGGATAGCGTCTTCCAGGTCTGGTGGGCCAGGATGTGCCCCACTCTCTCTTCCTCTCCGTTCATTTGCTCCCGTGTGCTAAGATCAGACATGTCTCTCTCCCTGAGCTGCAGCTTCAGGGCCCTCCTCTAAAGTAAATTCTTCTGGGGGGAGGGGCAGTTGTCCACCTACTAGTATGGGGACCGAGCCCGCAGGCCCTTCCACTGGCTCCTCTCTCCATGCCGGCACACCGCACTCGCATCCTGGAACACCGGATTTAAGTCTGGTCCCGCTTTCCCTGCGGAGACCCAAACAATACCCTCCCCTTGGGTGGGTCAGCGCTGGGCACGGTTTGAGAGAAAAGAGAAAAAAGAGAGGCTTTTTCTTGTTTGCGACCTCAGGAGTTCTTTAGAGCTCCTTGATGGCACTTGGTCTTCCTCCAAAGTATATTTCTCTGTCTTTCTGATCTTTTTATAAGAAAGAGGTTATTAAGTTTAGGGTACGCCCTATTATGACACCATCGTATTAGCATAACAAAGAAAAGTTTCATTTTAAACAAGATCATAGATGGCTAACATGGTAAGACATCTGTTTTGGGAAGCAGCTCCGCCCATAGCATGAGAGAACACATTATATTGTATATAGAACTAATTATTGGGTTTTTACAGCACAAAGTAAACATTTGTAACATTCATTACAATTAAGTTTTCACTTAAAGGTGGCCCTCCCCGACAAAAATATGGTATACATCTCAAACTCTTGGTTATTTTGTCTTTGATATGAGGAAGGCTTAATGTGGGGCGTGTCTTGGGTACATCTCCTTTAACCTGTAAAATTGACTGAACCCACGCGAAGCAGAGATGGAGGAAGAGAGAATTGTCAAGACACATGAAGGCTGTCCTTGAGCAGCTGCTCAGAAATACAAAGTCCGTCTTTCAGAGTCAAAAGACAGAGCCAGGTTACCCCTCAAGTTAGCGATCTGAATTGGGCATTCTAGTCCCTCAGCTAAGGAAAAATAGATTTCTGTTCGTTAACGTCACTCGGTTGTGATATTGTTTGTTATTTGCAGTAATATTTAGCATCCATGTAAGATGTGAAGAGTTTGACATCGGAATTGCAGGAAGGATTATTCACAACTTGTGATATGGGTATGATACAATCTTGCTTGTTGAAAGTAAAGACGACCTAAGGCCACCTGCTGATCAAGATGAAGGATTGCAGCTTTCAGTATGGATTGCAACTCAATGTAAAGAAAACGAAAACCCTCACAACCGGCCTATAGGTAACCTCGTGTTAAATGATGGAAAGATTGAAGATGGCAAGGGTTTTATCTTGCTTGGATCCTGAATCAATGCTCTTGGAAGCAGAAGTCAAGAGATCAAAAGATGTGTCGCGTTGGGTCAGTCTGCTGCCCAAGACTTCTTTAGAGTGTTGACAAACAAACATGTTACTTTGAGGACTAAGGTGCACCGGAGCCAAGTCATGTATTTTCACTGGTCTCATCTGCATGTGAAATTTGACTATTGAATAAGGAAAACTGAAGAATCGTGCTGATGCCTAATATCGAAAGTCCCTGAGACTGCCAAAAGAACAAACAAATCTGTCTTGGAAGTTCAGTCAGAGTGCTCCAGGCTCTGTCTTACCTGCTTTGGACACGGTATCAGGAGAGGCGGGAACCTGAGGAAGGACATCATGCTTGGTAAAGTGAAGGGGCAGTGAAACAGAGGAAGACCCTCAAGATTGGCACAGTAGCTGCAACAATGAGCTCAGGCATCAGAGCAATGGTGATGGTGCAGGACTAAGCAGTTCTGACCTACACAGGGTTAGTATGAGGAGGAACTGACGGGACAACGTGTAACAAGAGCAACAACCGATTTTGCTGTTTTCAGCCTCTGGTTTTGTCCTATTAACCAAAATCTACCAAATCCAGCAAAGTGGAAGTTTAATCACCTTCAAATGGAATCTCTCCTCTTTGCTTAAGTCTTTCCCCTCCCCCAAGAATTCCTATGACATGAATTTTGATAAATTTCATATTGAACCCGGTATCTCTGGAACTCTGTGCTACATTCTGTGCTACAGAGGAATTGTTGTTCCTACGTTAATTCTTGTTCAAAAGTATCACTTCCTTTGTGTTAAATTTGCTGTTTCAATTATTGGTTGAGCTTTCGCTACAATGATTTTGTTTTCCATTTTGTGGATTTTGCTTCACTTCTTTTTTAATATCCATTAACATTTTCACATCTGAATTTTAGTAATATAATTTCTTGGAAAAATTAATCGTTTTATTGGGGGGCTCTTACAAATCTTATAACAATCCACCATCCAGTTGTATTAAACACACTTGTACATATGTTGTCATCCACATTTCCAAAATATAATTTCTTAAAATATTGTAGTGATATTAGACATAAGAGTGTTCAACTTGTTATCTAAGCTGTTTCAAGGCTATATTATTACTGTGCATTGAATCTAATAATTCTATGTCTTGATGTTTAATATTTAGATTTATTTTTAATTGGGAGTTAGTCTCTGATTATATAATTTCTTATTTGAGAAACTTCTCTTTTTTTAAACAAATTCTATGGGAAGAAATATTTACCTTTTATTTTATTTTTTATACAGTTTCATTTATACATAATCCAAATGTCATACAATTTGATATTTAATCATATCAAGAAATGTTATGTAATTGTTATCATAATCAGTTTTAGATCATGTTCTCTTTTCTTGTACTCCTTTACCCTCAAACTCTCCTGCCATCCTCCCAAGGAACCATTAATATTATCCTGGAATTCATACACAGAAAAACATACAAAACAGAGAGTCTAAAGAGTGGACAACATTAGCAAAATAAAAGAGAAAAACTCCAGTTGGAAAGAGAACACAAAATATTAAAAACTAGAAAAACTTTAAAAATGGTTCAAAAGAGAGATTTTATCAAGGTGCTAGATTTTCACCTGGTTATATCTGTTATAATTCACTTTCCAATGGTTTACCTATGATAGAAGGTTCTTCATGTCCCTTGTCTATGTACAGAGGGTATACACATCTAAAAGTTCTATATGTTAAAAAAAAAAAAAGGAAAGGGCAATACATATGGAGCATCTTCCTTTATCATAGATTAATAATCTGTTCGACTACAAGTATTTTGTTATTTTGTGATGCTTCTGCCAATACCCCTAAGTAGATCACACCCCCAAAATCAGTGTTTACTTTATTTTCTACAGCATTAAGATATAAAATATCAACTACAAACTGAGATGATGCTTAAATTCATAGGAAATTTTCTTAGTTCCCCTTCCAGATAGAGACAAGAAGAACAAAATATTTCTTTGAGAAGGTCCACGATTCATTTTCTTCACCCTTCAATTTAGGATATAACTAAAATTCTCTGGATAATAGCTTTTATCTTAAAGTGCCTCATTTAAAAAGTTCCCACCTTCTGGATCAAAGTTTTTCCTTAATGTCCATCAAGGATCGGAACATGCAAAGTATCTAGGCTTTTCCACTTGAGCACTATTGACATTTCAAGATGGATAATTGTTTGTGGTGTGCAGCGGTCTTACGCATTGTCGGATAGTTAGCAAAGCCTGTGACCTCCACCCTGGCTCTGTTGGATGGCTAAGCACAAGGTTGGCAATTTAAACTCACCATCCATTCCTTGGAGAATGATGAGCCTCTCTGCTCTGATGAAGATCGACTGTGTCAGAAATCCTTTATAAAGTCCTAAAAGTTTGTGCTTCTGTTTCTTGGTGTGAGTAAGATAATGCCAATGTAAAGGTTTTATACATTGCATGATGATATTTGGTGGTGTGCACAAAATAGGCTACCTGAGCCCGGGCTTCTGGGTGCATTCTGAGGACCCAGGTCAGGTGCCTCAGACACTGATTCCTGCCTCTTTAAGGCACACAGCATGCTTCAGAGGCTGCATCAGTGAGATCCACTGAGGAAACTCCATTGAGCAAACCGGACTCTACCTCAGACACACGTATAACCAGAGGACTTTGTAGGAAAATGCATGGTGTCTGAGGAAGAGGCAGCCAGCTGTATCAAGACTGTGGAACTGTCGGTAGGCAGACAAATGATGGCCCTACGTGCTTTATTAAGATTCTGGCAAACCTGGAACTGACATTCTCAATGATTATTATTGTAAATTTCCCTGACAATTAACCCCCATTGTTTGTATAAATAGCGTCCAGCCATGAAAAGATTGATTCTGTACAAGTGAATAATTCACATACTGTGATATGGAGCACTTACATGGTATACGCTACCTTGGCCCAATCATCCTCTCTCAATAGGCCTTTAAACAAGGGCTAATCAAAGACAATATTAATGGAAAATGGTTATGCCACAGGGGGATGATCGATAAGACTATCTACCATCAATTAACCAGGATGTTTAGAAAGGGAGCCAAAGACGGATAAAAGCAAACAAACACATAGATCCAGGAATGGGTTTGGGGCTCCCACTAAATCCTAGCTCCAACTTAAGAACAATTAGTTCTTCCATCATGGCCCTGCTATGTACTTGCCCTCAGGAAGGGAACACAGAAGATGTGGGTGCTCTAGCAAAATATGGTGAAGAAATTAGATGGTGCCAGGCTATCAGATAAAATAGTGTCTGGGTTCTTAAAGGCTTGTCCCCAAAGAAGCAGCCATTTAAGTGAGATGTCCACTAAGGCCACATGCAAGATGTACACCAACATCAGTGACCAAAGGATTGTAAATCATATACTCTGAGGTCAAAGGAGGGATTAGTATCAAAGCCTAAATGGTGAGGCTCCAATTTGCAGAGGACTGTAGATGACAGTGGGAGCCTAAGATACATTTGTGGGAATTGCATAGGAAATAAGCCTCCGCTGATCTCCCTCTATCCGTACTCAGGGGTGGGAGGAAAGGGGTTAGCATACAGCGTTCAATGGAGAGATCAGGATAGAAGATCAAAGGGATAAACCTAACTTGAACATTTAAAATGCTGTCATTGATTCCCCCTCTGATGCATGCTGGACCTAATCTGCTTTTCAACACTTTCTGTATTGGGTTTTTGTTTTTGTTTTTTTGCTTGGTTCATGATAGGGTTTATATCAAACATGTTGTGCTATTGGGGGTCACCCTCTTGAACTTGTGTTACTTGTTTTTCTGTTTTTCAGTATATGAAACCAAGGATGGATGAACCTATAAAGACAGCAAGTAGAAAAGGATTTCAATGGGAGGAAGGGGAGGTACAATGGGGGAGGGGAGGGCAAGGTCAAAGGGAGCCGATGTCAAGAAGTTCAGGAGGGAGGGAAAAGAATGTTAGGAAACTGATGTAGTAGCAATTGTACAATACTGCTTGACGTGACTGAAATGTGCAATGATATGATATATGTAGTAACTGCCAATTAATAATTTTTTTAAAATATAGAGATGACATTTGTATATATATTTTAAACTAGAATAGTCTTTACAATGATAAGCTATCAGACAAATCATAGATGAAATTATGAAAAATGCAGAGGTTGGTCTTGTTTTTGCTTTCCCTCCCTAATTCACAGGGGCAAGTCAGAGATAGAATGTAAATGAAAAGGTTGATTCCAAATTCCAAGCACCAAGCTTTTCTGTCTCTGCCCAGCAGAGGGCTAGCTAGGTAAAAATCCACTCAAATACAACCCATATGCTACCTTTAAAGTTTCCTGGCATTAGCTGGGTCAGCCACAGAAACATAGGCTTTAAGTCTTTGTCTATTCCAATTCCTTTAAAAGATCACTGCTATTTTAGAATTCTGCTGTAAACCTATTTCAGTTACTTTGACATGATTCTGGCTTGTACCGCTAAAGTATTTCAGGATAATTATAGCAGCATCATACTCTGTTATTTGTCAGGAGGGAGAAAATACATCAGCCCATATCATTTTTCAGACTATTTGTAGATCAGGCAGTGACTGCAAGGAGGCAGCATGAATTATCTGCAAATTTCTTTGAATTATTCAGTACCTATCATGCATGATTCTAATTGTTTCAAAGGCATCTCAGTTAAAAATAAGTGGCTTTAGTGCGAAGATCCTGCCCGAGTTTTCAAAAACATGCAGCAAATTTATATCACCACTGAATTGTAGAAGAAAAGCCCATCTTTATTGACAATATGTTACACACACACACACACACACACACACACACACACACACGGAATGTGAAGGTGTTTGTACATACATAGGAGAGTAAGTCACAAAGCATTGCTTCTAGGATTTCAGTTCATGAATGCCCAACTTTCGTCCAAACGTGTGTCTCTACCCAGTGTGCAGCTGCAGACACGATTTCTCAGTATTTCACTTGCCTGAGTGTCAGTACATTCTCCAAACCAAGTTCACTGCCACCGAGGCGATTCCAACCCATGGAGACCCTCTAGGATTGAGAGGAACCGCCCCTATGGGTTTCTGAAACATTCCCTCTTTACAGGAGTAAAAGTGCCACCTTGCTCTCCTGGAGAGGCTGGTGTTTGGGAACTGCAGGTGGGTTTGAACTACTGACCTTGCCATTGGTATAGCGGTGCCTTAAGAAAAAGGTCTATTCCAAACAGAAGCTTCTTGGGGGATGTGCTGAGCCAGATAACTTCAAGGCAGAGAGGTCAGCTCTGAAGGTTAGGGTGATTATTTGGTTTTTTTGCAGGGGTGGGGAGGGTCGATCCAAAGGGTAATCTTGAGCGATTTTCTCAAAGAACTTAGACTGAGTGCTGGGGTTTATTAGGAAAAAGTGTTACGAAAAAAATTTTTAAAAATGCATTGTTAGGAAAAAGGACAAGTAAGTTGTGCCTACTTTTTTAAACATCTCGGCAAAGCACCTGCTCATGCTCTGAGGGCTGTCCTATGAGAATTTTATTATGAAACCTTGCCTTTCGGTCTTAATCTTGCCCCTTCAGACTTCTTTTTGTTCCCCAAACTCCAAATATATTAAGATAGAACACACACCATTTGAATCCCTCCAGGGAAGCAGTGCTGTCATTCTAATGTTACAATTTCAACATACTCTTACATTCACACACACACACACACACACACACACACTCACACACACACACACAAGGGTAAGTAAAAATTATTGCTACAAAGTTATAGAAAGCTATCAAAATGTGAAGCTATTTTTTTTCTCAACATAGCCTCCTTCACGTGTTTCCATCTCTAAACCTTCTCTGAAGAATTTCTGTATTCTTCCATTTACACCACCGCAAAATTATTAGAGTAACATTAAGATACCTTGGTATCAGTGTAAGCAGCAGGAGACTCAACGTCAGGACAACTGGGGAGATGGGCGGTACCCTGGGGCAAGGTGATGAAATGGGTAAGAGAAAGCTTTGAGCTCCCCCTAGAGGTTGGTTTCTGCAGGTGTTCTGTTTCTTGTAAACGTGGACCGTTAGGGGAAGGTTTCTTCTCTCTCTCTCCCTCTCATTCCACTCAATATAGGAATATCAGGGGCAGGGGAGAAGAAACCCTTTCCTCATAGTATTTAATTCCTTTAAATTGTCTCTTAAAGTCAATCTGGGAAAAAGAGCATATTCGACAAGACTTCTGAGAACTCATTAAGTTTACAGAAAACATGAAAATATCGGGTCATTACCTGAATAAATTCATCCATATTCGTACTGTCTATTAGGGTAAGCAGCTACCTAACTCATTTTCCTGTCTCTAACCATGTTAACTCTGTGTTCAGCCAGGATTACCAGCTCATCATATGAAATGTGCACCAGACAATAGCAGCTCATGCCGGTAATATCAAATGACAGACTTTTTTTGGTAATTACACAAAACTTTTAAAACTCTTCTTTATTAATTCAATAATCTAGGATCTTATTAACTCAATCATTTAGAGTAAGTCAATTATAATAAAGTGCTTATACCTCCTCTTGACAGCAAAATTGCCTTCAGTATGAAATCCTTAACATAAAGGAAGCATTCTTCCAACTGAACCAACAAGCAGCATCATGATGAAGGGGTGAAATATTTAAATTGTCCAGGATTCCATGGTACTTGGATCTACAATCCACATTCAAGAAATCAAACGATGGATTGCATCGGGCAAATCTGTTGCACAAGATCCCTTTGAAGTGTTAAAAGAAAAGCCATTACGTTGAGGACTAAGAGGTGCCTAACCCACATCATAGTATTTGCATTTGTCTCATCTGCATGCATAAGCTGGATGGTGAACAAGTAAGACTGAAGAAGAATGGATGGATCTGAATTATGGTTGAGGGAAGACTATTGAACATACCGTGGACTTTCAGAAAAACAAACAAATCTGTCTTGGAAGAAGTACAGCCCTGAGGAGAGAGAAAACTCCACTTTACTTGCTTTGGACTTGTGACCGGGAGGACAAGTGTTGGGAGAAGGGCATCTTGTTTAATAAAGTAGCTGGTCGTCAAAGGAAGAGAGAAGAATACTTACTCTCTATGAGATGGATTGGCACAGTAAGTTCAGGAATGGGCTCCGACCAGGCAATGATTTTCAGGACGACACCAGGCCAGGCAGTGCTTCATTGGGTCACTGAAGTGGAAACTTACTAGATGCCACTTTACAGCAATCATTGCCAAGTATTTAAGAAGCATCTTTCTCTTCTCATTTTCCTCCCACTCTCTCCAAGGCACAGGAGAGCTGATTCTGGTTGAGTTTCTACCTACATCACTGAAACGAATGTTGCTCCTTACTCTTTATCACTTTTTTTTAAATCGTTTTATTAGGGACTCATACGACTCTTATCACCATACATACATACATACATCAATTGTGTAAAGCACATTTGTACATTCATTGCCCTCGTCATTCTCAAAACATTTGCTCTCCACTTAAGCCCCTGGCATCAGGTCCTGACCCTTCCCGCTCCCCCCTCCCTCATGAACCATTGATAATTTATAAATTATTATTTTGTCATATCTTTCCCTGTCTGATGTCTCCCTTCACCCACTTTTCCGTTGTCCATCGCCCAGTGAGGAGGTCACATATAGTTCCTTGTAATCGGTTCCCTCTTTCCAACCCACTCTCCCTCCACCCTCTCAGTATGGCCACTCACACCACTGGTCCTGAAGGGACCATCCGCCCTGGATTCCCTGTGTTTCCAGTTGCTATCTGTACCAGTGTACATCCTCTGGTCTAGCCAGACTTGCAAGGTAGAATTCGGATCATGATAGTGGGGATGGGGGAGGAAGCATTTAGGAACTCTAGGAAAGTTGTATTTTTCATCGTTGCTACATTGCACCCTGACTGGCTTGTCTCCTCCCCAAGACCCCTCTGCAAGGGGATCTCCAGTGGCCTATGAATGGGCTTTGAGTCTCTATTCCGCACTCCCCCCATCATTCACTATGGTAAGATTCTTTGTTCTGATGATGCCTCACTTTACGAAGTTCCACAGGCAAAAGTAAGGATGATTTGGAATACCAAGATATCATCAACATTGTTAGACAATGTAATCAGGATTCCAAAATAAAATCTGAGAACTGAAGCATCTTGAAATGTGCAGCATAAATTTCACAATAAAGCAGGAATATCACCAGAGGAAACAGTGATAATACCAGGTCTGAATTTATTGCTGCATCCCACAGAGCATAGTGCTATCTGGGGAAATGGGGCAAGTTTTTTTGTTTTATTTCCAGCTTTTCAACGATTTATTCATTCATCCTAGTTGTCTAAAATCTACCTCCTGTGAACTAAGAGCAATTTGCATTAACAGCACATCCAGAAGTGTTCCTATTATCTACTGCAGTAACATACCACCCTGAAATGTGTGGCTGAAAGCAAGAACTTGTTATTTTCTCTCAGGAGTCTGCCCAGTTGACTGGACTCCGCTGGATGCTTTTATTTGAGGTATGTAATGATAGGGCTGCCAGCTGGTGACCAAGGCTAGCCATCCCACCACTAAACGGAATAGATGAAGAGGTGAGTTTTGATGTGCACTCACCTGATGTTTACCAGAATACTCATATGCAGCTATGTCACGTAGCTTGGACTTAGCACAACATTGCAGCTAGATTCCAAGAATACTCCTAAGAACAAACATAATAGGCCCAGGAAAAAGCTAGGAAGCCTTTTATTACCTCACTTTGGAAATACAACTATATCACATTTACTGCAGAGAATAAATAGAGCAAATAAAAAAAATAAGAAATTCCAGCTCTTGCTGTGAGGAGCAGTATGAAGTTAATGGGAGGGAGAAATGAAGGGAAGACATCTTTGCAGACCATCAATCCTAAGAGGTTAATTGAGGCTTTATGATGTCCCTGTCTTTAAATTGTATTTTACTGCTATTGTACAGTAACTGACTCTTTACCGTGAATATAAATCAAATACTCAAAATTTACAGTGATGACACTTCCAAATTCTCACGTATTTCTGGAATTTCCCTTACTCTCATTAACACTCCATCTATATTTTTAATATCATCCGATCTCTCTTTCAATTTTACCCAATATTCTTATTGACCCTCTTTTAGATTTTTGTCTTTGTAGCATTCTCATTGTAAATTAGGTGGATTATTTCCAAGAGACATCCTATAGTCTGTTCACCAAATTTATAACAGGCAAATCTGCAAATAATTTCATGCTATTGCATTCCTCAAACAGATGCCCAAGTTAGCACCTCTTTATTTCTCTAACCCAGCAGGATTCAATGGTTCCTTTACTTCCAGCCCATGCTAGGGGTGTAATAGATGAGGGGAAAAGGAGTTTTCAGAAACCTGTAAAGAATAATATATTCTCCCTCCTATTTGGTCTTCTCCCCCAAACTTTCTTTTTACTCAACCTTTAATTTCACGGACCTTGAATACATTTAGTTACTGAGTTAGTTAATTGTGCCAGCCTGGCCGATAATCACATGTGGGGCTGGTTGAAAGGCGGAGGGATAAATGGGTGGTGAAGCCTCGCCTTTCTGGTTCT
>NW_022105908.1:13484135-13490848 GCF_000313985.2 Echinops telfairi | reverse complement strand
GGAGGCAAATGTGTTGACAATGATGAGGGCAACAAATGTGCATAGGTGCTTGACACAATGGATGGATGGATGGATGGATGGATGGATGGATGGATGGATGGATGGATTGTGATGAGAATTGTACAAGCCCTCAAGAAAATAATTTTTTAAAAAAAAGAAGAAAGACTCTCCCCTTCGCAATGCTCCTCTATTTCCTAGTGTCCTATTCTAGCAGCTGGTCCCGCTTACTGACATCAGCAAAGCAAATGAGGTAGACATGGTTCTGTTGGGAGCCATATAGTTTCATTGCTAAGTTTTAGAAGTCGGTTATCAGGTCTTTATTTCTAGTTTGTTCCCATCATGAAGCTCTGCTGAACTCTGGTCACCATGGGTGGTATCGTTTTCATATTTGGAATCCTGGTGGTATAGCTTTCAACAGCAGAGTAACATGCAATCTTCATAGGACAGCAAACTTGCAAAAGGAGGATGGTCTCTCAGTAGCCCCAAGGGAGATATCCCACAAATAGAGTTTGAGGGCAAGAGTTTCGTTCTCTAAATTACCTTCTTGTGGTAGAATTCCACCCATGATACACAGATTCTTAAGATTTAACAATATGCTTAAATATACTCAAGATGTAAGTGCTGATTTGTATCACCACCAGAGTCTCAACAAGCAAAAGCCTTGACTGATGCTTTTACTCAATATAGGTGCTAGCTTCCCTTGGCCTTTGATATAAATGAGAGAACTTATGGAACCTTGATAATCCTGGGAGAGGTGGAACTGTGTCCATATCGTTAATGCTGAACATTTTAGTAAAGGAGTACACCTCCACCTTATAATGTAATTTCTCACCGGTGTGACTTAAAAGCAGGAACATATGATTTCATAAACATACAATAAAATTGTATAGGTAGAAAATCTTGTTTGCCATAGAAGAATTAAAAAATAGTCCATGTCTTGGATAAATGCTTCACATCAACTGTACAATCCCCCAAGAGCTGCTATGGAAAGAAGCCCTCCAACTGCCCCCCTCTGGTCGTCTCTCTTACTCAAGATGAGTAGCAAAAGTCCCTACTACAGACCCCAAACTAGCCGTCCTGAACCACCATCGCCAGCTCCATTATCATCTACACTAGCATGGCTTTACTATTGCCTCTCTTCATTAACATAACTATTTCAGGAAACCCAGGCGAATGATCTGATTGTTCATTAAAGGGAATTTCAGACTTCCCATTAACCTTTCAGTAAGAAACATCAATACTCAGTTTATGCTACCTGACATGTTGAGCTCCTTACCGCAAAATCTCCATTTCCTGTTCCAAATAAGCCTAAACTGTTACATCATGACTGTTTCTAATCCCAATTGATTCCTCTTATTGAAATGTCCCCTGGTAAAGCAAACTTCTGATTCTCAATAAAATCTGGCCTTGTCATTCGTCCTCTGAGACACTACCAATTCTGTCAGGATGGTATTTTATCATCCCACAGGGAGCACTATATGAAAATTTGTCTCAACAGAAGATGCTGACGATATTTATGGAGCTTGCATTCCTGTGAAATTAGTGCCATGCTAACTCTGAAAATTCTCCCAGAAAGAAGGTAATGAAGATGGAGTCGGGGTACAGATATAAAATCAGAAGTTCAAAAATATAGCAACTATTTTTTCTTTTCTCTTAGTCCATAGGCAATGTTTTTTTTTTAAGTGGCCCATATTTCAAATTCTGGCTTTAGACTTAGGACTCTCCAAGTTTATTTTGTGTGCAGGTAAAAATGTTGAATGTCACCTGAGCTCTATGATTCTGGAAAACAGATAGTTAAAGAAATTCCTCCAGCCTTTTCTGGAAGATGGTTGGCTGGAATAGCCTTCATGTTCTCCTCAGCTTAATTTAATTTCATCAGGCTTTTTCTTGACTTGAGGCCCCTGAACTTTCTCTCTCCTTGACCCTTCCAGAATCCAGCTAGATCAGGCCCCGTCCTATTGCTTAGCTTCCCCCTAATGACAGTGAGGAGTTTTCTAATAGCTCATTTTAGTCCTTAGAAACCTTACCAAATTCCACTTCAGTAATATTCAGTCTTAGAGTTTCTCTTCTATTGCAATAGTACCATAGTTCCTTTCTCTACTCCTTTTTCAATGACCCATTTGAATAAAGATATTTTTACTTGTTCTAGTATTTCTTTGCTAAGTGTATGAAAAACAATCTCCAGGCTGTTCCAGGTCATCACAGACAGAGAGAGAGAGAGAGAAGTTGACTCTGTTTTACTACCCACTCACATTGAAGCAAAGATCACACTTAGCACAACTCTAGAACAAATCCAACCCCTTAGCATGCTAAAAACAATCACTGTTGAAATAAGGATTTATTCCATGGGTAGATGGAGAAAAAAGTGTATAACACATAGGGGGGGCAATTAAAAATTCTTATTTGACATATCCATTCTTTTTCCTCAAAGTAGTTAAATTTGGGGGCGGGGGGGGGGAGAAGAGCTGGTACCAAGGGCTCAATAGAAAGTAAATGTCTAGAAGAGAATGAGGGCAACCTATGTACAAACAGGCCTGATGTAATTGATGTATGGATTGTGATAAGAGTTGTACGAGCCCCCAATAAATTTAACTGACCATCCTTCTTTTCCTGTCAGTTCTTTTTGACTGAATAAAAATATCTCTACAATAAAGAATTCCATTTCTTCCTAGATCAGAAGGGACCGTATGACAATTGTTTGTGTCTTATTGTTTTGGGCCTATCACTAAACAAAACAAAAGCCCTGAAATTAATTCAGACTCCACTCCCTTGGGATACACTTTTTGGACAACCTATTGTTACTCATGCCAAGTAAAGTCTGTATCACCTCTCATACCTCCCAGAATGATTTCATCAAGAACTCACCCCCAAATTTCACATAAACTTTTCATTGATATAATAATTTATAATAGAATACTATATTATAATACAGTAGGTTACCTATCACTACGAAATATATTTTAGTATCACCAGATCTCTGGAATTGAGTTTTGGCTAAATTCCAATTATACATTTACTGAAAGCTAAAGCAATGTTCTAGCACAGGAGGAACAAGTGTCTAATCCAGATGAAGCAGCAGAAGGCTACGGAAAAAGAAATCAATGACTTGGAAAATTAAAATGAGGATTAATTTCCACCAACAGCCTGATGTGTGTTTGCCTGTCTGTGTCTGTGTGCGGATGTATGGTAAGTGTGTGTGTGAAAGAGAGGCACAGAGAGAGATACACTTATTTTAAATATTGAAAAAGACTAACACCCTCATACAAGTTTCTCAGTAATTTACTTCCATTTACTTATTTTCACTTCTCCACATTAGTCAATGGCTGAATTCGAATTGCATTTAGGATATAAAATTGATCACAAAAGGTAATAATAGGCATGTTATATCAATAGAGATCAATGGAGATAGATATAAACATTTTTCAAATGTACCCTAAGACCCTGTGTTACTTAACTAAGAAAGATGCCAGGAATTTAGAGTAATTTGGGAAGTCAAAAGAACATTCAGTGGAGGGGAGAGATCGCTGGGCTTGGAGAGTGAAGAGATAGGTTGTGATGTTAGTTCTTTCAATGACTAATTGTGTAAGCCTGGCCTGATCTCTTCTCCAATTTACACTGCTATCCCTGCCCCTGGCAAATTGAGGAGGTTGAATTAAGGTGAGACTTAGCTCTGTTCTGCCTATGGACACACCGGGTTCCATAATTGTTCTAGAAAGTGGGACTGAGGCCAACATTCACTTTCGCGTTATGCAAACATACAGCCACCGTAGCTGAGATGTGCTGATTTAGGAACCCCTTAAGAATAATTTGGTGCGGCGGGAGTTTTTTTTTCTGTTGTGCTTGTTGCTGTTGCTCTTGCTGCTATTGTTCTGGGAAAGCAACTATTCTTTGCCGATTGTCACTGCTCTGAGGTGTGTGCATCAAATAATAGGCAGTTTTCAAGTCTCTTTGACAGGTGCAATTACATGCACCCAGACACCTACACAAATAAGCCTGATAAAGTCAGACATCTGTTTTCCTACACATGCTGTTTCCATCCCACGAGTCCCTCATGATATTCTTTTCTCTAATGGAGAGTGAGCAACAGCGAGCTCTCGGCAACTGGAACACCCAAATTAATCTTTAATCAGAACAGCTAGCTCCCATGCCTGCCCTTGGCAGTCCTGGGCCATAGGATGGCCCAAGGAGACCAGCGAAAATAGTGCAAAGCCAATGGGACTTAGGGGAGAACAAGCTGAGCATTAGCCCCAGGGTTAAGCCCTAAAAATGTAGGCCACCTCCCTTTGCCCTTCAAAGTCTCCTTGTATCTAATACGAGGAGGCTGAAAGTTCTAAGTAAGAATAAAGCCCTTGGGTCCCTGGGTGGTGCAAATGGTTAGCGTGAAGCTGTTAACCAAAAGGATTGCAGGCTCCAGGCCACCACCCAGACTTGGTGCTGACCTTCTGCAAAAGTACTCCCTGGATAACTTATTGAGAGATCATTGTTCTACTCTGACCCAACGGGACCCCACAAGTCAGACTCGACTCTATGACAAGTGGTAGAATTGCATCTCAGCCATTGCCTTTGTCCGGGTCATGACCATCTTCTCCAATCAGGCTGTGAACATGGAAGGAAGTCCAAAGGACAGGACAAGAATTATTTCCACAGATTTGAATTGAATTGTTTATAGATATTTCTTTTTTTCTTCTTTATACAATGCTGTTATAGATCAGCCCATGAATTTTATGCTATTATGCCTCCTAAATGCCTAATTAATAAGTACATTCCTATGATGAGTTTTATTTCATCAGTCGAAGCTCCCAAATAAAAATATTTCTTTCTTTCTTTCATGATCAAAATACTGATTGTCATAGTATCTACTGTTATATCAGAAATTACGCTGGCTACACATTGTATCATCATTTGACAGTAAAACTCAACATCAGAACCATTCTATATAAGTGGAAGAATCACAAGAGATTACCATATGAGATGCTTTAAAAATATGCCTGCTAAAGTGTGATTTTTAATATGCTTATTTATTTAATGATGCACGGTAATCATATTGTATTATAGTAGTATTTTATTGTAGTCGGTATTAGGTAGGCAGCAGTGAACAAAGCTGATATGTCCCTGCAACATGACATTAGACCAATCAGCACACAAAGAAATGAATACTTTTAATTTCGGCTATACCTATAGCAATAGTCAAAATTAATGAGCCCATACTGAGCATCTTCTGGATACCAGGCACTGAGAAGTAGACAATAGAACTCAGACCAGCATCCAAATATTAAAACTCAATTAGAGATATTTTGTTGTTATTATTAGGTATCATTGAGTTAACTCCAATCCACAGTGATCACAAACCCAACAGAATGACACACTGCCCAGTCCGGTGTTACCCTCCCAATAGTGGTTATATCTGAGCACATCATTGCTGCTACGCTGTCAATCCATCTCATTGATGGGCCTCCTCTTTTCTGCTGACCTACTGCTTCACCAAGAATCATGTCCTCTCCCAGGGCCTGGTTCCTCCTGCTTCTCTGTCCAAAATATGTGAAATGAACTATTGTCCACATGACTCTCAAGGAGCATTCTGGCTATACCTCATTAGAACACGATTTGATTGTTCTGGCAGTGCGTGATGTATTCAATGTTCTTTACTAACTCGGTGCAAATGCTTCGATTCTTCTTTAGTCATCCTGATTCACTGTCCAGATTCCAGCTGTAAAAATGCTTGGACTTGGGTCAGGGATACCAAAGTGCCAACTTTGCTTTTAGCATGTTAAAGAGATCTTTTGCAATACCTTGATTTCTTGACTGATCTTTTAATGAGTGTTGATTGTGGAACCAACTCTTTTCTCCATTTATCATGTTATTGTTTCTTGGTCTAATTGTGAGGATTTTTCTTCACATTGAGTTGTAATCCATACTGAAGGCTGTCTCTGATCTTCATGCGCAGGTGCTTCAAGTCCTCGCTGCTTTTAGCTAGCAAGATTGTATCATAGGCATAATACAAACTGTTAGTGGGATTTCTCTTAATCCTGATGCCATGTTCTTTTACATTTGGTCTAGCTCCTAGGATGATTTGCTCAAGATAAAATATAGGAACATAGAGCTAAATATTTTTAAAATTTTAATGCATAGAGAAATTGAAGACTATGTCCAAATACATATATAGTATCTGAAAGCCTGGCTATCTTGAAGTTTTCTAGAGAAACAGAGCCAGTGATAGACATGTAAGCAACACAACATTATGCTAGGGCCAGGGTTTTGCAAAGTTTTTATTTTGTTCATTTAATTCTAATTAATTAAGTAATGCATTTACCCTAATGTTTTAGAAGATCCTAAACCCAGACTCTTAAAACATTGGATTATGGGTGATGCACAAGTAGGGGAAACGGATGGAATGGGTCTAAGGGCTAGCTCATGGATTTTGTCCAGCGGCAGATGAGCGAAACGATGGGCAGAGCTGGGAGTGCGACACTCTCGCCCCAAGTGTGTCCCAGTGCTCTGCTTCAGCAGCAGGCTCCTCAGCTGTCACTCACTCCTCTAGGCTCCACCAGTCATCTCAGTTGCAGCAACAATGTCAACAGGAAGTCAAGGACAACCCAAAGTGGGCTTCCATAACGTTTTGATTTTACATGGCATTCACACACGCTCCAAATCCCATAATATCTTATTCCACAGACTGTGTGCTAGATGGTAGTGGATGAACACTTGTATATATA
>NW_022105908.1:13427864-13484035 GCF_000313985.2 Echinops telfairi | reverse complement strand
GTGTGTGTGTGTGCGCGCGCGCGCACGCTCCTGAAGGCTTGTATTCTGAAATTCATGTCAGGAAATGCAAAGAATGGAGAATAAGAATGTTCTAGCAAAATGTCTGTTTATAGTCTTGAGGCTTCAAACGCACTAGGGGAACTTCCTTTTGGCTCCCAAGGTCTTCAACTAATTGATTGAGGCATCTGCACATTATTGAAGGTGACCTGCTAACTGATTTAATCCCATGTAACAACCTTATGGCAAAACCAGTGTTTTACAAAATAACGGGCCTTATAACCTAACTCAATTGATGTGTAATCATCACACTGGCCTGTTACTAGATCTCCTTTCTATTTTATCACATATGCTACACTTCCTATATTTAATATTTCATGAGGTATAAGAATCTGAGAATTTATTGATAAATGAAAGGTGAAGAAAATAAGTAGCCTGTGTTATACGTTAAAGAAGAACTATTCAACACAAGCATATAATGGATGAAGTGATGTTAAAGTTAACAAGGTGACATACAATTGGAAAAAGGCAAGTTGGTCGATCTTGAAATAAAAGTGATTTCCGTAAAGTAAAAAACGAGGAAGCCAAATTTCAAGCACAGGACTCAGCAGGTGAAAATGTGCTGGGACTATATATTTTTTTGATGGGTGAGAATAGATTTTTAATGATGGAATGAAAATGACTCAAATTAGAGCTTAAAGTTCTTCTTCTTCTTCCTTCTCCTTCTTCTCCTTCTTCTTCTTCTTCTTCTGAGCAACAACTGCTGGAGGTGCCCCTGGGAAGGGGGGTTCTGGCTAGCTTGTGGAGGAACCTACAAAATGATGAGACTCTAAACAGTAAAGAATCATCGTGGATTTGAGAACGTTATTTGGATTAGATATTTATTTTCAGTTATCTTATATTTAGATATTTAGTTAGATGATTATTTAGAAAATTCTCCTAACCAAACGAACTGCCATCAAGTCAGTACTGAGTTTATAGGGCAGAGTAGAACTGCTCCTTTCTTTCTTTCTTTAATACTTTTATTATGGTCTCTTACATCTCTTATCACAATCCAGACTTTCCTCCTGTGTGTCAAGCGCATTTGCACATATGCCATCATGATCATTTTCATGTCTGGACATCACAGCATTGAAAGTGCGGTGACACGTGTTTTCTGCCTAGACCACTTTTGTGGTTTCTTTTGAAGTCACCTTTCAAGATGTGATTTGTCAGGCGATAGCATTCGCTTCCCACTTGAGCACCTGATATCCGCTCCCGATTTCTTCCCCCTCCCTCCCACACCTGCTCTCCCTCACGAACCCTTGATAAGTTATAGATAACTTTTTCCATATTTTACATCGTTGCTCCTGTGGGTTTTGAAGAAAGACTGCAACTCTTTACAGGAGCAGAAAGCATTATCCTCTCCCTAGGAGCAGCTGGTAGCTTCAAACTGCTGACCTCATGCTTTGGAGCCCAATGCACAACCCATTATGAAACCATAGCTCCTTTTAGGTAATCCTTGAAATAAACAAACAAACTATATATATATATGGTTTGTTTGTTTATTTATATATATATAAATAAACATATAAATAAACATATAAATAAAAATATATACATATTTTTTTAAGAATTTGGAAGTAGAGAGAGAACAGTGCTTAAGTACCATGACTGGATATTATAAGACAGCTGGATTGGCCTAACTTAATTTGAGAGAATCCCATAAAAAAGGAGGAAATAGTTGAAAAAATTGTGAAACCCGAGTACGCTGATAATGTGAAAGGATGCAGTCAAAGATGATCGCAATAACTGAGGCAGATCGGCAGGTACTGTACACGTGTCTTAGAACAGAGAAGTTCAAGGAATTGTTGTTGGCAGCCAGGGAGCAGACGCGGACTTACATGGTGACTTGATGTGCCACAGAATGACCTACCGCCTGGTCTATGCCTTCCTCAAAATTGCTAGTAAGTTTGAGCCATCGCTCCAACTTTTTATCAGATTAGCTCATGTAGAGTCCTCTCATTTTCACGAATCCTCTAGCTTACCCCGTGTGATGCCCTGATGCCGTGTCCAAAGGAACCAAGACAAAGTACTGCCAAACTCATTTCTAAGAAGGCTGACTGTACTTCCTTCAGGACTAATAGTTATTTGTAAAATTTCTACTGGTTCCTTTTTTTTGAAATAGTTCACAGGCACTTCTCCCTAGTCAGTTTAGTCCAGAAGCTCAGCTGAAACTTGTCCACCGACTATAACCCTATTAGCATGTGCCCCACCAGGACTGTGGCTCTCAGCTACATAGTAACTCACAAGTCCCCAAAATGCAACAAACGGGCAGATCAGACAAATTTAAAATTAAGAAGACGGGGCCATTCTTGAATATACATTAAACATGAAACTATAGCAGAGATACCAAGCGATTTAGTACTTGGTACTCAGGCAAGAAGTGACAATGATATATTTCTATTTGAAAATATAAACAAGTACATCATCATTTGATAATTGAGCTCCTCTATAACACTTATTTTCTTTGTATCCTATAGCTTTTAGAACACTTCCTAGCTCATGGTAGAAATGGACTAATGATTGTACATGGGGGAAAGAATAGATTCCTGCAATCTCTAAGGGAGAGTGTATAGGCTTACATGAGCAGAAAACTGAAACTTGATTTCTGTGGAAGGTATATATTTGAGGGATAGTAAGTAGCCCAGAAGCCACAAAGAAGAACTTCAAAAGGTGTTAGCCGTGTAAAGAGAGCGCAGCTCTAAGGAGTTTCAGGGGGTAGACAATTCTACGACAGAAAACGTGGAAAGTAAATGATAACTCTGCAGATATCAAAGGCAAAGGGGCGAGAAAATAGACCACAGCCTTTGGTCTAAGGGCACTTTTGTGGCTCCCTGAAAGCCAAGGATTTTAATTTTAAAAAGTGTGGAAGTTAGAATGCGAAGGATTTCACAGAGTGAAATATGAGGATGCAGAAACAGTAGGTAGGAAGCCTTTCACATCTAGATGTCAAGAGGTGAAAGAAGAAAGATACAGCGATGACAATCTGAGGGGTACAGACGGGAACGGGAAACGCAGGGAATCTAGGACAGATAACCCCTCAGGACCAGGGGTGACAGGGGCGATACCAGGAGGGAAGAGGGGGAATTGATCACAGGGATCTACATATAACCTCCTTTCTGGGGGATGGGCAGCAGAGGGGTAGGTGAAGGGAGACGCCGGGCAGTGTAAGATAAGATATAATAATAATTTATAAATTATTAAGGGTTCATGGGGGAGGAGGGAGGAGGAGGGGAAAAAAGGAAAATAAGCTGATTCCGGGAATCCAAGAGGAAAGGGAATTTTGGGAATGATGAGGGCAACAAATGTATAGGTGTGCTTTATACAGTTGATCTATGTATTGTGATGAATTGTATGAGCCCCAATAAAATTATTTTTTAAAAAGGAAATTAATGGGATTTCAGTATGTCAATAGACAGGAAAAGAGATAGTATTTTTCATACATCTCTTCACTCAACTTTAGTTAAAACTCTTCGTTTTCTGTTTCATTTGCTGTATATGTCATTACACTTCCAGCATTAGTTATTAAAGAAAATAGTTTTAAGTATGTTTTAGTATATGCTATCTTTATGCCAATTATTCTATTGGCATAGCAATCTACTTGAAGGGTTGAATTTATTCACTCTAATTCTATGGGATGGACTACATTAGAATAGGAGAATTTTATTTACTTTTAATAGAGACTTGGGAAACTGAAAATAAACATTTTTTTATTAAACAAAACTGGTTGGTTGTACCTGATGTTCATTATTGCATTAAATTTTTAAATCCTGCTTACAAACATGAATGGGATTAGTAGAACTGAGAAGCGTTATTTAAACTTTTGTTTCATTATTTGCCCATGAAACAGCCATGAATGCAAAGCGTGCTGGCAAATGTGGTGGGACTGAGAAAGACATTGAGATATTGTCTTTCAGCCTTCTGCATCTGTGACTAAGGGAATGGAGCATCTACTGCTAACGGTGTAAATGCCGCTGGCAGGATCACGAGCCTCACCTTGCTGATTGGAAAATCAGAAGGAAGATAATGTGACAGCTGTGTGTGTAAATTGTACCTGGATGCCTGACATGGAAAATGCTCAATAAATGGTGTCAGTAGCATTCCAATTGTACGTTATGCTGTTCTATTAAAATAGCTCAATTTTATTTTATTTTTCAGAATATCATCATTCTTTAATTACCCTATTTGAAGTTACACTTTAGCATAAGTAATACATTCATATAATTCAAAAGTCTAAACCATATAATTAAAAGACGAACACTGAGAAATCTAACTTCCACCCCACCTCTGTCCTTCAGAAGCAATCCCTTTTATAACTTTATTGTGTATTATTCCAGTGTTTTTTCAAAATTGATCTTATTTATTGTGTTGTTGTTGAGAACATGTACAATAAAACATACACTAATTCGAGGGTGTCTGTTTCTATAACTCAGTCACATTGATTATATGATTTGAGTCGTGTGTGACATGTTTGGCTGCTCATTACAAGGTCAGGTTTTTGAACCCCCAGCTGTTCCTTGGAAGAAACATGAGGCTTTTGGCTTCTGTGAAGCATTTCCAGCCTCGGAAATCCAATGGGTCAGTTGGACACTTTCCTTTATTGTCATTATGAGTTAGAACTGACCCAATGGCAGTGGGGTTTGGGTTGTTGCTGTTGAGAATATACATAGTAAAACATATACAAATGTAAAGGTTTCTACATGCAACATTTAGTGGCATTAATTATATTCTTCACACTGTGTACCCATTCTCACCCTCTGTTTCTGAATTGCTAACAAATTCACTGACCCCAAGGCTCTTATCTAATGTTTTGATTGTGTTGTCAATTTTATCCATATAGATAATTCTTAAAGGAGTATAATGCCAGAGGCAGACATTTCTCACTAGTTAGGTTAACCTAGTCCTGGTGGCACATTGGGCTATGAAGTGAGTTGCTAAACACAAGGCTAGTGGTTTGAAACCACCTGGTGCTCTGAAAGAAAAAGAGGAGACTCTCAATTTCTGTGAAGATTTAGCATATACTTTTGCCAGAATTTTAAAAAATAATAATTCTGTGAAAAAAATATATAGTCTTAGAAACTCAAAGGGGGTAGTTCTACTCTGTCTTTTGGGTTGCTTTGGGTAGGAGCTACCACGATGGCAGTGAGTCTGGTTTGAACTCAACTATATTGGTATTACAAAGACTTCACAAGATATTTTTTGGTTTAAGATTTAAAGATTACGTTCAGGTAATAGTTTCAGGTATTAAAGAATAAATTAATTATAATCATTCAGGGCTCCAGGAAGACTGGGTCCCAGAGAACTTGAAATGCTGCTGTCTTTCCCCCCTTTGGTCAAGATTCTCCTTTGGACTCTTTGATGACAATAGCCAGTAACAATGGTAGTTGGGCACTATCTAGTTCTCATCTCATGATAAAGGATGCAGTTGTTCATGGACACCATTAACCACACTTTTCATCTCCTCCTAGCACTGTCTATCCATTTTCTCCTGTTATTCCAGGAAAATAGAAACCAATTGTGCCTTGGATGACTACTTGCAAACTTTTAATACCACACTAGGGAACAGAACAGATGCATTACATATGCTCTGGTGACAAATAACTGGGATGTCCTTGAAATCAGGACCCCAAGAAATCAAATCCCATGAGATGTTTAAATGCACATGGGCAACCACGGCAGCTACATTTTATTTTTTTTGTCATTGTTGTAAACAAACTTCACATAACTTTTGACAATTCAGCTGTTTACAGGTTTCCAAGTTATTGGCAGCAATTTTAATGATCAGCTGTTTAACTTACCCTTAGTCAACAATATTCCTTTTGGATGAATCCTCCTTCCCTCCTTCTCCTCCACACTTGGTAATCACTATTAAAATTTTTCCTAGATACTTTGGCATTTTCTTTTCTTTTTATATACGTGATGTAAAAGAATTATCTTTTTATGATTTATTTATTTCACTCAATATAATGTCTTTCAGCTCTATTCATATATATCACGGCTTTATGTATTCTACTGGCTGATTAGGGTAAATTTTCATTGTATGCTTGTAACACATTTTGTAACCCATTATCACTATCTTTTCTTTTTTTTCTTAACAAGTCATTATATTGGGGGCTCTTACACCTCTTATAACAATCCATACGTCAGTTGTACTAAGCACATTTGTATATATATGTTGCCATCATTATTTTCAAAACATTTTTTTTCAACTTCAATCCTTGGTATCAACTCATCTTTTTTCCTTCCCTCCCCCACCTCCCATCCTCATGAACCCTTGATAAATTATTATTGTTTTCATATCTTACATCGTTTGCTGCCTCCCTTCACCCATCTGTTGTTTATCCCCACCGGGGGTGGGCTGGGGAGTTATGTTGATCCCCTTTCTCTCCCTTCTTCCCCCACCTTCCCCTTACCCTCATAGCATCGCTACCCCCATTACTGTTCCTGGGTGGGGGTGTTTAATTGGTCCTGGATTCCGTGTGTGGAGAGCTATTATTTGTACCAGTGTACAGTCTAGCCGGGCTCATAAGGCAGAACTGGGGTCATGATAGTTGGCTGGGTGGAAGCATTAAAGAATTTGAGGAATGTTGTATGTTTTCTTGGTGATATACTGCACTCTGGTTGACTGGTACTTTCCTTGTGACCCTTCTGTGGGAGGATTGTCCAACTGTCTTTGTTGCTTCCCTACTAGATGGCCGCTTGTTTAACTTCAAGCCTTTAGGACCCCAGACGCTATATCTTGTATTAGCCGGGCATCATCAGCTTTCTTCACCACATTTGCTTATGCACCCGCTTTGTCTTCAGCAATCATGTTGGGAAGGTGAGCATCACCAAATGTCAGGTTATTAGAATAAAGTGTTCCTTTGTTGAGGGAGGACTTGAGTGAGGCCCAATGTACTTCTTCTTCCTTAATACTTAACATATAAATATATGTATATAGGCCTATATGCCTATTGTTATATATTAATATATGGGCATTTAGGTTGTTTCTATCTTTTGATTGTTTTGTAGTGCTACAGTGGACATTGGAGTACACATTTTATTAGCATTTCTAAACATTTAATTTTATCATTTGTTGTTCAATAGGAGCCCTGGTGGTGTAATTGGGTTACAGATTGGCCTGCTAACCAGAAGGTCACCAGTTTGAAACCAGCAGAGTAAGATGAGACTTTCTTTCTACTTTTTACTCCAGTACTTTCTACTCCAGTCAAGGTTACAGTCTCAGAAGGGAACAAGGACAGTCCTACACTGACCTACAGTGTTGCTTTGAGTCAGAATTGACAAGATGGCAGTGAGTTTATTTTCTAATTGTTATTATTCAAAAATAAGCTCCATTTCTGAGTAGACTCATTTGATGTCATAAACACTGTAGACTTGTCCTCGGTTAAGTAAATAATGAAGGCGGGAGTGGGGAGGAGACACTAGAACTGATCGTGATTGCACAACTCATTTTTAAGGTAATTCAACCATGAGAGGAGGTTGAATACTCTAAGATAGATGTAATGGTGATTGTACAATTCCCTTTGATATAATTGAATGATTGATATGTAAATTAACTGTTTGCAAAAAAAATAAAACTGTTTGCCAAAATAAGTAATATCAACGTATCTATCTATGTTGATAATATCCATATTTTAATATCCATGTCAATACTGGAACATTTAGTTGTCTGTAAGCTGTCAAACTCTTTCCAGAGTAGTGATAATAAAAATTAATATTAACGGAGCCTTTAACATGTGGCAGATGTAATGGATGTTTCTCTATGTCTGTTATCACATTGAAATCTTACAAACTCCTATTAGATTGGTATTGTATGGATTATAGAGGAAATTGCGCACAAAAATAATGAGGAACTGAATCTGGCTAGGAATCTAAGTCGTTTAACTCTAAGATAACACTTTTAAACCAGTATGTGATTTAGGAAGCAAGATATGTAACTGACAAAGGCACTCTACCAATAGTACAACCACTTAAGACAAATATAACCAGCTAGTTCTCAAAATAAGTTATTTTAACATCTTTTCCTTGATATGTGTTTATTTTATATATATAGATATGTGTGTGTGTGTGTGTGTGTGTGTATCAGTGGGTGTATGTAAAAAGCATTTTGAAAATTGAAACTACTTAATCAAAATTACAGGGAGATTCAGTTAATGCTTAAATTAATTATTTTCTCCAGAAACTAATTCTTTGAATACTTAGATCAAAACTATTTTACAGAGAAAGACGCATGGGAGTTTCTTTTGTAAGTACAAGGTTCCTAACTAAGAGCTATTAAAGTAATATTTGAAATAATAAAAGTGTCTCACAATACCTAATGATTTAAAAATAATTTTACATCAATCCCATGGTAGCATTTTCGTTCATGTATCCATAGTCTGTAAAATGAAAATTACTTAAACAGATAATGTGCTTTTTTAAGTTTGAGTAGAGTGTCGTAGAAATATAGAATTATGTCAATAATCTATCCCAAGTAACAAGTTTACATTTTAATAATAATTTCTTTCTAAGAATAAATGCTCCCATTTCATTAGCCTTTCCTCATTTGCAAAAGTGTGGAGAAGAAATTAAGATGAGTAAAGAGATGCTAGGAAATATGTTCCAAATTGAAAACTAAAGTTAGGTTTTGTGCTTAAAAATTTATCAATTGATATATAAGTCATCTGAGTAAGAAAGATCAAAGAAGTATCAAAGCATTTGAATCATTGTGCTTCAAGAACATCGAAAGTACTATGAACTGCCAAAAGAACAAACAAATCTGTCTTGGAAGAAGTACAGCCAGAATGCTCCTTAGAGGCAAGGATGGTAAGACTTTGTCTCTTGGACTTTGGGCATGTGGTCAGGAGAGACCAGGCCCTGGAGAAAGGCATCATGCTTGGTAAAGTGGAGGGGCAGCAAAAAAGAATGCCCTTGACCAGATGGATGGACACAATGGCTGCAACGATGGGTTAAAACATACGGGTGATTGTGTTTAGTTAGTGTTTCATTCTGTTGCACATCGAGTGACTATGAATCAGAATGAGCTCAATGCCACCTGACAACAACATACGTTACCTCATGCTTTCATCAAGCGTTAGCATGGAAAGTCAAATTATAGGGGGAAAAAAGAACCTCCAATAGCTATCACTCTGGCAGTATGGAAGGAAGCCTGAAATTTCTGAGATACATTATTACACCCCAGAGTTGTGTAATGAGTCCCTGCTAAACACTTGCTTGTTTTCAGACGGCTTTTATTGATATGCTTTTTTTTAACACGAACTCTCTGGGATAGATAAAACTGTGACCGTTTTCAGAGGGGAAGCAGATTCTCAAAGGAGTTTCATGATAGTCCAAAAGCTATCCACAGATTGAGTTCTTGAACTAGGCTTCCTTCCCGAGTCTCCTAGTGCCCCGGCCAAAGCTCTGTGTCGTGGAGCGAGGAGCACTTGAGAAGATGTAGGGAAGAATTCAAGCCTTACCTCCATCATCTGGAGGGCGACTGCACACTTTAGACGAGTGTGCTTAAAATCTACAACAGTTCTTCGTTTTCAAGGCTTGCGTGGGCTTACATGAGCTAATGTTTAAGAAAGCACTTTTGCGTGTTGACATTTGATAGACATCTGAATGATGATGGTCTATTTATCAAAGGGAAGCTAGATTAGTATTGCTGCCCCTCTTGGAAGGCAAAGGAGGACAGGGCAACCTACATTACCGGAGAGGAGAGAGCCGTCATCATGTAAAAGAGGCTTCTATTTGCAGGCTACACAACATGGCACAAGACCAACTGAGGTTTGTCAGAAGGTAGACAGAAAAATTGACCTGATTAAAAGTTTCTGTGATAAATTTCAATAATCCCTTTGTTGGCCTTTGAGAAGCAAAAGAAAAGATTGTGTGTCTCTTGAAGTACTTTTGGCTAGTAAACTGGAGATCTTTATAGATGTTTCTCCTGGGTCTGAATCATCACCTTGTTGTGTTGTCCATGGTCTTGTCAGGCAAACATTGGACTGCTAACCTAGAGGATGGCTGTTGAACTAACTACTGGCTTCTCTGAGGGAGGAAAACGAGGCTGTCTGCTTCTGGGAAGATGTACAGCTCCAGACTTCCTACATGAATCGGAACTGACTCAGGAGCAATGGGTTTCTGGTTTGTGTGTTTGTTTGTTTGCAGTTTAGGGTAATCCATTGGAGGACGACCATGCAGGATTTTTCATATAGATTTCAACATCTAGTTGAGCTTATAAATGTGAGTCCAAAGTATATTTCATCCAACTGCCACGCTGCTAAACAATAGAACTAATAGAAGCGGTCCAGCACATCAGGAGTGTTGAAGAGTTCTGTACAAGAATGTCAAAGAGTTCTTGCGGGGACGATATCCTAGTAAGAGTTTCACAATTTGGAAAAAGGGACTATTCAGTTCTTAAATGTTTACCCAGAAACACAGACCTACGCATGCTTTATAACTGGAGGAAGCTAATCAAATTGCCCTATGCATGGTGAGCTTGTGGTCTTTTTGTTTGATTTTATATCAACTTCTGAAGTTACCAACTGATATAATATGTATATCCGGAGATATTCTACTGACCTACATAATCTGTATAAGATTTTTCCTGGCTTCAATGATTAGGATCAGATCTTCCATCAGCTAAGCAAACACTAGAATGATGATACCACTGGTTATTTGCAACTATCAAGTTAAATTAGTGATAAGTAAGTAGTAGGCCACCATGTCACTTTGATAACTAGGGTGGATATATTCCAAACCATGGCATTTTCTTTTTTGTTGTTGTTGTTGGTTTTTTGTTTGTTTGTTTGTTTTAAATCATTTTATTAGGGGCTCATGCAACTCATCCCAATCCATACACACATCAATTGTGTAAAGCTCATTTGTACATTCATTGCCCTCATCATTCTCAAAACATTTTCTCTCCACTTAAACCCCCGGCATTAGGTCCTCATTTTTCCCCTCCCTCCCCGCTCCCCCCTCCCTCACGAGCCCTTGATAGTTTATAAATTGTTATTTTGTCATATCTTGCCCTGTCCGACGTCTCCCTTCACCCACTTTTTGGTTGTCCGTCCCCCAGGGAGGAGGTCCCATATAGTTCCTTGTAATCGGTTCCCTCTTTCCTACCCACTCTCCCTCTACCCTCCCTGTTTTGCCACTCACACCACTACTTCTTATGTATATAAACATTGTCTAGTGTAAAAGAATGATAGAAGAATTGATGCATTCTAAAGATGACCTTGGCAAAGAATATTGACTATGCTGTGATGCCAAAGGACAAACAAGTGAGTCTTAGAAGAAACACAATGAGCATGCTTCTTAGAAGTTAGAATAACAACACAGACTTGCTTACTTTGGGCACATACACCTTCAGAATAGACCTATCACTAGAAAAAGGCATTGTGCTTGGGGAAGTAAATGGTCAGTCCATGTGAGGCTTTGGGGGTACTTCCTACTCAAGAACATCTTGAGAGTAAGTCTTTTGGGCCCAATTTCTTCTGGTGAGACCCGCATACATCTGATTAAAAGTGCTATAAAAAGGCTCAAACCTATAACACTGTACTTGTGTCACTGAAGACTGAGATAAAGCGTGGAGAGGATGGTGATGGGAGCCCGGTCAAACCACAGAACAAGTAGCAGCAGTGGGTGAGACCAGCCCACAGAGCGGAGCTGCTACCTTCAGCCATCAGGTCCTGAATGGGGCACAGCCGGGACCTGCGCAGGGTGATCCCTGAGCAAAGAGAACAGCTGTGTGGAGGCTGGTGGCCTCTCTTTGGCAGTAGCACACACCTTGACTGGACAAAGACCTGTAACCCCAGGCCTGAGAGGAGGCCGATCCCAAGAGCCAAGAAAGGCCGTGTTCGATGAGCAGAGAGAAGTGTCCGGCAGAGGCTTGGCCATACCTCATACAACGGTTGCCTGTAAAACAGTTCTGCTCTAAATCAGAGAGCTGTCAAAATTCAAGCCTACTACTGGCACTGGTCCGGGCTTGTCTCACAGCTGCTGATGGAGAGCTGGACCAGTTAACACAGAGGGGCAGACCCAGCTGCGAAAAGCCACAGAGGCGCAGACAAAGGGAGAGCCATCAAAGCTGCCCCGTCTCTGGCGTGAGCTGATGACACACACGCTGAGAAAGAAAGACAGACATCTGACCCACACCATGTCTGTCCAGTGACACAGAAATGGACATGAATGATTTGGAGATTGTTATCAAGTCCCCTTATAGGCATAAGTGGATTCCTCTTCTACTATTCTCAGTGGGCTGCTCATGGGGGTAGGGGTAACTAGCTCACGGAAACCTGTTCCTGTTGTTTACTGCCTACCTTTTATAGATACTAAAAATGATTCTAAATTGCCACACTTTGTCTTTGTGTGTTACCCAGTTTAGATTGTGGAATCCTCATCCTGGTAGTCTCAGGAATGCTTGGAATTTAGAGTAGAGGGACCTTTTAAAATGTATGAAAAGTGAAATGAAAAGATAATGGAATTTTTACATGAACTTTTTGAAACCCCCTCTTACAATCTGTGTGTATATATACACATGTGTCACAATAAGACCTTGATTCCTATGATAACATAACAATGTTTTTATTATAAATATTGTATGCAAAATAACATGAAAGTGTATTATTAATAAATATACTCTTTCTCATCCCACTCTTCTGGGATGAAATGTACTTCTTTGTGTTTGGACATGTGAGTTCTTTGAACAATGTGGTATGGACAAAATGACACTGTGTCCTCTCTGAATGGAGACTTTAAGAGACAGCCATGCATCCTAGGACAACCAAGCCTTGCTTCAAGACAAACTAATTAATTCAGAGGTCAAAGATAAAAGAGGGTCAGAAGTGAAGAGATATAATTATTTCTTGGAAAACATTTAAGAAATCACTGCTATAAAGACTGGTATTTGCCTACAGAATCCTGAAATGGTTATGATAGACTTCTTATGGCAAAAACATTACTTTATAACAGAAACTAGGTTAAGTGTGTTCAATTTTTGTTCCTAAATTGAAAAACAAGATGAACATATAACAATGGGGAATAGAGTAGAGAATAATGACTATTGGTTACTCACAAGCAACCAAGGTGAATATATCTGAGTGCACTTAACATCAGTAGTTATAGTAGTTTCTGTATAACAAATTGATTATGTTCTTCATGCTGTGAAATCATTATAACTTCCATTTTCCAAATTATTTCACCACCATTAGCATAAACTCAATGTCCTTTCAGCAAAAGTTCTCACTTTTCCCCCTTTTCTCCTATAACCACGGTTAATCTTTTGTTTCATATAAAATTAGGCACCCTTTATCCGTTAACAATTGACTTACTTCACTCTGTATTTCAAGGTTCATCCATGTTGTGGCACGCATCAGCACTTCATTTCCCTTTATAATTGAGTAGAATGTCCTTGTATTTATATACTACCTTTTGTTTGTTAATTCATGAATTGGTGGACATTTCACGTGTTTCCATCTTTTGGCTAGTGTGAAAAATGCATCTGTGGATATTGATGTATAGGATTGTCTCTATGTCCCAGCCTTTACTTCTTCTGAATAGACTCCTAGGGATGGATTGCTGGGATGTATACGTATAGCTGACAAACTCTTGTCCACAGTGGCTATACTATTTTGCATTCCCTGCAATAATGGATAAAGGTCTTCGTCTCTCCACAACCTCAACAAGTCATGGTGTTTTGTTTTATGTTCCAACGCCAACACTGATCTTTTCTGTTAATGGAGAGCAAGTGGTAGCTTGTCATCATTTTGATTTGCATGTGCCATTCTGGGCTAAGCACTGGGCTGCAAGTCGTAAGGTTAGTGGAGCAGCCGCCCCACAGGAGAACGAGGAGGCTTTCTGCTCCTTTAAGATGACAGTTTTGGAAATCCTGAAGAGTGGTTCTACCTCTGCACACCTTACTTCCCAGGGTCATCCTTGCTTTTAAGAGTTTAATGAGGTCTTTTGCAGCAGATTTGCTCCATGGCACAGTGGTTAAGTAATCTGCTCCTCGCCAAAAGAATTTTTTTTTTTTAATGTAAGAAACTCGGACCTGTTCCTCTGTAGCCGAAAGATGTGGCAACCAGCTTTAGCAATGACTTCAGCCTTAGAAACCATGCTGAGTTGGTATGAGTTAGAATTGACTTAATGACAATGGGATGATGGAAGTGGCCCCCTTTCATTTGCTAATATGAGTTTCTGGGTCGTGTAAATGATTAAGTACTGGATGACTAGCCAAAAGGCTAAAGGTTCAAACCCATAGAGAGACACATCCAAAAAGCAGGCCTGGCGAGAAGTTCTCACTGATCACAGCCTAAGCACCTTCTGGAGCAGTTCTACTCTGAACACAGAGGGTCTCTGGGAGGTGGAAACTGACTCAAGCAACTAACAGAAACAATTCGCTTCACGGTGTGGGCGATGGGAAGATATACCCATTGATGCATGTCAGAGACCTAAGCCGGGGTGAAAAGTGTGACGGCATTTCAGTGCTGATAGCAGGCAACCAGTAACTGAGAGAACTGTCATCTTTTAAGTACATCTCATTAAAAAAATAAAGAATAAATCACCCTGAATGCAGCTGCTGATAATGTTATGTTTGCTCTACAGGAAGTCAACAAACCACTAATTCTGATTTTTGAGAAAAGGGCGCTAAGAAGGTCCTAAGCAAGTTACGCCTGATAACATCTTCAAAAACACCTAAGTATGTTTGTACACGTTCTTGCTTAGAGGAGATGCCAGGATGAAGGGACATGAGGATGGAGGTTATGCAGACATAAAGGGGATGTGGAGATGGATGAATCCTGATTGAAGGGTGGAGGGGATGCAAGGATCAAGGATGGAGAGATATAGGGATGTAGAAAATAGAGAAGATGCAAAAATTCATAAGGTAGAGGTTATGAAAGATATGTGTAAATGTAGGGGCTAGCCGTAATATAAGGAGATGGTGAATGCAGGAGGGAGAGGATGAAGGATATTCTGGGATGGAGATGCAAGAATAGAGGAAATATGTGGAGGCAGGAATTTGAGGATGGGAAGTAGGATAGTCAAGTTGCTGTCAACTTGGCTTGGTGTTGCCATTTGGCAGTGAGGCCTTCCTTCCAAAGTCCCTTGGTGCCTGATCCAGCATCACAGTCTGATGCTGCTGCTACCTTTGGGGGGATGGAGTGTCAAACTTGACATGTATAAGTGAATACTGGGAAGCCCTCCTTTCTAGCTTCTTGCTGGGCTGAGCTCCATATCTGTCCCACTTATTGCTTGCTATCACCTGCCACTTGCCACTGCTGCCTGCCACTTATTGCTACCTGCTATCTGCTGCCTGCTGCCACGCCACCTGCCATTTCCATGGTCTAGACTTGCCCTTCTGCTTTCTGCTTCTTAGCTCTTCAGCCCAGCAACTGTGTGAGTCAAGAAGGGTTCTTTGGGCCACTGTCTGACCGACAGGCAGGATTCAAGCTAAGTTAACCCCAACTGCAGTTGTGTGGCCCACTCACTTGATATAAATTACTTTCTTGATATAAAGTTCTCTCCTTAGATACACATATGGGTGTTAGACAGGGTTCTCTAGAGAAACAAGACCAGGACACTTATGGTTTATGTGTGTGTATGTGTGTGTGTGTGTGTAAACAAAATAATAAATAAACAGCTAATTAGTCTATAGAGCAGTACAAATGGCTCAATGCAACTCACTTCCATGAGACAGCTAATACACAAGCAGTCCTTCAATTCACAAGGGCCGTTGGGTGCAAGTCAAGGAAGCAGACAGCAATTCAGGCAATCCGGCCACAGGCAACAAACAGCAAGGAAGGTCACCAACAGTCAACCAGATGACAGGGTCTGACAGTCCTCAGCTCAAGCGATGTATACACCAGTAGTGCGGGGAAGCAGGTCTTGAAGGAACCTCAAACTACAGTGACACAGTCCACGGGTTGGGTGTCCCACAGGTAGTGTAGCTTGCAAGTTGAGGCAGAGAACCAGCTAAGGCTGATCCTCAAAGAGCAAGAGACAAGAACAGCGAGGCTCGCAGAGCCATTTATCTCCTTGCCCTTCAATTAATCCCACATGTGTTCACTGGCCAGGTTGGCACAATAAATCTACCTCTCACAACATACATGAGCGCCCTTGTTTTGTTTCTCTAGAAAGGCCAAACTAACATATTTGATAGCAGGAAAGGTTCTAGAGATGCAAAATCATAAACACGAGTTTTATAAATTAGTTCGCACATCTGACTAAACACATTGTAACCTCTGCCACTGTCTCCAATTGTATAGATAAAGAGGCACTGTTGATGCATGGCATGAGGTAGCAATGTCCATACCCAATTTTACCACCAATAGATGACATGTTGGTGAGAAACGAGTGCTTGTTTACTTTTGATATGTTTCATCTGCTTGATAGGATTCACCAACTTTTCCAGGATGAGAATTCTAAGGAAGCTGACTCGCTGGCACTAGTCCCAGCAAAGTGGTTAACAAAAGAGATGAGCTTACAGCTTCAGAGGCCTGGATAAAATGCTGCAGAAAATCCCTCAAACCTTCCGTTTGTTCCATAAAAGGAAACAATGTCTCTTCTAGTAATACAACTGATATTTCTGAAAACCAAACCTACTGCCTCATCATTCTAGCAGCTGAATTACAGTGCCATCTGAATTCTTAACCTAAAATGGTATTTGACATGTGAAGGAATCAATTGGGAAGAAATAGGACCCACACAGAAATTTGGGATGGGGATATATGGGCTGGTAACCCAGAAAATGGGAGCAAGGAGTCTTAGATTCCATTGTCACCCCAGCTGCCAGCAGCACCCATCCCACGTGCAGCTATTAATCTATTCTCAGCAGAACCATTTTTCACTCTACCCACACTTGAGAAATTTAGCCCAACATCCATGCTGATATGGCACCTGAGGTTATATCAGAAGCATTGTCTAAGGCAGATGTCTTACAAAATATTGCTGCAAGTTCTCTGGAAATATTCTTACCACCCATTATTGTTGCTCTACCTCTCACTACACTTACGTTACAGGATAGCTAGTTCCCAAAGTGAAATCAAGATCATGACTTGGAAAGAGGTGTGCTATCCTCCGGATGAACTGCTAGAGTTTTCCAAGATATACAGATAGAAACCTGAATGATGCCTGTGGGCATGGTGGGGAAGGGTTTAAGATAATGGTGCAAGGAACATAAGGTTGAGTTTGTTGACATGGGTCTATTTAGCACAGATTCTTCATTCACTGTTTCAGCTAGAGAAAGTAGGAGATTGAGTTAGTTAATTGTGCCAGCCTGGCCAATAATCACATGTGGGGCTAATTGAAAGGCGGAGGGATAAATGGGTGGTGAGCTTCGCCTTTCTAGCTCTCGGGTCTCTTGTTTTGTGATGGTTGCACCGGGTGCAGCTGCCTTAGCAGTTCCCTGCTTCAGCTTGCAAGATTGACTTCCTACAAGACATCCCAAAGGAGAAGCTACATGGACATATCCCGATGTAGCCCTGGGTGCTAGAGCAGCCGTGTGGAGACCCCTGCTAGTGCTGAGATGCTTATTCGTTCACTGACTCAGCTTTCCTCCTGCAGTCGGCATCATTGCCTCTGTTTTGTGAGGTGGAGGACTTTGTGGACTGGTGTTGGGTTAATGGGTTAATGTTGGATGGACTTGTGGGCTTGGGCAGCATTGGGTTGGGATGTTTTCGTGATGCACATTGTCTTTACATAAAACTCTCTCTTATACGTGAGTTGCTGTGGATTTGTTTCTCCAAAGTACCTAGACTAATAGAGAGATAATATCATAGTCTATTTCATTCACTTACTTGATCTGTATAAATGGAAGATTTCTAGATCAGATGAAGAGCAGTCTCACTCAAATCACCAGAATAGAGAGTCCCAACCCCTCAATCAATTTGAGGATTGAGCCCATTTACAGAGCCACGACCTCTTGGATGAATGGGAGGCCAGGTCCCTTTGAGGAAGGACCTCGTTGGACAACCAAAAGTTTATATTGCTAATCTTTCTCATTGTCTTCCCTAAAGTTATCTGCAGCTTTTTGCAAGAGTGACTGTTCACTGGGGGAGAGGGAAATAATAAGACTTTTCAGGATTACTAGACGCTGGCTCTGAATTGACACTAATTCCAGGTAAGAGCCCTGATGGTGTAGTGGTTACTAGTTGGCCTGTGGTCCCCATGATCAGCAGTTCAAAACCACCACCAGCTCTGAGGGAGAAAAACTGGGCTTTCTACTCTGGTAAAAAGTTACAGTCTCTGAAACCCAAAGTGGGTCACTATGAGTCAGCATTGCCTCCATGGCAGTGAGGTCGCTTGGGGTTTCTAGGAGACTCAAAATATTTTGAAGGTTTACTAATTAAAGTCGGAATGTATGGAGTTCAAGATATTAAAGGAGTCTTATATCAAGTTCAATTCACAGCAAGTTCAATTACCACCCATTCTGTGGTAATTTCCCCAGTCCCAGACTGCATAATTTAAATAGACATACCCAGAAACTGGTAGGACCCCCATATTGGATCACATAAAACTTTTTTTTTAAATGGCTATTATGGTAGGAACGCCAAATTGGAATCCATTAGAACTGCCTATGCCAAGGAAAATGAAACTAAAGACATACTTCATTCCTAGGATGCCTGCAGAGGTCAGTACGACCATCAAGGGCTTGATGGATGCAGGGCTTGTGATTCTCACCACATCCCCATTGCCCTGTCTTATTCATTTTCTGGACATTTTAAAACAACGTTTTAATATGATGAGTGATATAATGGCTTTAATTATTACAGGAAATCAATTTGCCAGTGATCGACTACTGTGTGTGACTGGATGGAATCAAAATGATGAAAAATGTATTTCTTTGAAACTTTTTTTTATTATCTAAAAGTTTCAAAATTCAAGGTGGAATGAAGTCCTTCTAATGGCTCCCAATTGGTGCCAGGAGATAGACACAGTGCCCAGGAAAGCAGCAGGTCAGGCAAAAAAGAGGAAGATCCTGTAGGTGATGGGATGTCAGAGCAATTCCTACAACAGGTTCAGACATGGCAGTGGTTGTGTAGATGGCCCAGGCCTGTACATAGGGTCACATTGAATTGAAACCATGTGCACATCACCTAATAGTAATGAATTGCATGCATCTATACCTATGGGGGAAAGATGAGGCTTTCGACTCCTGGAAAGAGTTGCAGTCTTGGAAACTCACAGAGGCAGTCTGCCTCTGTCCTGTAGCGTCACTCTGAGCTGAAATCAACGCCATGGCAGTGAGTTCTTGATGTTTCTACAAATACATAAATATATGGCACTAAATTCTGGACTTTTCCTGGCTTCTTTATGTGAGATTTTGGTATCGAAAAGACACTGCATTTTTTCTTCTTCCTGTGTCTACATATTTTATTCAAGAGTAATAGTCTTTTGAAATCAGCAGGTAGAAAACAGTGATATCATGTACCCTCTATTCTCTATCTTTTGTTTGTCTAAGTTACTGGTTTCTCTGCATGTACACCTGGATTGACAGAGCTTGAGAGAATTATATCGGAAGAAATCTCCATAGGCGATTTGGTTCAGACATCTCAAGTGCAAAGTAAATGTTTTATTATTTATTCCCTGTCTCCTAAAAAGGGAAATGAGGCAGCTTAACTACAAGAAATGAGTGGAATAGGCCATTAAAACAAGACTGAAGAACAAGGAGTGAACAAAGGCTCAGCATTTCCAGCTAGAAAAGTATAGTTGATGGGAATTTAAATATAAGGAAGTGGGCTTTTTGGTTGGTGATGCTACTTAAAGAGGCCAGAGAGAGAAGAGCCAGTAGGGATATTGGAAAGAAAAACAACACAAATTGAATCTCAGGCTTTCTGCAATTCAATTGAGAATAAAAAGAGACCATTCCAAATTATCAGAGCAGGATTGAAAACACAAGACATTTCAAGCATCCAGAAATGCGTAGACTTGGATCTATTGAAGCAGGAAAAAAGGTAAGCAAACGTGTGACCAGTTCTTAGACCATTGTAGCAGTGAACCAGGTGTTCTGGATTGATCTAGTACTGAATTCTGATTCATGTTGTATTGTGGAATCATTCGGCCTAATAACAAATTCATACGGACAATGTAAGTAGGTAAATGAGGTAGTTAGTTTATTGTGCCAACCTGGCAGATAAACACATGTGGGATTAATTGCAGAGCGAAGAGCCAGTGAGCCTCACCTTTCTGCCTTTCTTGTCTCTTGCACTTTGATCATCAGACCAGTGTGCGGCTGCCTTGCTTGTTCTGTGCCTCAATTTGAAAGCTACACTACCTGTGGGACACCTAACTCGTGGACTGTATCGCTGTAATTCAAGGTTCCTTCAAGACCTGCTTCGCCACACCATTGGAATTTACATCTCTTGAGCTGGGGACTGTCGGACACTGTCCTCTGGCTGACTGTTGGTGACTTGCCTTGCTGTTTGCTGCCTGTTCCTGGATAGCCTGTATTGCTCTATAGAAGACTACCCGGCGGCCCTCAAGACTTGAAGGACTGGCAGTGTCTCACAACTGTCTTATGGGAGTGAGTTGCACTGAGCCATTTGTACTGCTTTCTAATTTAATTAACTGTTTATTTCTTATGTCATATATATCTATCTGTATACAAATATATAAAACTATTAGCATTCTGGTTTTGTTTCTCTACAGAACCCTGTCTAACACAGTAAACATAGGAGACAATGAAGTTTATGGGAAATTCCTGCAATTGAATACAAAATTTATCTCGGAGTTATACACAGTCAAGGATGAGAAGGAAGTATAATAGATTCCAGAAAGGCCAAGTTAATAAGATTAAAATATGATTAAATTTTAGAGACATTTACTCTGTGTAAAGTAGAAAAATAAAGGAAACTTAAAAGTTATTATTCTTAAATTTCAACCCCAACAAAAAATAGCTCAGCCTTTCTTTTCCATTTATAAGGCTATATATACAAATATTTTTTGCATCTCTTATAAAGGACGGCAGTCAATGCTGAGGAGAGAAAACAAAACAAAACAAAATTCTTTTTGTAGGGAAATTTCCCGAACAACTTTAAGAAAAAAAGTTAATGCAATCATGTTACCATTAGCTATTTTCAGCATGGGCATGAATGCTTTTGTGCCAACGTGATAACTACGTATTGCCCAATGTAGTCTTAGGTGCATTCAGACCATCTTGAAGCAAAAACTACCTGCTGCCCATTAGCCAGAGGAATCATGTACCCTACATTGAACCACATGGCTGAGACAGTTCAGACGTGAAGGGACTTCAAAAATTCATAGAAAAGTAGAATCAACATATAAAGTAAATTTTCCTTGAGCATTTTGAAACCTCCTTGTATTTGACCTAATGACAAGGAATGGACCCATTTTGAAGGAAAGAGGTGAGAATGAGAAGTTGACAGTATACAGCCTTTATATTACAGTCATACAAATCCTCACTGGATTCCGTGGAATCCTGAAGAGCTACATTTCCTGAAGGGTCTCATCTTTCTATTTCTGCACCTTTGTTGGGGAAAGTAGTCAGCTCTGAAAGTCCATTTGACCCAAGATGGCACATTTCTGAGTACCTGGAAACATATAATATTCTCGTCATGGTGGCCCCTCGGACTCAAGGCAGACCCCTGTGGATTAGAGTTCAAGTGTGCTTTAAATTTTTCCCATGGGTGATTTTTCACAAGCAGAGTGCCAGACTTTATTCCAAGCCACTCAGGGTGAACTCAAACTATCAAACTCTCAGTTATCAGCAGAACTCAGCGATCCCTGAGTTAGCACCACCGAAGGACACATACATTTAGAAAGGACTTACAAGGACCAGAAGCTCTGAATAGTGACTGAGGGCTCAACTCTGTAAGGATTATTGTGATCTTTTTTTTTTCTCCCCCAAGGATATATTACTTTTATTTGTCTTGAAAATGTTGTTTTTGAGAGCGTGATTTTTATGGCATTCTATCTTCATTCAGACCTATCAGAGGGTGCACATGTCATGTATGTATGTGCTTGATGATATTTGCTATCTCCCAAATAACATGTTGAGAGAGCATCATTATCCCATTTTGCAGATGAGCATCTTCAGTTCACAGGCAAGCAATTCATGTTCCATAGCTTCACACTAATGAGACCCAGACCTGGGATTCAAGCTCAGTTCTTTGACATTATTTCCAATGAATCTCTCTAACTCTCACAGACAAGTATTTATTTTTCAGCAAAAAAAAAGAAAGCTACAACCCCCAAACCCCATTGAATCATTTATCTTCATCTCTTGACACTCTGATTAGGTAGCATTTATAAACTCTCAGCATGGTCAGGAAGACTTGCACTTTTGCGTTTTGATTTAGTGCACTGGGTCTCACTATCAAAGTTACTAACCTTGAAAATGGACATACCCTGAGTCTACATTTCAACAATTGCACTTCTGAATTACTTGGCAGAGAATGAAGTTCATGGCAGAAAAAGAATCACAGCTAAGCTGGGCTGAATTTCCATCACACATCATTGAGAAATGAGGTGGCTAGAGTTTCGTATGGGTTGTGAACAAAAACTGCTATTGAGAGAAGAGGGTTAAGCGTGCTAAAACTCATTTAAATATGTATCATTTAGGAAAACAAAATGTAACATTCTCTTTGGGTCAAGTACTAGTTAGAAGTAAGGAAACTTACACTATAAACGCACTCAGAAAAAACAGTGACTATAAAATATAAAACATACTTCAAATATTCAAAGATTTCTATAGACAGAATCTAATGTAAGCTATAAAAACATCTTTGATCAGAGGAATAATGCTTGGTCTTATTTTCGTTTTCCATATGGCTCAGTGTATGTTTGAAAAGAATTTCTTTTGTTCCTCTTTGCCATCCCCCAGCATGAATACAGTGCCTATGGATCAATTGGGGGTATTGTGTGTAACCTTCACCAGGAGATGGTGTCTCTTTTGAGACCCCTGGGGACCCTGAGAATTTGAAGGCAAATTCTGTGCCGCTGCAGGCTATTTGTTTCCAGCCTGCCAAGTCATGCTTGATTTATATTGAGAGAAATATGTTCATTTCACATGGATCTTGGAAATCTGTAGAGATAGAAAAGGCGGTGGTTTTCAGTCTTTTAATTTTCAAGGATACATTCTGAAGTATAAGAATTCATTCCAAACATAAACACACATAGAATATTCATTTATCGCTCTTTCATTTCTGTATACGCTTCCTTTCTCTGTGAGCGTCAAGCTCATAGAACCAAGTACCCACTGCCATCTTGCTGCCCACCCATAGGTCAGTTTGTCATATCGTGTTGTTGTGGTGTCCACACTATGCCACCGGTATTTCAAATACCAGCAGAGGCACCCTTAGTAGGCAGGTTTCAGCAGCGCTTTCACATGAACAGAGACCAGGAAGAAAGTCTTAACAATCTACTTCTGAAAATGAACCAATGAAAACCCTAAATTCTAAGGATCCTGGTAGAATAGTGTCTGAAACAGGGCTGGGTGACGAGGCCCCAAAGTTAAAGAGGACAAGGAACCCAAGCACATCCGTGATCATGAGGGTAATACCGGGTCTGGGAAGCATTTCTCTGTGTTGTACATGGGGTGTCCATGAGTTGGGGTGAACTCGAAGGCAGCTGACAACAATCGTTATATTGGTTCACAGACATTCCTATTCGGTATGAACCACATCAAAGCTAGTAATTTCTGCACAAACTGGCTCTCCTCTGGGGGTTCTCTCTTCCTATAACCTGTTAACCAAATCGGAATCTAGAAGACTTTCTCAACAGTTTCCTCTCCAACATCCTTAATAGCCAATCTCTTTGCCTTTGGAGCCAATTTTTCTTTGAGCTTCAAAGTCACTCTCTTAGTCGGCAGCAGAAGAAATAAGGGTTGAAGACAAGCCTTTCTATCCCTTCTAAAGGTTGCCTTCTGTGGATATACGTACTGTGTCTTTAGTGGCACTGGGGCTTATGCATTGGGTTGCTAACTAGAAGGTCAGCATTTTGAACTCACAAGCTGTCCGGGGGAGAAGGATGAGGCTCTCGGCTCCCGTCAAACTGTCTCATCTAAGAAGCCCAAAGGGGGCAGTCCTACTCTGTCCTAAAGGCTCATCATGAGTCAGAATTGACTCTCTGGCAGTGGGATTTTATACCTTTCTAATAAATTATGAACGTATTTATACACATTTGAAATTGTACCATATAAAATAGCAAAAAGACTTGATGCGTGCATGCAATGTGAAGTAATGTAAATCTAATAAAATTAAGAATTCATCAGAAATTGCATAATCTCCATGCTGGAGAATTGAGTGATCTGTAAATTGCACTTTTTCTAATGGCAGTGTCCTTTAAGTTGCTAAAGAAATCTACTCCCTACCTCAGTCAGAATTATTTTTAAATTACGTGAATTCTGAGAAATAACTCTGCAAAGGATCTTTCCCTTAGAATGTGACAGCCCTTTAACTCTATGTTTATGAGAAAAACCTGTGATAGGTAGGTTTACTGTGCCAACTTGGCCAATAGGAACATGTGGGATTAATAAGATCTCAGTTTGATTGGAGGGCAAAGAGATAAATGGTTCGGCAAGCCCCACCTGTCTCTCTCTTGCTCTCTGGTGATCCGACCAGTGTGCAGCTGCCTTAGCAAGTTCTCTGCCTCAACTTGTGAGCTACACTACCTGTGAGACTCCCAACCAGTGGATCTTGTTGCTAGAGCTTGAGGTTCCTTCGAGACCTGCTTGGCCACGCTGCTGGTATATACATCGCGTGAACTTGGGACTGTCGGATCCTGTTGTCTGGCTGACTGTTGGTCACCCCCCCCCCCTGCTGTTTGCTACCTGTGGCTGGACTGCCTGCATTGCTCTATGGAAGACTCAGCTCTCTGCTTCCTTGACATTCAACCGAGCAGCCCTCATGAGTTGAATGACTTCCAGTATATTAACTGTTTCATAGAAGTAAGTTGAACTGAGCCCTCTGTACCGCTTTGTGGACTGATTAACTGTTAAATTCTTTCGTGCTGTATGTGTGTGTGTGTGTGTCCTGGTTTTGTTTCTCCAGAGAATGCTGTCTAACACAGACCCTTTCCCATAGTTGACAAGAAAGTTCTCAATAGCATGTCATTATTTGGTAGTAAAGCATTCTGGTATAATTTGGTTTCCTCATTCAATATTCATTATGAGCCAAATCTCTAATAGGAAAACAAGAAACAAAGTAGGGGAAGAAGAAGGAAATTATATGATGCAACACAGCTAGCAGTTACTTGCAAATTTTTAATTTGGAAATTTATTTTAAATGATACTTTGGTACTTTTTGGTAAATGTCCATTAAACTTATTCTTAACCTTTTGTTGTTACACTTTCACACAGTGGAGATCTGGCAATCAGGTAACTCTTGAAGCATTTACTATTGAGCATTTTGAAGAACTTTTGTATGTTAACACCAACACAATTTGGCTTGACAGGGTATCTGAGGAGAATGTTCCTCTTTCCACTTCCTACTTTCTATGAGGAAAAAACCCATCCTTGGAGAAGGACATCATGGTTGGTAAAGTAGAGGGGACCTCCAAAGAGATAGCTTGGCATGATGGCTGGAACATTGTAATCAAATACGGTGATTGTGAGGCTGGCTCAGAGATGGGCACTGTTTATTTCTGGGCAATACACAGAGTCGCTATGAACAGATCCCTTGACATCTCACAGTGACAGCAAATTCCTATGACCCTGCCTCTGTGTGAGCGACATTAGGTGAGCATGCGTTCAGTTTGTGTATGATTAAGCTTGGTTTTACAGGTCTCATCACAAACGTAGCTATCCACCTTGCTTCATTTGTCCCTCACACATAGACTCGTTTGGTTGTCATATTATCCCAGTTTTCCTTTTATTGCACACGAGAAAATCCACGGACCTTGTGCTACATTGTATGAAAATAACCACCCATGTGCCCATCCCTTGTGCAACTGTGACCTGAATTTAGCATAATTGGTGTTCCAAACTGTGCCAAAAATGATATCTTGGAATTTATTGCTGCTCTTGTCTTTTGCTTTCTGTACTTTGTTCTGTTTCCTCATGTTCTTATAGCTTGTTGTCATTCATGGCTGAGATATGGGGAAACATATCAGGTAATGATGAGATAAGGTCAGGTTTAAAAATATCCAGAAGGTTCTATTTTAAGACTCAACTCTTTGAAGTATAAGGGTTATTATAAGAATAAGAGGGAGTTACACTAAAAATACTTTGTTAAATGTGGATTACAATAACCAGTAAATGGGATTGCTTGTGATAGATGAGAGTAATAACATTTTCAATTAATTAGCTCAAGTTTATATAATATAAATAATATTGAATTAAGTAGGTTGTTCCCCCAGTAATGCTTACAATATGCCAGTAACAGTTCTAATCACTTGATATTTATTATTTAGTTTAATCTTCACAGTAAACATATAACAGGGAAAGCATTTTACAATTGAGATGCTTGAAGCAGAGAAGTTTAGATAATTGCCGTCAATTGTAAAGTAGTAGAATCGGGATCTGTCTTCACAGCATTATGACTCTAAAGCCGTGTACTGTGCCGACCTTTGTAAATGAACAAATAAAAGATCAGTAGTAAACCTGGGGGGCAATTACATAATGCCTGTGTTAGGCTGGGTTTTCTAGAGAAAAAAACCCAGTGACTCTCAATATATGGAATCCAGGACAGAGAACCTCACCCCCTAAGGAACAGTAATGGGAGTAGTGATACCTGAGGGTAGGGGGAAGGTGGGGGGGAGAAGAGGTGGGGAGGCGGAACCAATTGCAAGGATCGACAAATAACACCCCACCACCACCACCAGGGGGGCAAACAACAGAAATGTGGGTGAAGGCAGACAGTGAATGGTGTAAGATATGAAAATAATAATGGTTTATCATTTATCAAGGTTTCACGAGGGTGGGAAGAGGAGCTGATACCAAGGGCTCAAGTAGAAAGACAATGCTTAGAAAACGATGATGGCAACAGATGCACAAGTGTGCTTGATACCATTGATGTATGGACTGTTGTAAGAGCCCCCCATAAAATGAGGTATATAAGAAAAAAAAGAGAGTTTTACATCAAGGAGTAATTCTTGTATCAAGAAGACGTCCCAGCACAGTCCAGCTCAATTCCATACGTCTGATGGAAGCCAGGGCCCTCTTTAGACTTGTGTAGCTTCAAGCTGGTAACAGAACCGTGAAGCTGGATTCAGAGAGATGAGAGGCTGGGGGTGGGGTGGGGACAGAGTCACAGGGATCCACGTCAATGGAAACATGGCAAGGTGCCAGACGCTCTTGGGGTCAGACCACCCCCAGCAGGACAGAGGGTGAAGCGGCAGAGAGACAGTTCTGAGAGTCTCTCGCTCTAATACAAGAAAGATTATAACACCAAGGAGCTGTCAGCAGGCTATAGGCCATTGATAGATTGGGCCCAGGAGGGTCTAGATGACATAATCCCTACTCATCACGCCCCTACTCCTGATTAGCATTCATTTTCATACCTAAAAAAAGAGTTGAATTTTACTAGATGGAGTAGAAAGGTCCTTTGTAACTTTGATTTTTTTAAATGTTCTGTAATGGACCCCCACTACCCCCAACATTTGGTGAAAATCTACACAATGAAGGATGCTCCCTTTTTGGGGGGAGGAACCACAATTTCTACACATATCATTCGTTGTCATTTATGGTAGTTTTCAGAATGGGTCAGCATTCGCATTATGTCCCTCCCAATTGTTCTGTTTATATATATATATATTTAAACATTTTATTAGGGGCTCATACAACTGTTATCGCAATCCATACACACATCAATTGTGTAAAGCGCATTTGTACATCGTTTCTCAAAACATTTTCTCTCCATTTAAACCCCCCGACATTAGGTCCTCATTTTTCCCCTCCCTCCCCGCTCCCCCCTCCCTCATGAGCCCTTGATAGTTTATAAATTGGTATTTTGTCATATCTTGCCCTGTCTGACTTCTCCCTTCACCCACTTTTCGGTTGTCTGTCCCCCAGGGAGGAAGTCACATATAGTTCCTTGTAATCGGTTCCCTCTTTCCTACCCATTCTCCCTTTACCCTCCCTGTTTCGCCACTCACATTTGATCTAGCTTTCCTGAAAGCGTCCCCGGTGGTATGATGGTTGCAAAGAGTTGGACTGCTGACCACAAAGTCAGCAGTTGGAGCCTACCAGCTGCACCTCAGGAGGAAGGTGAGACTTCCCGCTCCACGGAAGCCCATTGAAAGCCCAGTGGAAGACCATGGGAGCAGCTCTACTCTGTCCTGCAGGGTCGCTCTGCGACCCATGGACTCCATGGCAATGAGCGAGCTGCCCTACCTCCCTCACCTCTACATTTTTATCTGTGCTTTAGTGTAATGACTGGTTATGTCGTCTCATACAGATTATTTTAAAGGAATGAAATGTTCATGAGGGCTATTGCTTGTTTGATGAACTAGCCTATAAATGTAGCTGAAAGGTGACCTCTGGCCATGGGTAAAGTTCCAGATTTGAAAAGTATCTCAGTTTGGTAATTTTGAGGGATCCTTTATTCTCTATGGGTCCATTGTGTTTGACTTTTTCTTTTTAAAGGCATTTAAGATTTATTCACTTTTTTCTCCCATTTTATCGAGAACCATCTATTGTGACCCTTGCAGAACATTTGTTAGCATCTAGTTCTGGTCTTAAAATAGATGACGCTATTTTTATTTTTGAGTTGCTTTGTTTTTCCATTGCAGCTTGAGTGAAAATATACATAGCAAAATGCAACAATTCATGCCCATTCTGTTCATTCCTATTACAAGAGGCAGCCCCTCAATGTAACATCCCTCTTCTTGCTTCCCTGTGGTGTCCCCGTTTCTATGTATCCTTCCCTGTTCCTTTAGGCCTCGGGCCTCTGGTTTGGAGTGAATGCTGCCTTGTGGTCTCCGATGGTTGTTTATCAAATTCCTCAATGCTTTCTCACTGGTCGTAATATCATTTAATCTCTAGATGTGCCACTGAAGCAGACATGGAGCTATCCTGCAGATGAAGAAACCTGAGATTCACACAAGCTGTCATCTTCTCAATATCACGGAGGTGGAGCTTACAATAGTTCAAAGGTTAAAATCTCGACCCTGACCCAGTAGGCTCTGATGCCCTCTGGTGTGGTATTTTTCCATTGACCTTTTTCCTAGATAAAACATAAGCATCATCCATTTCATTTGGCGATTTTTTCTTTATTTCTATTGTTTCATTCTTCAGGCAATTAAGATTTATAGTGAAATGAAACAAGACTAAATGACTAGCATTTATTTGTTCACTCTGTTGTCACCAGAAACTAAATTCTGTATCATCAAAAAGAATAAACTTAGAGACCACCCGGTCCCACCTTGCTTAACATTTCCTGTGTGGAATTAAGTATGTGGTTGTGTGTGTGTGTGTGTGTGTGTGTGTGTTTCTTTTGTGTGGGTGTGAATTAGGGAAAGGTTTAAAAAATAGATCATCTATTTCACATTCAACAGTTCATCTACATTTTGTTCCACTTCATCCATTGCTATCTCCTCAATGTTCTACTATTTACCCCTCTTTCTCCCTATTTCCTGTTTCCGTCCCTCCTTTCATTGTCCTTGGGTAAATGTTGCCTTTTTGATCCAACTGGTTGATTATTCTAATATGGAAGTGAATTCAGTTCCAGACATGAGGAGTGGCTAGGCTTATAGTCTAGGGGGTTCTACCAGCCTCTGTCAGACCAGTAAGAGTGTTCTCCTTTATGATGTAGGGTTTTGTTCCACATCTCTCTCCCATGCTATTCGGGAGTCTCTCATCTGAATTTTTTTCAGAACAGTGGGGAATGGTAGAGGGGCACTATCTAGTTCTCCTAGTCTCACGGTCATGGAGGCTGATGTCTGCCTGGCACATTAGTGCATTGAACGAAATGTTTCCAAATGCCCTTAATTAGAGTTTTGATTCACATTTCCCTAATTGCAGATGTATTGTCTCCTGGATTTCCTTTGGTGTTCTCTTATTAGAACAAAGAAAGCCAACTGTCTTGGGGTGTTGGTCATGAACACTGCCACTACTGCATCCTTCCTTCAGATCGAGCGAGAGGCTTTCTTGTGAAATCTCTGGCATTTTCCACGCGCGGGATCATAACTAAAGAAACCCACTGGCCTCCAGTCGATTCTAGCTCAGAGACCCTGGAGGTCTGGGCAGAACTGTCCTTGTAGGTTTCTGAGACAGTGATGTTTTACGGGAGTAGTAAGCCTCGTTGTTCTCCCACAGGGGAGCTGGTGGTTTCAAACTGCTGACCTAGTGGTTAACAGCCCAATGCATAACCTTGACACCACCAGGGCTCATGTTATCTGAAAATAGGGATAGTTTTACTTCTGCTTTTCCTATTTGGGTACCTGTTGTTTCCTTTTCTTGAGTTATTGCTCTCACTAGGATTTCAGTGCAATGCGAATAATATCAGCCATGATGAAAACCATAGTCTCTCTTTTTTCAAGGGGAGGTGCTTCATCCTTCTCCTTTGAGAAGATGCTTGGCTGTGGGTTGTGCCCTTATTTATGTTGGGAAATCCTCTTCTACTAATAAGTTGCTGAAAGTTTTGTCAGGAAATTGTGCTGGATTTTTCAAGTCAATTAAGATGATTGCGTGTGGTAGGTACCTAATCTGTTCTCAATTTGAGACTTTAAGAGTGAAGGGGTGGAGGTTAGCCTGTCAATCAGGTTGCAGCTTGATGATCTCATTTGGACGCACTAAGGAGATAAATAGCTCATTGGAGGCAGGACACACACTCACTCCCGGAGAGACTTTCTTGTTGACAAGTCACATGAGACAGGCTGATAACAGCCAGAGCCTCAGAGCTGGAGGAGCCACGTGGAGACCCAAGCCAGCGCTGAGATGCTTCCACCTCCACTGGATCCACAAGACTTTCCACCCACTGAGCTGTGATCTTCCTGCATTCAGCATCATTGCATGTATGCATGATTCTAAAGAGGAATGTATGGACTAGTATCGACATATGGGGTAATATCGCACTTATGGACTTGCTCTGCACTGGGCTGGGATGTTGTCTCTCTATAAAATTGCTCTTTTATATAAAACCCTCTCTTATACACATATGCGTGTCTATGAATGATTTTCTCTAAACTACCCAGACTAACAAACACATTGTGTGATTCTATTCCTTTGTTTAATTTATGTGGCGAATTATATGGATTGATTTTTCTAATGTTGAGTCCCATTTGCATTCCTGGTATGGATCCCTCATGATCACAGTATATATTTTTGATATGCTGTTCAAGTCTGTTGGCTAGGATTTTGTTGAGAAATCATAAGGGGGAAAGTGACGGGGATTTCTACTCCTGTAAATAGGTATAATTTTGGAAGAAACATAATCTCCTGTCAACGTGAAGGTATTAAGAATGAGGGGGCAGAGTTCAGCCTGTCAATCAAGTGATGATGCTTCCTTGTGGGTGTGAAGTCATGAGGAGGATTCAGGAAAATTCCTCTCTCTGTGCTTTACCTGCCTGTTGAGGAGACACACTCAGAGAGCTGGAGGAGCCAAATAGACCCCACACCAGCGCTGATATGTTTCCGCCGACATGACAGATTTCAATAGAGCTTGCTCTCTAAGAGAGACTAGAAATTCATGTCTGGCAATGAACTAAAAATTAACCAATGACAACCATCAAGATTACAACAGAATGTAGTCTGGTCACATGTACACAGGCACTCAAAATGCACAGTGTTTGCAATAATGAACTCAAACATCCCATTGATCAGAAAAGTATTGCAGGATCGATCGAAGTTTCGCTCTGTTGTACATGTGGACACCTGAGCTGAAATTTACTTGATGGCAACTAACACCCACAACAATCATGTTGAAGAAAGCTGGCTTTGGTAACCTGGAAGTCATCCCCACCCAAAGAGTACCCATGCTCTTCAGTGGAGGCAGAATTATATAGAAGCTATATGCTGAAATTATGCAAAGGTTAAAGGGAATCTGAGCCGAGCTCCAACATAGTTGGCTACCGTTACCTAATATCTATTTAAGACACACACACACACACACACACACACACACACACGTGAGCACAAATGAAGAAAGAAAAGGAACCATCAAAAACCTCTAGGTTTTTAAAAACAGTTAGAATTAGTGAGGCAGTTAGTTTATTGGGCCAACCTGGCAGATAAACACGTGTGGGATTAATTGAAGGGTGGAGAGATAAATGGCTCGGGAGCCTCGCCTTTCTTGTCGCTTGCTCTTTGATCATCGGACCAGTGTGCGGCTACCTTGCTTGTTCTGTGCCTCAATTTGCAAGCTACACTGCCTGTGGGACACCTAACCCGTGGACTGTGTTGCTGTAATTTGAGGTTCCTTCAAGACCTGCTTCACCACACCATTGGAATTTACATCTCTTGAGCTGGGGACTGTCGGACCCTATCATCTGGCTGACTGTTGGTGACCTGCCTTGCTGTTTGCTGCCTGTGCCTGGATAGCCTGAATTGCTCTACAGAGGACTACCCAGTAGCCCTCAAGGCTTGAAGGACTGCCAGTGTCTCACAACTGTCTTATGGGAGTGAGTTGCACTGAGCCATTTGTACTGCTTTATAATTTAATTAACTGTTTATTTCTTATGTTATCTATCTATCTATCTGTATAAATACATATAAAAGTATTAGCATTCTGGCTTTGTTTCTCCAGAGAATCCTGGCTAACACAATTAGGATATACATATACAAATTTCATCATCAAGGATATGAAAAAGAAAAAGACAACCAAAAAAGTCAGGTTATCATTTAACCAGAGGCTAAATTAAAGGTCGTTGTTGTTGTTGCCATGGGGCGTCAAGTCAGTTCCAATTCATGGCAATCCTACACACAGTGGTACAAAAGGCTGCCTGGCCCTGCACCACCCTCACAATGATTCTGTCCGAGGCCACTGGCTGCAGACACTGTCGCTCCATCTCATAGAGGCTCTTCCTCTTTTTGCGTCCCCTCCCTTTGACCACGCGTGGGGCCCTTCTCTGGGGACCGATCTCTTCTGGGAACATGTCCAGAGGATGGGGACAAGTCCCACCATCCTCAATTCTCAGGAGCATTGTGGCTATCCTTCTCCCAAGACTGATATGTTTGTTCTTCAGGAAGACCATTATGTTCGAAACGATGCAGAGGCACTATTAATTTTTTTACACTTGATCATGGCAAAATATATACAATGCAAAATTTGCCAGTTAACCGTTTTTAATGATCTGTTTTCATTTTATTAAATTACAGTAGCTGGGTTGTGCAACCGTCACCATCATCTGGTTTCAAAACGTATTAAAACTCTAAAAAGAAACGATAAACCTTTAAACAATAGAGTCTCTTTCTTCCTTCTCCTTTTGGACACCGGTAACATAAAAGTCGTATGGTTTCTTCACATTGAACTTACAAAAACAGAATAAAGGAAGGGAGGGAGGGAGGATGGGGGAAGAAGAAATGCCTATAATGGTGTGATGAATAGAAGTATTTTCCACCCTTGGAAATCTAGGAAGGGCACATTTTAAAGTATTATATATGAATTGTGATACATAAAAGTTGAGACACAATCTAATTTTAGTAGCTCTGTGTACTTTATGTTTAGCCAACCTTACCCCTTTTTTCTTAGGTTACTTATGTGTATTTTTAAAGTAGATAAGAAGATTGCTTAGAAAAAGAACCATAGAAGAAGCAAGGAAAAAAAGCCTCATGTGCCCAGACCAATATTTGTATATTCTTTTCAATTAAAAAAAATCTATGCTCAAAAAAAAAAAAAAAATCTATGCTCATTGTGGTGCCCCAAATAGCTACACTGTTTTGTTAAAAACTGAAGCCCGAAGTGCCATGCCTCAATATGCTTTGTGTAACTGCTATTTCACCTCTTTTTAAGGTCTTCCTTTCTCTAAACCTTCAGTCATAACTTTTTCCAATTTTCCAGCACCTGAATACTAGCACTAATGTGCTGACAAGAGAAATCCATTAAAAGGAAGGTAGACAATAATATACTTATAAACACAATTAAAAGCAGTCACAGCTAGCCTTTGAAAAAAACCCTGAATGATTGCCTTTAAGTAGGGCATTTTTGTATATTAAAACATATTGAAGAGTATATATAGAGATGCTAATCATCATTAACCAGTAGTGAAAAGCATGTTAAAGTCACAATGAGATGTCACTTCACCTCCACTGGGTTGGCTTTTATATAAAAGGAGGGGGGGGGGAGAGAACATGTTGAAGAGAATGTGTAGAAATGATAATGCTTGTGCATTGCTTGTGGAAGTGCGGTTTGAGGTGGGTGGCCAGCCCCCACCACTAATCATGGGTTTAATCAGCACAATTGCACGGTTGAGATATACAAATATTATATTAAAGTCATCGAGAGCATGAGAGATAAAAGAGATATTGAAATAATGGAGTCAGACACATTTCATGGTAATATGCTCACCTCAGCCCTGCTTGGTGGTCCATGTGGAGAGAGGGGGAAGGGAAGGAAAACAAGGGGAAAAGGAAGCAGGGGAGGAGAGGGAGCAGAGGAGAGGTCAGGGGAGGAGCCCAAAGAGAGGGAAGGAGAGGGCAAGAGAGACCTCTATTGCTAACCCAAACTTATCTACCTTTGGGGGCATTCAAGCCCACTGATTACAGGTAAAGACATACATCACAGGAAGGGGTTGCACTATAGGTTATACAGCAATGAGAGGGGGTGGTCTAGGAACATACACGCAATCGGAAGAGGAAGGATTGGGGGTATACATGTGACAAGATGGGCAGATCTTAGATTTAGGATGGCAGCTTAACTTTGACCTGGTCTCTGCATCTCCATAGGAACCATTATCAGTAGGGTGTAAACCCCACCTACAGGAACCAAATAGATGACTGCAGGCCTGTCCATTGTCCTTAACAGCAGGGAGCAGCCCCACCCCTCAGTCTGGTGACTGACTGTCTTCAGGGAGGATGTCTGTAAGTATCTGACCTCCCCCCCACATGGAAGTCTAACGCTGTAGCCACTATGGAAAGCAATCTGACAAGTCTGTAAGATGTTAAACTGAGTACCTGTATCACTCAGAAGTTCCACTCCTGGGTATGTATGTGTTCAGAAGGCCTGAATGCAGAGACGGACACAGACACTACATACTAATATTCGTGGTAGTGTTACTCCCAATGCCCAAAGGTGGAAACAGCGCAAGCATCTACCAAGAGAGGAATGAATACATCGAATGTGGTGCATCCATAAAATGGAACACCTCAACCACAGAGAGACGTGGAGTCCTGATACGGCTGCAGCTTTCATTGACGGTGAAAGCATTGTGCTAAGGGATATAAAGCAGACGCAGAAGTGCAAATAGTGTGTGACCCACATGTATAACATTCCTAGAACGGGTTGAAAACATAGAGGCAACATTTTATGCAGAATTCGGGAAGGTGGGAGTGGGGAGTTATTACTGAATGGATACTATGTTTCTGTCCAATGTGATAAAAGCAAAACAAAAAAACCTTCAGGAAATAGTCATGAAGACGTTTGCACAATATGTTGACTGTCATCAATGTACACTTAAAAGGAGTAAATGGAATTTTCAAATAATATATATTTTAGTACAATAAAATAAACATATGAAGGGCCACATGGGTATGGACAGTTACTCTCTAGACATTAGCTGATAGAGATTGAGTTATGTCCCCCTAAACGTATATTGAATTACTATCTTTTACCTGTTTGCCTGTGGATATGATGCCATTTGGAAACGGGGTTTTGTTATGTTAATGAAGTCTGTTAGAGGAGGGTTTTCCCAAACCTAATCACTTCCGCGTGACAGCCAAAATGCCAGAATAGATGCAGGCACAAATTCAACGGAAGACGGTCAAGACCTCATGGGCTTATGGTCTGGTTGATGAGCCAAGGAGTAGCAGGGAATGCTAAGGAACCAAGGAAAGAATCACTGTGGCTGTGTCCTGCTTTGGACTTTTCACTTCCAGAACTGTAAGACACTAATATCTGTTCTTTCAAGCTATCTCCTTTTGCTCTTTGATTACAACAGCTTAATATAATTTAAAAATAGGCTGAAAATACTGAGAAAAAGAGAAGGATGGATTTGTCCTAATAATAAAGCAAGAAGTAGAGGTTTTTCCAAGAACAACCCAGGAGAGGGGAAAGCTACATGGCAGGAGGCAGGAGTCTTCAAAGAAGGGACAGAGAAGAGACCAGAAGTCAGGACTAGCTAATTTTTAAATACTGGCTGCTTTAGTAGTTGACTTCTAAGCTCTCTGCTTTGAAGTGCTGTGATTTAATTGCCTCCATTCCCTTCAAACCATCAAACCATCACTTACAGAGGGATGTTTGGGCTTGAAGGGAATCAGTAGTGTCTACCAGCCTCAAGATCAATGTTAGAATCTATGAGCTTCTCCATGAGATAGATGAGGCTGTCTGTTCCTATGAAGATTTATAGTCACAGAAGCTCTATGGGGCAATTCTCTGTCTGATAGAGTTGCTATGAATCAGAAGCTACTCAATAATAGTAGGTTTCCATATCATACCTTCCCAGAGACCAGTGGGAGAGGCCCTCCCATGCTAACACCAACCCGGGGGCTAGGGACACCACGCCGCCACCACCACTAGTCTCACACCTGACGGGTACTCTCAAGTCTCCACTTGCGCCCATCAACCACCCATTGCAATGATTCCCATGTTGACTAAGCCCTGAACTTTTGGCACCATGTGTTTGATTGCTTCAATGTGCAGTGAGCTCAGTTCTCCCAACTACGGCTACAACTGCTAGAGATGGACATACATGCAGACAGACCTCAAATATGTAGACCTATTTCTACTTAGTCTTTATAGTCCAGGTCTTTATAAACACATACACGCAGCTAATGACAACTGACAACCACAAAAGAACAATAGTGGTACTATTAAGTATATAGAATTCATGTTATGTAATTCTTTAAGACAGAAGGCAAAATGAAAGCTAGCCTACCAGATAAGGAAAGGCATTGTATAATGATTAAAGAGTCAAGACAAAAGCAGATATCATCATATTAAATTTCTTCACACCCAGTGAAAGAGCTTCAAAATGCTTAAAGCAAACATGAGCAAAACTGATGCATGATTAGACAACTCCAGAGTAACAGTAGGTGATTTTAACACACCACTTTTGATGAAGAATGACCATAAAGTATCTCCAAAAAGATACAGAAGATGTCAACAACAAAATTGAGCAATTTGACCACATAGACAAATACAGAACTCCACCCATCAAAAGCAAAATTCACATTCTTTACCAGGGTATATGGATCATTTCCCAGAATATACCTAATGCGAGGTTACAAAATAAGCCTCAATAAAATATAAAACGTCGAACTAATACAAAGTTTCTTTTCAGATCACAATGCTACACAATTACAAATTGATCATGAGAATACGGAGAGAAGGTCAAATACACAAACACTGAAGAACACCCTGCTGAGAAACTGCTTCACCACTTGTCTGTCAGTTTGTTACACTGTGGTGGCTGGTGTGCGGCTGTGATGCTGAAAGGTAGGTCATTGGTCTTTCAAATACTAGCAAGGTCACCCAAAGTGAAGAGACTTCAGCAGAGGCTTCCAGTCTTCAAGAACAGTTTACGAAGGAGGAATAGATTTCCATTTCTGAGGAATTGGTTACTGGAGACCCTATGGATAGCATGAGAATAGTGTTATCTGCTGAAGACCAAATGGACAGAAGCAGACATTGTCAGAAATGGTGTCAGAAGATGAGTCCCTCAGGTCTGAAGCCACTCTAATTATGATGGTGGAAAAGCAACCTTCTCAAAATAGAATTGACTAAAAAGATGTGAATGGAGCAAAGTCCACAGGAGTAACACCTTCAGGACCTACATTTGATGATGGGGCAGGACTCAAAATGAGAAGAAACAGATGCAAGCATCAATTAATATTATGAAATAGTTAAGGTTTATTGTGCCACCTGGCCAATAAACATATGTGGGGTTAATTGAAGGGCGGAGAGATAAATGGCTCTGTGAGTCTTATCTTTCTAGTTCTCAGGTCTCTCGCTTTGTGATGGTCGGATCAGGGTGCAGCTGCCCTAGCCAGTTCCCTGCTTCAGCTGGCAAGACTCACTTCCTACAAGACATCCCTAAGGAGAAGTCACATGGACCTACCCCGATGCAGCCCTGGGTGCTGGAGCAGCCGCGTGGAGACCCCTGCCAGCACTGAGATGTTTACATGCACACTGATTCTGCTTTCCTCTTATAGTTGGCGTCATTGCGTGTGTTTTGTGAGACTGGGGAGGACTTTGTAATTTGGTGTCGGGCATATGGGCCAATGTTGGACTTAGGACAGCACTGGGTTGGGATGCTTTCTTAATGTACACTTACCCTTTATATAAAACTCTCTCTTATACATAAGAGTTTCTGTGGATTTGTTTCCCTAGTTTACCCAGACTAACACAACTTGTAACTTGAAATGCACAAAGTATGAATCTAGGAAAATTGTAAATCATGAATAAATGAAATGTAATACATCAAGATTGATATTCTAAGCATTAGTGAAATGAAATGGACTGGCATTGTCAATTTTAAATCAGAAAAATATCCACAGCTAAAACTAGGGCAGGAGCTTACTGTGGGACAGACCATCAAATGCTCATATGCAAGTTCAGGTTGAAGTTGAAGAAAATGACCACAAGTTCACAAGAGCCGACATATCCCTTTGAGTAAATCGCCCCAGAATTTAAAGAACATCTCAAGAACAGACTTTATGCATTAACCACTTATGACAGAGATCTTATTGGCTACTGGGTGATATCAAGAACAACATATGTATAGAAAGTGAAAAGTCACTTAGGACAGAAAGAAAAGATCAAAGTGAATGTCAGAAGAGAGCTGAAACTTGCGCTTAATTGAAGAGTCTCTGAGGCAAATGGAAGAAATGACTAAGCCGAAGAGCTGAATGGAAAATTTCAAAGGGCAGCTCCAGAAGACAAAGTAAAGTATTATAATGACTCTGCAAAGATCTAGCGTTAGAAAACTGAAAAAGAAGGACACGCTCACCATATGTTAAACTGAACGAACTCAAGAAAACAATCAAGCCTGGAGTTATATTATTGAAAGATTTTATGGGCGACATATTGAATGAAGCCGGAAACATCAAAGGAAATGGCAAGAACAGACACAGTGAGTGTACCCAGATGAGCTAGCCACCATTTCCAGAGCTAGCCTATGAGCAAACCCCACTGGTACTGAAAGAGGTATCCAAGCTGCACTGAAGGCATAAGCCAAAAACAAGACTCCAGGAATTGATGGAATACCAACAGAAATATTTCAACAAGCTGATGACACTGGAACTATGAATGTGAAGAGGGGTACTTCATTGTGGCTGATTTGCATTTTTCTAAGAACTATTGAGTATATTTTCATGAGCATACTCTTTGGAGAGATATTTCTTCAAAGTCTTTGCCCATGTTTTAGGCTGGGCAACTTGCCTTCATTGTAGAGCTGAAAGAGTTCTTTATATTCCAGACTTTTGCTGTTGTTACTTGACATTAAGATGGCTCTCGCTCATGGTGGCAACTGGAGGTGACAAAACACCGCTTGGACTTGTGCCAGCTTCAGGACCATTGGAGTACTATTATCTTTAACCCACTACACTAGGTTTTTAAATCCATCAGTGTGAATATGTCTTCTTTTTACCCAGGCCTTCTTTAATTTCTTCCAATGAATTTGTAGTTTATAGTGCACATATCTTATGTTTCCTTTGTAACCCGTTTACCTATTTTATTCTTTTGATATTATTATAAATGGATTCATTTTGTTCATAGACTTACTTTGACTTTCATTCCCAGTGCACAAGATGAAAATTGATTTTTATGTATTGATTTTGTATCCTGTAATCTTAGGGATCTTGTTGATTAACTCAAATAGTTTGTGTTTATATACATAGATGTGTATTTTCTAAGATTTTACTTCATAAAAGATCCTGTCATTTTAACGTGAGAGTATTACGTCTTCCTTGTAGATTTCAAAACTCAACCAACAACGACAAAACCCGTCACTGCCATAATATCAATTTTGACTCACGGTGACACTATAGGACAGAGTAGAACTTCCCTGGTGGGTTTCTAAGGCTATAAATCTTGTCAAGTAACTTGACAAGAGTATCCAGTACACAGGCTGACTAAAGAGGGTGAAAGCAGGAATCTTTGCAATGCTCCTTATCTTGGGAAGAGGGCTTTGAGCTTTTGCTTATTAAATTCACTGTGTTTTGCTTCTCCTCCCTCATTCCAGAGATGCCATTGATTAGATTGAGGAATATCTCTTTCACAAGGGGGCACCCCCCCAAAAAAAAATGGAAAAAAGCTCCAATAAGCAGAGCTTTTGTAGTAGTAGCCCTCCCACCTCCCACCCCCCCCAGTACCATCACTTGGAAAGATTCTCTCTGGTCACAGTGAATTCTTTCATAAAAGTATATGAATAAAAAAACGAACCTTGTTTTTTGTGATGGCTGATTTAAGAGAACAGCATACGGCTTTGGAATTTTGTTTCCTGTTTGAGAAAAATGCTACAGAAACTATTGTGATGTGAACACAACTTACAAGCAACTTACACTGCTATAGGAAAAACTCAAGTGTACGAGTAGCTTTCTCATTTCAAAAAAGGTGAAATGTTGATTGATGACAAACCTCATTCCGGACTTCCATCAACCTCCCAAACGGATGAAAATGTTGACTCATAGTGCATTTTTCATTTCATTCCACCAGGTCAGACTGTTAACCAAGCTTTCTATTTAGAGGTTTTGAAAATACTGCATGACAATGTGGGACAAAAAAGGCCTGATTTGTGGCAGTTGGGGGACTGGTTTTTGCCAACAAGACAATGCACCTGCTCATGCAGCTATCCCAGTGCACCTGTTTTTGGCAGAAAAACAGCTTGCCTGTCTTGCCCCATACACCATGCTCACCTGAAAGCATGAAAGAATTATGCTTTAACTATGTAGAAGAGGTGAAGAAAAAGCAAGACAGGTGCTGTCAGCTATCCAAACAGATGAGTTTGAAAAAATTGCAAGAATGGAATTACAGATTTGACAAATGTATTAAGTATAATGAAGAGTACTTTGAAGGTGATACGGTTGTTTTGTAAAGAGATTTAAATACATAGCTTTGCAATTTCTATTTTCTTTGGGTACCCCCTCGTATTCCTATTTTGTTCAGTGTTAAGTTTTTGTTTGTTTATTTGTTTTCATCCTGAAAGGGTGTCGAATTTTGTCACATCTTATTCTGCATTGGTAAGGATGATCATGTGGTTTTTGCCTTTTTTTATTAAACTATTGTACTACATTAATTGATTTGTAAACGTTGAACCAATCAAACATACCTGGATAAATTCACCTAGACATAGCACATAATCTTTTTTTAAATTTTACTGGATTTGACTTGCTAATATTTTGTTGAAAATTGATTTATAAACTTTAATCCTCTCTGAGCTTTTCTTGGTTGGAATACCTAAACATTTGTCTTTAAAAAGAACCATGTTTAACATGTTAAACAATCGAATGCTTTTCTATTCTCTATGGATTCTTTAATTTAATTTTTATTATTCCCTCCTTTCTGCTTACTTTTCATTGAGTTGTTTTTCCTCTAGTGTCTTCAAGTGATAGATTATTGATTTATAACCTGTCTCTTTTTCTAATATAAATGCAAACTCACTGCTGTCATATCAGTTCCAACTCACGTTGAACGTATAACACAGATTAGAATGGCCCCTTTGGGTTCCATAAAAGAAACTTTCTGTTCCCATAAAGAGCTATAGTCCTATGGAGTGTTATAAGAGCTGTAAGAGCCCCCAGTAAAATGATTTAAAAAACAAAAGTGTTTCAGAAACCCACAGGGGTAATTCTGCCCTGCCCTGTAGTGTCTCTATGAATTGGAATCAACTCGATGGTAGTGAGTTTGGTAGATTTTTTTATTTTGTTTTGCTTTGGTATCTGAGATTTTCCATATCTCTATCTTTCTCCCATGGAAGGAATTGGCCTGTATATAAGGATTTTATCTAAAGACATAACCACAAAATTTTATCTAAAGACATAACCACATACATTTGGTATGTTGATGTTTAGGTTTTATTCATATCAGGTTTTGTTCTGAATTCCTTTTAGATTTCTAATTTACCCCAATAATTACTTAGGAGTATATTGTTCAATTTCCTAAAAATTGTTGACATACTAATTTTCTTCTGGTTAATTTATTTCTAATTAAATTTTGTGGTAGTTAGAGACCAACTTTTGTATGGATTCATTTTTTAAAAATTGTTGATACTTGCTCTGTGGCCCAATATATGAAAATGAGACAAAAAGTATTGCGACAAAGTTTAGAAACCTTCATTAAACAAATATATCAGAATGTGAAGCTATTATTTTCAACATTTCCTCCATCGTTTGTATAATAAAAACACATTTTCATTGGCATATAACCCACATACCATACTATTCAATCTTTGAATACATTAAAAAGAGCTGTGCAATCTTCACTGAAATCAATTGCAGAACATTTCCCTCATTTTGGTACTTGCTACTATCCGTTTCCCATTTCCCTCGTCATCACTCAGATTTGTCTATCCCATGGGTCAACATTTTTGAATGTCATGTTTCTATCTCACTATTCTTAACCCAAATAATTCTCTTCTTCAATTTTACCCTATGTCAAAACAACTGTTTTGGCACCCTGGAGGGCTTAAAATTGTGTTACTTTTAAATATTCCTTGAGTTTGGGAAACAAAAAGCCATCTGAAGAGACAAGATCAGGATGTATGGAATATTAAGTTGTATGGAATAAGGTTTCCTAACAAAATTATGTTCAAACAGCCCCTGGTAGGGGGAAATAATCCCTCAGTGTATCTTTCCTGGTCATTTTTCCTCAATGCAATTTTCAATTTTCTTCAAACTTCTTCCTAATAAGTCCTCATGATCATCATTTGTCCTTTGAGGAAATGTACCAGGATTGTTATTTCTTCATATAAGTCTTTCTACCTCTCTGCCACTTCCTTTATACCGTTGTTGGTATGCTTGAGTGGGTTCCATTGGTTCTGTAACATCGCTCTTTTTCCTTCTTCCTCTTCTCCTTCTCTTTCTTCTTAGTGTTCCCAGATTAAATATATATATATATATATTTAATATATTTATATTTAATATATATATATAAGCTATTCCAGCTGAAATATATTCCAGTATGTTGACCTTTTTCTCACCTGTTCAAATCTGCCATTGAATCTTCCCAGTAAATTTTGTATTTCAATTATTCAGATTACTTAATGTTTTAAAAGTAATTTATATCACTTAATTTATATTTTCTACAAGAAGTCTGGAAAGGGTTTATGGAAAAAAGTTGAATTTTTAAAAAAATAAATTATTTTCATTTTCTAAAATCTTTCTTGCAAGTATAACATCTGGAATTCCTAAAAGAGAGTTTTTTGTTGTTCTTCCCACATCGATCACAATGTATAAGTCTTATTTTCTTATGTCTTTGAATGTCCAGTGTGTGTGTGTGTGTATTGGAACCTGAAACTTTGTATTATACAGCAACACTGAAAATCAAAATCTTCCTCCTGTGCAGGAGTAAAAAGCCTTGTCTTTCTCCCGCAGGAAAGCTGTTGAGTTCAAACTACATACCTTGCGGTTAGCAGCCCAATGCATAACTATTACACCAGTAGGGCTCCAGTTACCTTAGTGGTCAGCGAATAACTGGCTAGAGATTACTCTATCTACCGTGCTGCCTTGGTCAAAGACAGTGACTTGTATCCGGCCCGTTTCCTCTTTGCTTTTATGGATCAGCAGTATTCCCTAAGTCTGTGCTTTACCATTTGTGCTGGCAGCATTCATTATATCCTTTACCAAACTTACATTGGATACTTCATACAGATGAGGCATCTTCACCAGCATGACAATTCTGTATTATTCTAGTGTTCCTAGACAAGAGTTTTTTTCCATGTATCAGTAACATAATGATATTAATGATTCCAAGGAGCTGCGCCATTGCTGAGTGTCCCTTTGGCTAATGATAATCTAAATCTTCTGAGTTTAGACAAAACTTGTTTATTCCTTTGGATTTTATTAGTGAATGCAAGTTGATACAGTCACCAACATGAACGCAAGTGATTGGTAATTTGCCTACAAAAGATATGATCTTAACTCTCTGAGCAAAAGGGACTGGGAGGAATGGAGAAGATGACAGACAAAGCCCAAGGGAAAGGTTTTAGTGACAGGACAAAGGCAACTAAAAGGAGGATGAATTCCAGATCCATGCTCTCCCCTCCACTTCAGCCCCACAGGCAAAGAATGCGAGTCCTGGAGACATTTCTTCTCATGGTTGTCAATATCCAAGGGAATTGTTTTTGAGTAATGTCTTTCTTTTTTTCTAGGCTCCAAGGCGGCTGTCTTTGAACACGCACACAATACAATTATTTTGTCTGCTTGTTAGACGGAGGGGTCTAAATAAAGCAAAAGAAAGACCCCCTAACACAAATGATTAGAAGTGTGAAATGTTTTAATAATTTGTTGTGGGTTTTTTGTGTGGATAGCTACACATCTTTTAGGACATCAAGGATAAAGTTACAAATGAAAATAGTAATTTTTCAATCATTAGATGATCTGATAGTATGACAAGACTTGTAATATGTTTGCAGTTGTAAGATTTGTAAACATATTCACATTGATTTTCAATTTTTAGCATAACACCAATCTTAAAGGTAAGCAATGCTTCCTACAATTTTGTAGTGACTATAATGAGATCCAAATGTTTCATAAAGTTATTGAACAAAAGATTTAAGCAAGTGTTTACTGACAGTCCAATGCATTCTTTACTGCCCATATCCTTATAATAAAAGAAATCAAGAAATTATGTTTTATAGTATCAACTCTGTCCATTGCCTTGGACACATACATTGGAAACTCAGCAAAGCAACACAAACATTGGAAACTCAGCAAATGCTTGATATCTGCATATTTAGAAATTATGTGTGCTCCTTGGTTTAGTTGGCCAGAAAAATTGCAACTGAGATGTAAGATTCGCTTGGAGTCACAATGAGACAGGCGAAGTTTGATGTGCGAAGTTCTCTTCCTCCACGATGACATCTCTGACATTGTGCAGGAGAGAATGATTCTAAGATAGCGCCTCTTTTCTCACAGTAAAACATTATATCTATATTTTAAAGAAGAATAAACTGCCATTTTCTGTAGAGGAAGAGCAGTGTTTGGATAATCTGAATGATACAGGTTTTTTGTTTTTGTCTCTTTTGGCAAGCATTAAAGATGACAGGTGTCACTTTTTTACCCATTACCATTGTAAAATGATGAGATCCTGCATGTGTCCTGCTACTTCAAAGGTTCACTGGAATTCAGCTTCCAGGAGAAGAGACTGCTTGAAAACTCTTTATGTGAAGTAGTGTAGTTCCCTCCAGGGTCTTCATTCAGCACACTTGTAGATTGCTATAATTTAATGTTCACCAACATTTTAATCTGACTTTTAAACTTCAGGCTTCCTGGTCCCTCTTTATGAGTTTATATAAAGGAAGTCAGGCATCTCCTGTCATTATTCAGCCCTATAAGGAATTGACTTCTAGTCTTGTTTAAGATATACCCTATCGCCTCAATGATCCAAAGGTAAAGGTTCAATTGGTGCTCAAATTCTGGAAACTGATCATGCTTCACTATCCAGTTGTTTAGCCAGTTATCAAGAGATGTCAGAGCATGCTCCAAACAGCAGATAGTGATGCTCCCTTTGGGTTCATATGGTGCCTGGGCAGCACAAGTAGTTAGGCACCGGACTTTTAACCAAAATGCTGGTAGTTCAAACTCACCCCAAGTGTATGCAGGGCAGGACGTGGGGCTGACATCTGACCTCCTCTGACGTCACAAAGGAGAAAGAGAATCAAATTCAACATCAGCCCAAAGCAAATCTCTGACCACTGAGGCAGAGGTCAAAATGACTCTACCTTCCGACCTTTCTGCTAATTCTGATACCAATCATTGCTCTCAAGGCACTCCCTACCTCTGGGCTGGGTTCAATAATCCACTGCAACAGTCCCACAGAACTCACGGACCACATGCACGATTGTGGGGGTGTAGTAGTGAAATGACCAAGCTACACGTCTGGATTTGAAATGCTCAGAATACAATTCTTCTGGTCAAAAGCAACTTAATCGCCTACAGGCACACCTCTCTCTAGACCTCAGCCTCTCAGCTTTGTGACCCCTTAGCCTCTATCCTGACCTGGTAAGGGTTCCAAAGCTCCTTTACTGCTGCCAATAAATGCCCAAAGGGCAGAGCAATCTATCATAAACCTCAGCCTGGAGGCACTCAGCTCTGGTATTGAGTATCCGCAAACCTGGCTGCCCCGATGAAGTTCTTGGAAGCACTCAACATCTTAAGTGAGTCTTCTGTTGGAAAGCAATCAGTTCTGCTTAACTCCATGAGCCAGGAGCTCTCTGAAGCATCTGGTGCCCTGGCTCTTGGCTTGCTTGCTTCTGCTGTTCTTCTGCAGTCACAGCTCTGTCCCTTTGATTGATTGAGGAGGTCCAGGCCACAGGGATTTTGAGATACAGAGCACGCGCTTTACCCTTGGCTCTTCTTTCTTGATGGTAAATATACTCCGCTCTGGCTTCTTAGATTACTCCTTTAAAATTCTTCATGCAAGCAAAATTGATCAGTTTCTTCCTTAAAATTTTGTACTCCCTATTTGAATATTTCCCCCTTGTCATGTGGTAGGATTTACAAAGACTATGAAGAAGAAGAAGAGGAAGAGGAAGAAGGAGGAGAAAAAATTCATATTAAATAATTCACCGGACAGCACAGAGACCTCTTTGAAGTAAGGCCTGGTCATCTACATCTGGAAGATCAGTATCTTGGAAGTCGTCTGTAGTACAATTTGATTTTGCATGTGCAGGGTTGCCTGAGTCAGAATGCACTTAATGACAGGCAACAAGGAACAATTGTGAGTTTACTTCTAGAACTTACTGAGAGAAGGACAACAGGTCTCTAATTCAATACCTGTTTGTATTGATGCCATTGTACAAATAGGCTTAAAATCTAAAAGCAAGTACAGCTCAAGGTTTTTTAAAAGGGAAGGGTGGACTGTACACTGCTCAAGACCCCTGTTGCCCTGCTCGCTATAGCGGACCGCTAAATCTTGGTCTTCAAAAACCTGAAAACTAACCTATCTGTTCAGATACAAAATGTAATAATTTGCAAATCTGTCTTAAGTCCAGAGTGAGCGCCAACATCTTCCATTAGTTCTGCTTGCTGGGGTAATACTTCTTAATTAATTGAATATTTCCCATGCTGATTATTTTATCTTTATGTCAATCTCAAAATGATGATTTTGAGAATTTTTTTCTGAATCAGTTCTTCACTATCTAAACCATTATCCATAAGTAAGTGCTGTTTTTTTGTTCTGTTTTATTCAATGTAATAGAGACTAAATGTTGTTTCCATTTGCAGGGAATCAGGGGTAGTTAGAATTGGGCGGCTCCTCTTAGCCCATTCTCTGATGGAGAGTATTTCACCTAAGCAACCACCAGTCATGTAGTTGCCACTATTCTAAAGTGCTTGGTCTGCTTCTGAAGCGATGTAGGCTCACCTCCCAGAGCTTCCATCCCTGTTCTGTGTGACGTTATCTATCTAATCCATATGCAGGATCCTTACCCTATTCCACTTCATTCCCTAGAAACTTAATATAAACCTGTTTTTATACTTGTACTCATGTGCACACACACACACACACAATGAGCAGTTCAATATGTCAAACAAATATCCAGAGAAGATTATAATTTAACAAGAAAGCATTCTTATATTCCTACATAGTCCCATTGATTTAAACCAATTATACTTTGAATTTTTTAAAAAATTATTCAACAAATTCTCAAGAAAAGCAACAAAATCTTCATATGGTTTGGGGTTTTAATAAATCATATAGGATCATATCTACAATTTTAAAGGTTTACATTGATATAGCTACATGGCTTCTAAAATTCAAAACTTGCCTCGAATTACTAAGCTAACTCGTATATGAAGAATATTTTGTCAAATTCAGGTATACATGTTTGATCCGTCCCCGTAGAATTCCTAGCTTCTGTTACTAAAGATGTGGGGATGATTTCACTTCATGTTTCCTGTGTGAAGAAATAAGGAAGCATAACTCTGTAGGAGATATTTTTCTTTTTATTAGTAATTATTAGCATTTATACATTGTCAAAATATTAAATACCTGAGAAGACCTCCTCAGACAACACTCCTCAGAGATCATTTTAGTTTTTAAATGATGCCTCATTGCTATATGTGAGCTACCCGGCATAGCACTAGACACGTCATATGGGACATTTCTCAGGGGTACAACAAGCTGATGACAATCAAATTCAAGTCAGACTGACTCCACACTCTCTTCGATACCCTAAATAGATGATCGGATTATGTCAAGAATAAACTTCTAGATCTGATACGTAAATACAGTAAGTAATTAATTGTGGCTCACCTGAAAATCAGCATAGATTTTTTTATATGCATCAGAAGAGAAAGTGGCTTATATTCTACTATCCAAAGCCAGAAGTGGGGCCCATGTTGGACACATCAGCTATTGTGGCCAGTGGTCTCACCTCGGGCTTCCCTGGCTGCTTCAGCAGGGGGTTCCTGCAGAGCAGATAGAAAGTGAATCTTTGAGGAATTGTGGGAAATGCTCTGTTTCTCTTTTCACTAGAGCATATTATGAAATTCCTTCCCAAATCCTGAGAAGCAGAATGCAGAATTCTGGAAAGCAGGTGAGAGGAAGCCACAATGTTATTTATATACAAATGAAATCCTAGCTATTACTGAGTGATGCAGATCAATGAAGGTGCTTCCCCACCCCTGCCCCACCTAGATTTAATTAATTCAGTGTATTTTTCTTGTATAAAATCTGCTATGTGGTGGCAACAGATGGAGCCTGGGTCTTCTGCACTGAGACTCTGGTGGGGGTCTTTATGAGATGGCCAATGAATTCCTGGTAGAGAGACATAGTGAACAGGTTCTCTTTGCAGAGATCAGATTTGAAAGCTAGGTATTGGGGGTGGCATCAAAAGTAGCCTTGGGGAAGGTGCCCAGGTGGCAATGAAGTCCCTGGCTCAGGTGTAGCCATAGTCAATACCCTGCCATCATCATCAGCTTCTTGAGCACAGGGGCACGGGGCGAGGTGCACCAATACACCAGAACAGGAGTAGCTAGTTGCCTAGCAGGGGATAGGGCTTGCCAGTCTTGTTCCATTCACATCCTCACCACACTGGAATAATGGGAGAGCTCAGGAAAGTAGGTGGGAGTGGCAACCACCTTTGAGAACTTAATGCCCAGGCCAACCTGGGCATTGCATTGCCCAATAACAAATGCCTTGACTTTGATCTGCTGGCCAACATTGAGTGATCTGTTTCTATACAGGCATACTTTTCAAACCCTTGTCCTTCAGGGACATCCCTAGGTTAAAAATCAGTGCTCACAGACTCCTTGGTACATTGCCGGCTCCCATGCTGAGCCTGGACACTGGGGTCTCTAGGCCTTCCCACCAACGGATTTCCTTCATCGTTGGGTGTTTCCACAGAGAAGAAACTGCATTTCCTTATTTTTAAGGAATATTGAAGTTTGAGAAAATATGTTTTTCTCAGTTATAAGAAAGTACGCAGGGTGGCTACTGGTATCACATCCCTTCCAAATTTTCAGCTTCATTCTACATAGATGTATAATCTGGGTGGTGTTGAAAGTTTACGTTTGTCAAACATAACCCTGTTTCCAGTGTAGAGAAAGTGAAGGAGAGGAGAACTCCACATCTTTGATTCTGACCATATTAACAAAGTATTTTTTAGAACCTTCCAAAGCAGCAGGTCCCCAAAGGGTGCTGGGTCGGTGAATTATGAAAGCAAAGGTCTATTTACCATTCTTCTGATTTTAGATCTGCTAAGAAAATTTCAGAGGAATCAAGTTGTACTGGAAACCATCTAAGAACAAATATTTGTATACCTACTTGGGACAGATACCAAGGACAGAAAGATATCTCAAATTCTGAAGGATAAATAAACTGCAAAGGTTAGAGTGCCTAAGGGAGATGACTACAGAAGATCAAAATGACAAACCTGACTCGGATGGTTAAAACCTTGTCGGTTGATTCCCCCTTCTGATGCATGTTGGGCCTGATTTGGTTTTCGACATTTTCTGTAATTTTTGTTTGTTCACATTGGGGTTTATCTTAGATGTATTTTGTCATTGGGGGTGACCCTCTTGAATTATTGTTATATGTTTTTCTGATTTTATGAAACCCGGGAACCTATAGAGTATATGAAACTCGGGAACCTATAGAGCCAGCAAGTCGAATAAAGGGGGGGGGGTTATTGAAAGAGGAGCTGATGTCAAGGAGTTCAAGAAGAAGGAGAATGTTTTGAACTAATTGTGGTAGCAATTGTACAATGCTACTTGATGTGATAGAACTATGGAAAGATAATGATATCCGTATTAGCTCCCAACAAAATGGTTTTGGAAAAATACATAAATAAAAAGGAAAACTGGAAGGCAAAAAATGACTAAGCCATTCAAATTCCACAAGGACAATGCTCGGGATCCTATTTTGTTAAGGACTGCTGCCTTACAAACTCATGAGTGGCCATCTAAGGAGCAACTATTGGTCTCTCCCTAATTGGAGGAAACAAGAGTGATGAAAATAGAAGATCCATGCAAACAATTAGCCTAATGGATTAATGGGTCCCTCAGACATCAGTGCCCATGACCCTGAGACCAGAAGAACTAGAAGGTGCCTGCTTGGGTTAGTCCAGGTAGACTAGATAAACAAATCCATAGACACTCCTATGTGTTCAAGAAAGAGCTTTATATACAAGAGCAATTTAATAGTGAGAAAATATCCCAGCCCAGTCCAGATCAAGTCCATAAGTCTGATACCAATTTATAGAGTCCTCTTCAGATTCATGAAACACATGCAATGACACCGAGTGCAGGAAGATCACAGGCCAGTGGGTGGGAAGTCTTGTGGATCCAGTGTGGGTAGACTGGCATCTCAGCGCTGGCAGGAGTATCCACGTGGTTCCTTAAGCTCCGAGGCTCTGTCATCAGCCTGTCTCCATGGGATCTCCACGTGTTTCCTCCAGCTCAGGGCACTAGCATAGTTCCATGTGTCTTGTCAGCTGCAATGTCTTTCTGGGAATGAGTCGAGAGAGAGTGAGTGTGTCTCCAGTATCCAAGGAGGACATACTGGAATTCCCAGATTCCTCAGGGGAAGTCCATGTCCATACAATGATTGACGGGCATGACTCCACCCCTTCACTCGTAATCCTTTCAAATTGACAACAGATTATATAACTACCATAATGCTACTTACCACTACTAAGTGCTCTGAAAGGGATCACATGGGAGCAGCCTGGGTAGTGTTGGAGAAAATTTAGAACAACACTGAAAACTTGTGTTAGTCTGGGTAAACTAGAGAAACAAATTCATAAATACACATATGTGTGTAAGAAAGAAGTTTATATACAAGAGCAGTTGAATATTGAGAAAACATCCCAACCCAGTCTAGTCCAAGCCCATATATTCGATATTAGCTCATATGTTCAATACCAATGTATAAAGTCCTCTTTAGGCTCATGAAACACATGCAATGATGCCAAATGCAGGACGATCACAGGCCAATGGACAGAAAGTCTTCAGATCCAGTGGCATTGTAAGCATTTCGGTGCTAGCAGGGGTAGCTGTGTGGCTTCTCCAGTTCCCAGGGCTGCATTAGGGTTGGTCCATATGGCTTCTCCTCAGGGATATCTCCCAGGAAGTCAGCAGAGAGAGAGAGTGTGTCTCCCATCTCCAAGAAGGAAAAGTACAGGAATTCCCAGAATTCTCAGGAGAAGGTCATACCCACATACAGTCCTCATTGGCTATGATCTGAGTGACAGACTAGGCTCCACCCCTTCACTCAATTCCCTCAAGTGCCAAATTTACACCAGATTGTGTAACTATAAAGAAGACTACATTTATTGGTTGGATAGAGACTGGTGGAGTTCCCCTCAATGTTGGCTCTAAGTCACCAAGCTCAATGTTCAGCCAAGCAATAGGCAGATCTATGAGGGAAGCAATTACACTAGGGAGGTATGCACATTTTAAAATAACCATGTATTTGGAATAAAAAAGGCACCATTTGCCAAAGGACAAAGTTCAAAAGGAGTAGGAAAAAAAGGAGAAAAGGAAACAGGAGGAAGTGGGATCCCTGAGGCTTTATTGTGAGATTTGTAATCAATGACATGAAATAAAATGTACAGTATATGAATTGTTGAATGGAAAACTCATCTGCCTTGTGAGCCTTCACCCAATTCACAACCAGAGTTTGTAAAAAGTAACTATAGCGTTAATAGGAGCCCAGGTGGCATCGTGGTTCCATGTTGGGCTGGTAACCTTTGAAAGCACAGCAGTGCAAAACCACCAGCTGCTCTATGGGAGAAAGATGGGGCTTTCTACTCTCATGAAGAGTTTGAGATAGTCGAGGTTTATTGTGCCACCTGGCCAATAAACACATATGAGATTAATTGAAGGGTGGAAAGATAAATGGCTCAGTGAGCCTCACCTTTCTAGTTCTTGGGTCTCTCGCTTTGTGATGGTCAGACCAGGGTGCAGCTGCCTCAGCCAGTTCCCTGCTTCAGCTGGCAAGGCTCACTTCCTGCGAGACATCCCTGAGAAGTGGCCATATGGACCTATCCTGATACAGCCCTGGGTGCTGGAGCAGCCATGTGGAGACCCCTACCACCGCTGAGAAGCTTACATGTTCACTGATTCCGCTTTCCTCCTGAAATTGGCATAATTGTGTGTGCTTTGTGAGACTGAGGAGGACTGTAGATTGGTGTCGAGCATATGGTCTAATGTTGGACTTAGGGGCTTGGACAGAACTGGGTTGGGATGCTTTCTTAATGTACATTTACCCTTTATATAAAACTCTCTCTTACATATATGAGTTTCTGGGGGTTTGTTTCCCTAGTTTACCCAGACTAACAGAGTTACAATCTTGGAAATACATAGGGGCAAGTCTACCTTGATCTATAGGGTCTCTGTGAGTTAACATTGACTCAAAGGCAGTTTGGTTGGTATATACCCTTAATAAATAGAGATTCATAATATAAAGAAAATCCTAACAACAGCAAGAAGGAAACCAGCATAGTCCGTATCTCTATTAAAATACTTTCATAAGAAAGAATAGTAAAAAAGAAAGAAAGAAAAGTAAACTTCAGACAACTCTTTTATGCTCTCAAGACAGAGATGTCAAAGAAGCTGGATAAAGTACTCAAAGAAGAGTAACAAAGTATTTTCTGTATTAATTAGGAGTAAAAACTAGTAATATATAGTAAATTTAAACACTAAAATGAATAAAGAATTTCCAAAATTCTACAGAAGAAAGAGAGGACATTAAAACAATAAAAGAAAATAGTAAATGTGGATGGCAGAAAGTGGCATTCTGTTTGGTGTTATAAAAATGATATGTGAATATATTGATCAGAAGTAAATTTAATGAGAAAAACTTTCCTCCATTGGTTGAGAGAAGACTGGGAAATGAGGGATAGCAAGACATATAAGGAAGTCGATGCAGACTATGAAAAAACTAATAGATAAACCTGTTGACTGATAGGTAAAACCTTTGATTTGCTGAGCAAATCATCAGAGAAGGAGAAACTGGATTACCTGAAGAATAGTGTGGCATCAGAATTGGAGGAAGGCTTATTAACAACCTTTGATATGCAGATAGCACAACCTTGCTTGCTGAAAGTGAGGACGAAGTGAAACGCTTGCTGATGAAGATCAAGAATTGTAGCCTTCAGTATGGATTACAACTCAATATGAAGAACACCACAATCTTTACTCCTGGGCCAAAAGGTAACATCATGATAAATGGAGAAAAGGTTGAAGTTGTCAAGGATTTTATCTTTCCTGGATCCACCACCAATGAGTCAAAGCTTACTTGCTGGCATCTAACAACGACATCAGTAGAGGAAAGCTAGATAAGACAAAGACCATAAGCAATTGTGTATGCCAATATGAAGGTGTCAGGTACCACAGATCAGGGCGTTTGGAATTCAAGACAAAAAGGAGTACAAAAACATTTCTATATGATACTCAAATCCCTCAACTTATACTTCTCAGCTACTTTGATGGTTCTGTTTCTCTCCTCTGCTCACCTGGTAGGGATAGATTTATGTTTCGCCCAAATATGTTGTCAATCTTAATCTTTCTGTATTTATAATCCCACTTTGAAATGTGTTTTCCTTCCTATTTTATCAGGCAATATTAGGGTAGCATGTGTCTTAAATCAACACCCTTTAAATATAAAAGAAAGTAAACAAGCAAACTAGCAAGCAAGCAGAGATGGGGAAATATAGATGCCACGCCACATGAAAACCGCCAAGGAGCTAAGGAGATACCATTCCTTCAGAGATGACAGAGGGAGAAAGCCTTGTCCTAGAATTGGTACCCTGAATTTGGACGTTTAGCCTCTTAATCTGTGAGTTAATTCTGTTACAGTAGAGTTAGATAACTAAGACATTACGCTGCGTTCCAACTAGACCCTTGACTATGATATGATGGCTTTTCACTTTGGGGCATGGCAGGTGCCCCCAGGATCTTCTGCTACCCAAGTCCATCACTGTCTTCTCCTAATCCTTGACTTGGGACTCCTGGGAGGAATGTCGGATTTAGGCCAATGGTCCCATGAAAAGCTTCCAGAATTCTCCTGAAAGGCCTCTTTGACTACTCTTGAATAACTCAAACAACAAAAACCATCAACAAAGCTCACTGACACTGAGTGGATTCTGACTCATGGTGACCTGATAGGAGAGTCACACGTCCCCTTTGGGTTTCGGAGTCTTTAAGTATTTGCAAAAGTAGACAGCTTCCACTTTCTCTCATGGAGCAGCTGGTGGGTTTCTGAAGCGATAATTCTTTATGAGAACAGAAAATCTCATCTTTAGCCCGCAGAACGACTGGTGCTTTAGAACTGCTGACCTGAGGGTTAGCCTCCCAACTTGCAACCCAGTACGACACCAGGACGCCTTCTGATTATGGTGGATGGAAAAAAACTCTACTGGGATAAGGACTTTAGGGCCCTGCCCTCTTTTTAATTTTTTTAATGTGTGCTCTCCACATACACTTCTTTATTGGCTCTTCCCAACAACCTGTAAGGTAGTTTTCATTATTCTCACTTTCCAGATCGGGAAACTTAGGTTCAAGGAATGAATTGAGGGCCATCTTCAAGGGCATCCAACTTGTAATTGACAGCCCTGGGATCTCCGAAACCGGTCTAACTTCTTTCTTTATCTATCATCTATCTATCCAGCTGTCTGTCTATCTATCTATCTATCTATCAATTATCTATTTATCTACCATTTGTTTATTTAGCTTTCTGTCCCAGATACATCCCACCTTGTTGCAGGAGGGTATGACAAGGGCATATGTAAGCTTACCCCCTTTATCTCTTGCTCGGAAGTTTCTTACTCTGGAAGACATCTTAGTTGACAGTAAGATGTATTTGGCATACATGACATACATGGATTTCCTAACTAGGTTGCGCAACACTGCTCTCTTTTGATCATATCTTTTTTCTTGATCATCCTTGAACTCACTAGAATTCAGGATAATTTGGAAGAAGCTTAATTTCATTAACACTTTGTAATTTTCCTTTTTGTGTGAAACATGTAGATGTATCACCTTGCCTATATGCATAATGCTAGTGGGCATTATGAGTAATGATAGGCTTCTTCAAGTCAGCGTGTCTTTTGTAATCCCTACATTACCCAGGGCGCCCCAAGCGAGTAAAAGAGTATTCTGGTACAATGGCGTGATCTTTGTAGTAAAACTCTTCCACCAAATGTCACAGGTTGCTGCTGTGTCACGTTGTCATGAGTCAACTTGTACTCATGATCCCATGATCATGTTGTCATGTGTTGTTGTCATGATTCAACTCGTACTCCTGATGATCCCATAATCATCATGTTGTCATGTGCTGTTGTCATGAGTCAACTCGTACTCCTGATGATCCTATGATCATGCTGTCATGTGCTGTTGTCATGAGCCAACTCGTACTCCTGATGATCCCATGATCATGTTGTCATGTGTTATTGTCATGATTCAACTCGTACTCATGATGATCCATAATCATCATGTTGTC
>NW_022105908.1:13423969-13427524 GCF_000313985.2 Echinops telfairi | reverse complement strand
GATCCCATGATCATGTTGTCATGTGTTATTGTCATGATTCAACTCATACTCATGATGATCCATAATCATCATGTTGTCATGTGCTGTTGTCATGAGTCAACTTGTACTCCTGATGATCCCATGATCATGCTGTCATGTGCTGTTGTCATGAGCCAACTCATACTCCTGATGCTCCCATGATCATGTTGTCATGTGTTATTGTCATGAGTCAACTCGTACTCATGATGATCCATAATCATCATGTTGTCATGTGCTGTTGTCATGAGCCAACTCATACTCCTGATGATCCCATGATCATCATGTTGTCATGTGCTGTTGTCATGAGTCAATTCATACTCATGATGATCCCATCGTGTTTGTCAAAACAGGTCTGTGCTTCCTAAGATTTTCAAAGGCTATGTTCTTTCAAGAATAGATCACCTCTCCAGGCTTCTCTGGGTAAACCTGGTTCTCCATCTTTCAGTAGCTGCCAAGGGGTCCAATTGTTTGCCTTGCCTCAGAAATCCAAAATAGCCACTGTACTTCTCATTTTCCAAGAGACCACCTAACATGCTCTATTTATTTTTCTTAAGTCTCACCCCTCCGAAATGTAAGTCTATGGACAGCAAATATTTTTGGTTTCTGTTGCATCCTCCAAATCTGGCATGGCGTTCATTAAGTGTATATGAATCAGCTAAGAAGAAAGGGTGAGGCTATGGGAAGGCAGATTTTTGGCTAAACAGAAAGACTTTTCTGCTTATGTGTACCGCCTGCGGGCTGGGTGGTCCTCCTCAGAAGGTGGCACTTTCTCTAAAGGAACTCTAGCTGGAACTAGATGCCTGTTAGGCTAACATACTGGAAAGGCCCATTGTCGGTTTATAGTCACCAAGATAGGTCTTGTGGACTGAAAGATGGTCTAGTCCCAAGGATGCCACAAACGATGGGACCCAGGGCAATGGCAGAAGTGGGCCACTGATGATGATCACTCAACATGGAATACGTCAGGTACGGAGTCACAACATGGCTCTGAGTCATTGGTGACGCTGCCGCCACTGAAGGAGAACTGAGACTCCGTAGAAATGCTAGTCTGTCACCAAACTAGGCAATGATTAGAAATCCCGAGTTTAATGTGCCAGTGGACCACATCATCGGCAAACTACGGATTTCAGGAAAGATGTCGAGGCATGCCATCCCGATTAGAAAATTTCATATAATTCCATGTACTGAGACAGAGCACTGACATTCAAGCTCACAAATGAGAAAAGAGGAACCCAGACTAGTTTATAAGCTTGCTACGGAGGAGCTGAGCTCTAAGTGCGCCAATCTGAAGCTCTTCAGTATTCTGCTTCAGTGAAAGGCAAGTCTTCAAAATGAGACGCCTTCTTAACCACAAGAGCACCTAGCTCACTGCTCATTAACAGATGGAGTCAAGTCCATGATCTGACCTTGATTCAGCTGTGGGTACCCTGCCCCCATTCTAATCCCAGTATGTATACCTGCTACCAGAGCACCAGGTGCATTGACAGAGCGGCTGCAACAGTGGGCTCAAACATAGTAGCCACTGTGAAGACAGTGCAGGCCTGGGCACTGTTTCCTTCTGCTATGCACAGGGTTGCTATGGGTCTTAGTTACTGACCCGAGGGCACTTAATGATTCTTGCACCAGCCAAACCTTCTAGGATAGGCTGGTACTATCCGCGCCCCAATAGGAGGCCATCAAAGCAATGGGTTCTTTTTTTCCCTCCTCTGGTAATGATGTTCTCTGTGAAAGCAGATAATGGGTAGTCAAGTGCAGTGACTTGGGATCTGGGAGAAAATGAGCTCAATGGGGAACCATGCATAAGTAGTAAAAGCAAAGAGGAAATGAGAACTGCGGGGCGGGTGGGGGGTGGTGGTGGTGCGATTTGGAGAAGTAGATGGAAATGGCTTTTGGGAGCCCTGAGACAATGTGGAGTGAAGGCCTGGGGCTGTGGTCAGCGGAGGGAGCAGCTGCCCAGCTGCAACCTTACAGACCCACATCTCATATGTCGGATTTATCCCAGAGTGCAGGGAAAGGAGAGGCTGCAGAAATGAGAACTCCAAACCAATGCCATCAACAGCAAGTGGATTCAGACCTGAAGGACAGAGTAGCCCAGTGCTTGAACTACTGCACCGCGGAGGCTCTGCAGGGACACTGGGCACCAACAGGAGTGGTTAAAAAACAAAACAAACGAAGGAAAGCTGTTTCCTGACTCATAGATCTATCTGACTGCAGCACTTGGTATCATGTCACAGTATTTTGTGGGGCAGTAGGAAAGGCCAGGCAGGAAATGCACCATGCCTGGAGAAAGTAGAGCTTGGGGCCATATTTCCCGAGGGGGCTGTGCCTTGCATTTATAAGAGACTCAAAGGTGTGTGGTATTTTTTACACTTGCAGTTGTGAGAAGCATAATTCAGCGCTACTGGATTAGGCATGTTCAGACTGAAAATCCAGAGCTTTCCTCGGGGGAAAGCCTCAACGTGAAAGCAGGGGGGAAAAAAAGTGACAGCCGCATTACTGCCATCAAAAATAATTTATTAACCAGATCTGTGCAAAGTACTCTGGTAGGCAGCAAATCCCAAGGGCTTCCGGTTTCCTTGCATCCGCCGCTCCTGCGGCCCCCAGCCCCTCCGGTACACGGAGCAGCGCTCCACCTGTGAATAAAACGGAGACCTTGAAAACTTCATTGCTGTGGAGGCTATTTATGGCAGGACAATCGACAATGGGAGTCGACTCCATCGTCAGGGGCAATCAGACGGGGCCGGGGAGGAGAAATAGAAGGCTGCCACTCCTTGCCTCTTATTTGTGGCGCTTGTCAGTGAACACACCACCTCTCCAGAGCAGGCAGGCTGGGAAGAGTTAGCAAGCGAGGTTTGGCACCATCAGCAGATATCATGCTGATGCTGGATCTTTCCCTAGCCCTTCCTGGATACCGCTCTGAATCTGCACAACCTAGACACACAGGTGCCTTGCACGCCAAGGGAGGCAGCCAGCAGCAGCCAGCGCGATGCTCAACCAAATCGTTCTGTGTAGTTCACCTCTCGCTAGCAGCTTGTGACGTGCGTGTAGGTGCCTACGTCCACATTTAAAGTCAATATTTAAAAACAAACAAACTATGAAGGCAAGTTATCCTATCACACTGCCGGGTCTGGTAGCACAAAGGTCCTCCGCTGCACCAGATCCCTTTCAGGGACTCGGCGGCAGCCGTGGCTTTCCGTGCAGCTGCACCAGCTCGCCCTGCTCTCGCCCGCACGCCCCGCAGACCCGGTCTCGGACCCCTCCGGGTCTGCACCGGGGACCAGCTCACAATGGGCCGCGCCGCTGCGTCGGCCGCACATCATCTCCAAACGGGGCTTTGCTCGGATGGTTGATGTATCTTGTGTACATTAAAAAACCACCATTCGCTATTGGGTGGGAGGCGCTCCGCGACTCGAAGCCCGGCCCGAGCGCCGCGGCTTCGCACCCACGCGTGCGTCCGCGGGCAGGCCGAGCGCGCCCGGAGCCCCGACGCGGCCGCCATCGCCCCGTCCCCACGCTCGCCCGTCCAGACTGCAAAAG